>NC_067448.1:2378530-2682242 GCF_009764475.1 Pristis pectinata | reverse complement strand
AACTAACGGCGGAAGATGGCAAAGTGGAGGGAGCCTGGCTTCTGACAGAGTGAGTGAAGCCCAGATCTCAGTGCAGCAGAGAGCAGGGTTTGATGGAGTGAGGCAGACCTGGATATCAATGGAGAGAGGGTGAGGGAGGAGGGGCACTGGGAAATGAGATGAATGGAATGACGGGAAAGGGAGAGGGGAAGGATTTGGATGGAAGGCAGAATGGAGAGGAGAAGGAGAGGGGAGGTGGAGGTGCAGATGGTGAGAGGGATAAGGGAAATGGGGATAGAGGGCAAAGTCAATAAATGGAATGAATGATAAGGCCCTGGGGCGAGTTGTGGATCACAGGGAACAGTGTATAAGTCCAAGGATCAGGAATAGAGGCAACAGGGAGATTAGGTGGTGTAGAAAGCAAACGCGATACTTGCCTTCATTATCCGGGCTCAGTATGTGAGTACACGGAGGTCTTGGTGCAACTTTATAAACAATTGATCAGGTCACACCGGAGTGCTCTGTGCAGTCTGGTCACCACACGAAAGAAAGGTGGTGCTGGCATTAGGGAAGCTGCAGAGGAGATTCAGTAGGATGTTCCATGGATTGGACCATTTCAGTTGTGAGGAGAGGCTGGATGCCTTTTAGCTGGAGCAGAGGAGGCTGAGGGTAGACTGGACAGTGGTGGACAAAATCATGAGGGGAGTTGATAGAGTGGATCGTGGGAAACAGATCTATCTTAGATCTGGTTCTGTGCAATGACGCAGATAACATTAACGATGTGTTAAGGACCTTCTTGGAAGGAGTGACCATATTGTGATTGAATTTCTCATACAAATGGAGGGTGCAGTCGTTCGGACGAAAACCAGTGTACTATGCTAAAAAAACGAAGATGACAACGGGAAGAGAGAGGAGTTGGCGAGTGTAGACGGGGAACACAGGCTGTATGGTGGGACAGTTGACGAACAGTGGAAGGCTTTCAAAGAGATTTTTCACAGTGATTTTTACACTAAGTATATTCCAGTTAAAAGCGAGGACAGTAAGGGTGCGGAGAGCCAGCCTTACACGACTAAAGAAATAAAGGAAGGCATCAAGCTGAGAGCTCATGCATGGAACGTCGCCAAAAGTGGTGAGAAACTGGAAGATTGGGAATACTTTAAAGAGCGATGAGCAATAATGAAAGGGAATATAGATGATGCAAATAAACTAGCAAAATTATAAAAAACAGAAGAGGTTTCTATAAAGCAGGAAATGGTGGCTAAAGTGACCATAGGTCCTTTGGAAGATGAGAAGGGGGAATTAATACTGGGTAATGTGGAAATGGCCGAGGCCTTGAATGACTATTTTGTGTTGGTCTTCACGGTGGAGGACACGGCTAACATGCCAGAGAGAAGTTATGGATGCGATGGGAGGTGAGGACCTCGATACAATCACTTCACTGAAGAGGTGGTGATGAGCAAACTGGTGGGTCCCCTGGTCCTGATGGGATCCATCCCAGGGAACTGAAGGAAATGGTAGAAGATGTAGTCAACGTGTTTGTGATAATTTACCAACGTTCTCTGGACTCTGGGCAGGTCCCGGCAGATTGGAAGATGCTGAGTGTCACACCACTGTTTGAAAAAGGATGTAAGCAGAAGGCAGGTAAGACTTGGCCAGTTAGCTTAACGTCTGTAGTCAGGAAAATGCTTGAAGCCATCATGAAGGAAGAAAGAGACATCTGAATAGAAGTGGTTCCATCAGGCAGACACAGCATGGATTCAGGAAGGGCAGGTGCTGTTTGACAAAATTAATGGTGTCAGGTGGGGGATCAGGCCAGGGTGTGGTCTGGGGACATTGATCAGGCTGGGGTGTGGGTCGAGGGTTGGGCTTGGTTAGGCTTTGAATCGGGGTTGGCCGTGGGTCGGCGGCTTGGTGTTAGTCAGGCTCTAGATTGGGAGTGAGGGATAGACCAGGATGTGTCTCGGTACGGTTACGCCGAGACCGGAGTTTAGATGTGATGATGTGTCTGATGTTCCCATTGGAGAGTTTCGTCCCCAGGGAGCAGCAGTGACTGAATCTTTCTCACCATCTGTCCTGCTCAGAGTGGACCACTGGAACCGGGAGACTGAGAGACTGGTGTTGCTGACCCCTCGAGTGCTGCTGGTGTGTCACTATGACTTTGTGGGCCTCTACTGTCACTTGATGCTGAGGATTCCTCTTCACTACATCGACAGCATTACAGTCGGGCACTTCCAGTTCCCAGCCACCTCCCTCAGCAGGTGAGTAAACATTGGGGGTCTCCGACAACTCTCCCACTGGGGAGGGAACAGACGAACAGAGGAATCTCTGGCCAGGAGTCAGGTGCAGGAACACACAGTGGTTCACGCTCTCTCTAAACCAGAGAATAGTGGACAGGGATTGGGAGCAGGAACCCTGGCTGATTCACAGCTCCCTAATTCAGGCATCACTGGACAGGGATTGGGAGCAGGAACCTGCTGATTAAAGCACTCCCTCAGGCAGAAATCAGTGAAGACGTATTGGGAGCAATGGTATTGATAGAAATCGGAAGGAGGAGCCCTCCTGACTCGACTCCTCATTAGCCCAGTGGACGAGGAATGGAGCAGGAACATGGACTGACTCATCACCCCCTCCCTCACTAACTCAGCTGTCACTGGACGGGGCTTGAGAACAGGAACCCAGGCTGACTCATTCCCTTCTTAACTCCGTGGACAGGGATCGGGAGGTGAAACCTGGACTGAATTATCCTCATCCCTTCCTGACCCAGGAGTTAGTGGACTGGGATCGGGAGCAGGAGTCCAGGCTGGTTCACCCTCCCCTCACTGACCTCGGGTCAGTGGCCAGGGATTGTGTGAGGTGGTGCGTGGTTGTGAATCCGTGAGGCGTTTGTGCATGTGAATGGTGTTGTCAGAGAGTGAGGAGGGGATGTGTGGGGAGTGACAGGTGTGTGAGGGGTTGAGGCTGTATCCAGGATAGGGATAGCGTGGGGAGTGCCCCAGGGTATCAGCATGTCTGTGTGACCTTGGATTTGAACTCATCCTTCTGTCCTTTGAACCCAGACGCTCCGGTCTCGGGCTGCGGGTCCAATGGGACAAACTGCGGGAGCCATCGTTCCGTTCCTGGTGGAATCCGTGGTCTCGGGATCTGCCGTTTGTTATCCTGACAGAACACCCTGGGGCGGAGAGGGAGCACGAGCTGTCCTCCCTCTGCAAGGTGAGGGTGGGGAGGGAGAATGTCACGAGAGAGGAGGGAGGAAGGTCAGAGGATGGAGGGCAAAAGGGATAACGAGTGGGGAGGCATGCGGGGAGGAGGTGTCGGAGGAGGGAGAGGGATGGGTATGCGAGAGGAGAGGATGGAGAGAGTGGGAGAGGATGGACGGAAGAGATGGGAGGATATGGAGAAGGGCGAGTGGGCAGATGGATTACAAGAGGGTGCTGAGGGACGGAGAGGATATAGAAAGTGGGAGGGACGGGAGGGGGAAGAGGGGTATAGATGGGAGGGGGAGGGGAGAAGAGGTGGTGGAGGAGGGCCAGGACAGGCGAGAGGGCGAGGGGTGATGGGGAGCGGGAGGGGTGGCAACAAGGGGGGAACAATTGAGCGGCGTAAGGGGGTGGTGAGTGAGACGGCTGGGAGAGACAGAGGAGGTGGAGAGGGCGGAAATGTGGCGAGTGGGGAGTAGATGAAAAGGGGAGAGGTGGAAGGGGGAACCGGAGGGCCGATGGGAATGGAGTGGAGATGCGGGCATGAGGAGGGTGCGTCGGTGGGTGAATGAGGGTGGAGGAAGTGGAGGTAGATGGAGACGAGAGTAGGCAGGCGGGAGTGGCGGGTGGTCTGGCAGAATGCGGAGGGAGTGAATGGGTCGAGAATAACGTTGGCACTGCTCACTCTCACAGTCCATCCTCTCTCAGTCCCAGTCCACCTTTGAATTCTAAACTTCTTCCACATCTGACGTCGGTTGATCTCTCTGCCCACTGCCCAAAAACTCGATCGATCTCCGCTTCCTCAGTGCCCCGTTGTACCCTGCTGGTGCACTCCTTCAGTCCCTCCGGACGGAAAATCCTATCACTTTCTGGTGCCTCTTCTCCAAACCAAATCTTGTCCAGAAAAGTCTGATCTCCAGTCAGATTATCAGTATTCAGAGGAAGGGACCCTGCCCAAACTGTTGACAAGTTTCTCTTTCGAAGGACACTGCTGACTGTCCGAGTTCTTCCAACGTTTCTGGTCCTGTTTCGGTCCCACAACGTGTTGGTCTAAAATCGCATCATGTGCCCACTCCACGAATATTTCCTCCTCTGTATTATTGCCTGTTTGTTTAGGCCAATGAAGACAGAGATGAAAGGCCCCACAGTTACTGTTGCGCCCGGATGGCACACAGCTCTCGTGTCCTCTTTCCTCCAACACCACCACTGTGTGACGGCCGAAGTCAATCACTTGGCTT
Organism: Pristis pectinata; assembly: GCF_009764475.1. Lineage (NCBI taxonomy): Eukaryota > Metazoa > Chordata > Chondrichthyes > Rhinopristiformes > Pristidae > Pristis > Pristis pectinata. The sequence continues at coordinate 2,677,828 of NC_067448.1, read as the reverse complement.
TCTTTGGATTTTGTCAAGATCACAACTACTGCATCCACTGTTTATCCTAGGAATAAAACCACAAGGTCCAAGGGATTGGTAGCATATAGTCCAGTTGCTTACCTGAATACCAAGTGATGGCAGTTAACTCATTTTCCACCCCTCCTTCTGCGCCCACCCTCTCTACCCACCTCTCTGTCTCACTATCTACCTCTCCGCACTTTACTCTCTAAACCGTCTCTCTACTACTTTCTCTCCACATCTCTCTGCATTCTCTCTCCAACTCTGTCTCCACCCAAGCTCTCTCACCCCCTCTCTACCCCTCTCTCTCTTTCTCTCTCTCTTCGCCACCTCTCACCCTCTCTTCACCACTCCCTGTCTCACCCTCCCTCTCCTCTGTCCACAGTTGCACCGTTTCCGCACCGAGCTGACCCGCCTGGTACAGATTGCCCACCGGGATCAGCCCCTCCCGGGCCAAGCCAATGGCCCTCTCCTGCTCGAGAAGCCGCTCCAGATGGAGACCACCCTGGGCCTTGTGTCTGCTCTCAACAACTGGTCACAGCTGGGCTACGCCAAACCTCGTGGACTGTTTGGCTTCTAGAGGGTTGGTGTCCTGGGACCGGCAACGCAGCATCCCAGTGCCAACACCAGATAAACTCATCCAAGCCTCAACATCCCAGCGCCATTACGGGGCAGTGTCGAGAGGAAGGGGAGGGGGAATGAGAGCCGTGACCTGGGAGAGTCGCACTCACACGCAGTAGGCCATTGCCAAAAAATAAACTCATCCGGGCCGCGATAACCGAGTGGATTGATGGGTGTGTTGGGGTGGGGACAAGAATGAGAGCGGTGAGGGAAGGTAGGAGGAAGGTGTTCCGGGAGCATCGACCAGGCCACCGACAACCAAAAATAAATCTGTCAAAGCCTGGAAATCGCAGAGTCATTAATGGGATATCGGGAGAGGTGAGAGGGAGGAGTATCCAAAGATGGGGAAGAGTGACCGAGAGGAAAGGGGAGTGTGATTCGGAGGGTGAGAGGAGGTGGAGTCAGGGGAGGGGAGGGAATGTCGGCCGCGAGGAGGCTGAGTGGAAGATCCAGTGTGAGAACGTGGGAAGGTACGAGAGAGGAACAGGGAGAGGGAAGGGTATGTGATCAGTGGGAGTGGGCAGAGCACGAGAGAACGGCAAGGGGAGAATAGAATGAGGAGAGGTGTGAGAGAGGGGTAAGTGTAAGGGAAGGCGAGGACAGGGGTGAGTGGATGTGGTCAGACCTTGAGAGAAGGAGAGTGGCCAGAGTTCGAGCGGAGCGATAGAGTAGTAGGAGAAGGGAAAGGATAAGTGGGGAGTGGGAAAAGGGAAGAGGGGAGTGGCAGAGGGGAAGGGGTGTGTTGGAGAGGTGGAGCATGTGAAGGTAGAGTGGGTGAGAGGGGAAAGTGGGAGGGGAGGGAGGGACCGGGGGAGGTGCCCTGGTGTTTGAGTGAGAGATGAGTGCAGCGAGAGATGGATTGGAGTGTGTCAGCGAGACAGGAGAGGGGGCATGTGCGAAATGGAGAGGAAGAATGAACGTCTGTGACAGGGAGGATAGAGGAGAGATCGGGGGGGGGGGGGGGACAGGTGTGGAGGGGGAAGCAAAGGGAATTTTGAGGTGAAAGATGCAGAATGAGTGAAGGGTCGTGAGAGAGGGAGAGGAGGGCGAGAGGGAGAGGAGGGCGAGAGGGAGAGGAGGGCGAGAGGGCGAGGAGGGCGAGAGGGAGAGGAGGGCGAGAGGGCGAGAGGGAGAGGAGGGCGAGAGGGAGAGGAGGGCGAGAGGGAGAGGAGGGCGAGAGGGAGAGGAGGGCGAGAGGGAGAGGAGGGCGAGGAGGGCGAGAGGGAGAAGAGGGCGAGAGGGAGAGGAGGGCGAGAGGGAGAGGAGGGCGAGAGGGAGGAGGGCGAGAGGGAGAGGAGGGCGAGGAGGGCGAGAGGGAGAGGAGGGCGAGAGGGAGAGGAGGGCGAGAGGGAGAGGAGGGCGAGAGGGAGGAGGGCGAGAGGGCGAGGAGGGCGAGAGGGAGAGGAGGGCGAGAGGGAGAGGAGGGTGAGAGGGCGAGAGGGAGAGGAGGGCGAGGAGGGCGAGAGGGAGAGGAGGGCGAGAGGGAGAGGAGGGCGAGAGGGAGAGGAGGGCGAGGAGGGCGAGAGGGAGAGGAGGGCGAGAGGGCGAGGAGGGCGAGAGGGAGAGGAGGGCGAGAGGGAGAGGGGCGAGGAGGGCGAGAGGGAGAGGAGGGCGAGAGGGAGAGGAGGGCGAGAGGGAGAGGAGGGCGAGAGGGCGAGGAGGGCGAGAGGGAGAGGAGGGCGAGAGGGCAAGGAGGGAGAGGAGGGCGAGAGGGAGAGGAGGGCGAGAGGGAGAGGAGGGCGAGAGGGAGAGGAGGGCGAGAGGGAGAGGAGGGTGAGGAGGGCGAGAGGGAGAGGAGGGCAAGAGGGAGAGGAGGGCGAGAGGGCGAGAGGGAGAGGAGGGCGAGAGGGCGAGGAGGGCGAGAGGGAGAGGAGGGCGAGAGGGAGAGGAGGGCGAGATGGCGAGGAGAGCGAGAGGGAGGGCGAGAGGGCGAGGAGGGAGAGGAGGGCGAGAGGGAGAGGAGGGCGAGAGGGAGAGGAGGGCGAGGAGGGCGAGAGGGAGAGGAGGGCGAGAGGGAGAGGAGGGCGAGGAGGGCGAGAGGGAGAGGAGGGCGAGAGGGAGAGGAGGGCGAGAGGGCGAGGAGGGCGAGAGGGAGAGGAGGGCGAGAGGGAGAGGAGGGCGAGAGGGAGAGGAGGGCGAGGAGGGCGAGAGGGAGAGGAGGGCGAGAGGGAGAGGAGGGCGAGAGGGAGAGGAGGGCGAGGAGGGCGAGAGGGAGAGGAGGGCGAGAGGGCGAGGAGGGCGAGAGGGAGAGGAGGGCGAGAGGGCAAGGAGGGAGAGGAGGGCGAGGAGGGTGAGAGGGAGAGGAGGGCGAGAGGGAGAGGAGGGCGAGAGGGAGAGGAGGGCGAGAGGGCGAGGAGGGAGTATAAAAGCAATGCAGGATGAACCCGACGGGTTATGCAGCATCTGTGGAGGCAAAGGGACGTGGACGTTTCAGGTGCAGGCCCCGCATCAGCACCCAGAGTGTAGCGTGAAGGTGGCCAGTATGCAGATGTGAGAGGGAGGGGAGTGACCGGGGCTGGTAGGTGATGGGTGGGTTGATAGGCAGATGGATCAGGCTGGGGGACTGATGAGCGAAGGGAGAAGAACGAGGTAAACAAGTGAACAGGCGTTGCCTTTTTGATGAGGGAGGGTGTATAAGACGGACTTCGAGATGACATTCTTGGGCAATCATCCAGTGAGGCCATATGGATAGAGGGAAGCGCTTTATTATAGACATTCCCCACCCACCCCCCCCACAATAGTCATCAGGAACTTGAGGAGCAGGTGTGGAGAGAAATTGCTCACAGTTGTGAGAATAATCGAGTTGTATCGGTGGCAGATCTTAATTTCCTCGGTATTGACTGGACTACGCCGAGTGTTAAGGGCCTGCATGGGGTGGAATTTGTAAAATGTGTCTAAGAAAGTTTCCTGAGACAATATATAGAGGGCCATATTCGGCAGGGTGCAATACTCAACCTACTTTTAGGAACGAGGTGGGGCAGGTAACTGAAGTGACAGTCAGGGAGCACTTTGGATCTGGTTACCATAATTCGATTAGTTTTAAGGTAGTGATGGCCAAGGATAAGACAGATCCACAGGTTAGGGTCCTAAACTGGAGCCGGCTAATTTTGGGGGAACTAGGCAGGATCTAGGGGGGTCAATTGAGTGAGTCTGTTTGAAGGGAAAGGAATGAATGACAAGTGGGAGGTTCTTAAGTGTGTGATATCAAGAGTCCAGGAGCAGCATATTCTTGTTAGGTTGAAGGATAAATCTGGCAAGCTTAGCGAACCTTGGCTGACGGGAGATCTTGAGGCCATGGTCAAGAAAAGAATGAAGCATACCTTGTGCTGTGGAGGTTGGGGACGAGCGAATACCTTGATGACTTGGTATTGGTATTGATTTATTATTGTCACTTGTACTGAGGTACAGTGAAAAACCTGTCTTACAAACCGATCGTGCGGGTCAATTCATTGCACAGTGCAGTTACATTGAGGTAGTACAGATAAAACAATAACAGCACAGAGTAAAGTCACAGCTACAGAAAAAAGTGCAGTGCAATAAGGTGCAAGGTCACAACAAGGTAGATCGTGAGGTCAGAGTCGATCTCATCGTATAAGGGAACCGTTCAATAGTCTTATCACAGTGGGGTAGAAGCTGTCCTTAAGTCTGGTGGTACATGCCCTCAGGCTCCTGTATCTTCTACCTGATGGAAGAGGAGAGAAGAGAGAATGACCCAGGTGGGTGGGGTCTTTGTATTCCCATCCATATCCTCATTTCCTCCCATGTAACTGGCCCTTACCCACAGGCACAACCACAGTCTCTTCCTCACAACCTAGAGCATGCTATAGGATGGAGCTCGTGGGCTATCTGAAATGTAACGTTCAGTGTAACTCCCTGTGCAAACCCAAGACAGGTAGTAAAAGTGGAGACTGTTCGTTGACTAGGTGTGTTGGGTGTTGTGGGTGGGGATGGGGGTGGTTGGAATTGTGGTGGGTATTGTGGGTGTGAAGTGTCAGAGATGGGAGTGGGGTCAGTGATGGAGGTGGGGTTAATTGTAAAGGGTTGTTGGCAGTGTGGGGTAGGGGAAATTGGGTCATTGGTTCTTTGGGGGAGGGGATAGTAAGAGTAGAATGTATTGGGAGTGTCAGGGATGGGAAAGGGCGCGGCGGGGTGTTTGGTGCTTGGGGATGTTGCGGCTGACAGTTTGTCGGGGTGTCAGAGGTGGGGAGGTGGGTGGTAGGGAGTGTCGTTGGACCAGGCAGTGGTGAAGGTGTCGTCTCCTGGTGGTTGAGGGGTTTGGCGGAGGTTGCGTTTGGGGCAGTGGGAATTGGTGGGTGGGAATGCATGAGGCTGGAGTTGGAGGGAAGATGCGTGAGGGTGCGAGTGTCAGTCCTGGTGGGAGCCTGGGTGTCCCCCATTTACTGCAAAGTGTGAACGTAAAACATTGCTGCTCAGAATGCCAGTGTCCTAATGTCCACCCAATGCCCCAGAACAACTTGGGAGGTTCACAAGTTAGGATGATAGTCATTCACACCCAAGAAGTTTGTGTTCCAGAGTGGGGTGAACATCTAGATTCCACTTCCAAGCGGGTTTTTGATGTTAGATAACTGGAGTTTTTCCAAAGACAGTAAATTTCTGAAAGAATGAGGAATTAGGACATATGTGGGTTTGGAACTGTAAGGTTCATTCGGTAAGAGCCCATGGGATCCAAGGTAAATTGCATCCAAAATTGCATTGGCAATACGAAACAGAGGCAATGCTGGAGAGTTGCTTTGTGATTGGAAGCCTGTTGCCAGTAGTGTACCACGTGATTTGATTACCAGTAGTGAACGGCTGGGAGCCTCACTGGTTGTTATATACATCAGATAATTAGCTAGAAAAGGAGGTATTATTCGGAAGTTACCAGATGACACAAACATTGGTGGTGTTGTGGAGCTGGTCAAAATTTCTGTTACTTTGAATAGTTAAGTGAGTAGAAGATGACCTGATCTCCAGAAGTCATAAAGTGAAAGATGAAACATTCTTTTCAACATTTGAAGCAAGATTAGTGTATTATTTTTGTTTTGTACAATTTTAGGGTGAAAAAAGGAAAGGAGCACCATGCAGAAGTTTGGGCACCCCAAGAGCTTTGAGCTCTCAGGTAACTTTTACCAAGGTCTCAGACCTTCATCAGCTTGTTAGGGCTATGGCTTGTTCACAGTCATCGTCAGGAAAGGCCAGGTGATGCAAATTTAAAAGCTTTATAAATACTCTGACTCATCAAACCCTGTCCCAACAACCAACAGCCTTGGGCTCCTCTAAGCAGCTGCCTAGCACTCTGAAAATTAAAATAACTGATGCCCACAAAGCAGGAGAAGGCTATAAGAAGATAGCAAAGCGTTTTCAGGTAGCCGTTTCCTCAGTTTGTAATGTAATTAAGAAATGGCAGTTAACAGGAACGGTGGAGGTCAAGTTGAGGTCTGGAAGACAAAGAAAACTTTCCGAGAGAACTGCTTGTAGGATTGCTAGAAAGGCAAATCAAAACCCCCATTTGACTGCAAAGACCTTCAGGAAGATTTAGCAGACTCTGGAGTGGTGGAGCACTGTTCTACTGTGCAGCGACACCTGCACAAATATGACCTTCATGGAAGAGTCATCAGAAGAAAACCTTTCCTGCGCCCTCACCACAAAATTCAGCATCAGAAGTTTGCAAAGGAACATCTAAACAAGCCTGATGCATTTTGGAAACAAGTCCTGTGGACTGATGAAGTTAAAATAGAACTTTTTGGCCACAATGAGCAAAGGCATGGTTGGAGAAAAAAAGGTGCAGAATTTCATGAAAAGAACACCTCTCCAACTGTTAAGCACGGGGGTGGATCGATCATGCTTTGGGCTTGTGTTGCAGCCAGTGGCACGGGGAACATTTCACTATTAGAATTAAATACCAGCAAATTCTGGAAGCAAACATCACACCGTCTGTAAAAATAAAAAAAGCTGAAGATGAAAAGAGGATGGCTTCTACAACAGGATAATGATCCTAAACACACCTCAAAATCCACAATGGACTACCTCAACAGGCACAAGCTGAAGGTTTTGCCATGGCCCTCACAGTCTCCTGACCTAAACATCATCGAAAATCTGTGGATGGACCTCAAAAGGGCAGTGTACGCAAGACGGCCCAAGAATCTCACAGAACTAGAAGTCTTTTGCAAGGAAGAATGGGCAAAAATCCCCCAAACAAGAATTGAAAGACTCTGAGCTGGCTGCAGAAAGTGTTTACAAGCTGTGATACTTGCCAAAGGGGGTGTTACTAAGTACTGACCATGCAGGGTGCCCAAACCTTTGCTTCGGGCCCTTTTCCTTTTTTGCTATTTTGAAACTGTAAAAGATGGAAATAAAAAGTAATCTTGCTTAAAATATGAAAGAAATGTGTCATCTTTAACTTTATGCCTTTTGGAAATCAGGTCATCTTTTACTCACTTAGCTATTCACAGTAACAGAAATTTTGATGAGGGGTGCCCAAACGTTTGAATGCCACTGTATTTTTGCTGCTAAATTGATCAAAGAAATGGCAGATGGAATTTAATATTGATAAATGTTGAGTGATGTACTTTTGGGAGAGTAAGTAAGACGAGGCCATACAGAAAGGCACCAGAAAGCATTGTGGAACAGAGGGACCTCACTGTATCCTTGCATCCATGTCCATGCATCCTTATAGGTGGCATAAGACAGTAAACAAGGCATAGGGGATATTAACCTTCATCAGCTGGGACATTAGAATATAACAGCAAAGAAGTTATGGTGCAACTTTGAAAAATACCATCTGAAATACCATGTGCACTTTTGATTGTCACGGTATAAAAAAAAGTGATTGCTTACAAAGGTTGCCGGTTCACCAGGATGGAGCGCATCACTGATGCAGAGAGACTGGAGAGCCTTAGTTTGTTCTCCTTGCAGTGGAGAAGGCTGAGATGGGTATATAACATTATGAGGGGAAAGAGAAAGTAGATCGTTGTAAACATTCCCCCATACCAGAGGTATTCATCAATATCGGTCCAATGAAAAGGGAAAGAGATATTGAGGGATATAAGGAAGTAGGGATACAGAACATTTAGAGTTTGGAATGCCCTGCCTGAGATGGTGTTGGAAGCAGGGAATTTCACAACACTTATTAGTACCTGGGGGAGCATTTAAGTCACCAAGACACAGACGACTACGGGCAACGTGCTCGTAACAGGTATTACGAGAGATGGATGCTCAATGGGTGGCATGGACAGAACTGCCTACTGAATGAATATTTTTTGGTAGTTGAGGTTTGGGGCAAATCAGCCATTACGACATTTATTGGCAGGGAACGGTTAATGAGCAAATGGCCGACTCCTGCTCCTGTTTTGTTCTGTTCTTGCATAAAGATCTGGAGCAATCTGGGCAAGGGTTTCAACAACAAAGGGCGTTGGCTGTAGTGCCGAAGGATTTAGATGCAGGTGGATAAAAGGGACATTATAGGGATAGTAGAGGGATGCCAGAGGGGAGTAGGGCAGAGGAAATGTACACTCTCTCCCAATGCCAGCTCTCTCTCTCACCTCAGCCTTGTTTTCACCCAATGCTCAATTTTCCCATGGCTTTTCACCAGATTTTGTCTCTGCTTCTGACATAGAGATTCCATTGCCCTCAGGCTGAGACCTATCTGTAACAACCCAACATGATTAAGAATGACGATTGGAACTTGTCCCATGCAAGCAGAAAGATATCAATCTGTGGGAGGAACTCAGCGGGACGAGCAGCATCTGTGTGTGTGCCGGGGGGGCGGGGACGCCGTTGTTGACGTTGGAGGTCAAAATCATTCACCAGCTTCTTCCACTTCTTCCACCTACAGCAACTAAACCCATCCACTGAACCTTCTCTTCCAGTCCCCCTGTTTACCCTGCCTTTGGTTAAATAGATGCTGAGGGGAAATTTGATAAAGTACTTCCACAGGATGAATTGGAAATATAACGGACAGGGAGGGACAAGACCATGGAGCGGATTGAAAACCAGGATGAGAAGTTTATCAGCACAGAGGGGATGGGCGAATGAGGTTGGTGCAAATTGGTAATTAGGAAGCATCATGTCTGTTCCATCAAACTGTCATGGATACACTGCTTCTCTGTTCCCATTTTTACATTTTCTCCCACGTCCTCTCACTGCCTCTGCACCATGACTCTCTGTCTACTTTTGATATTTTCACCCTCCCCACCACCTCCCCTTCCACACACCACCGACACCTTTTTTTCATCTGTCCATCTATTTCTCACTTTGCGTCTGTAATTTTGACCAAATTTTACCTGTACCCCCAAGATTGGAAGGTAGCTTGTTGTCAGTCTGTGAGATTCCTGAGACAAACAGGACATCACATTAACCTTCCATCCCTGTCTTCCTGAAGTATTTACCCAGCCTTGATATGAATAAAAGTTGAACAGAAGTTAGATGAAGAATTTCCGGAGATTGATCTCTCCCATACCAGTAATGTGTTAGTATTGGGCTATGTCTACAGGAAAGTATTAGCCAGTGTTAGGGAGGTGCCTCCAATACCAGCTTCATGTCACTGTTGAACATTGTATACAGAAAACAGAACAGCACAGGAACAGACCCTTCGGCCCATGATGTCTGTACCGAACACTGTGCCAATTTAAACTAAGTCTCTTCTGCTTGTACCTTATCCGTAGCCTTCCATTTCCTGGATATTTATGTGTCTGTCTGAAGGCCCATTAAACATGAATATATATTAGTGTTGCAGTATACTTCATGAGTACAGGGTCTGGGTGAAAACAAAATGCTTAAAGAGTCAGTAGCTCGGGCAGCATTTGTGGAGAAAAGATCTGTGACTCCTCAAGACCTTATTTAAATGTTAAATCCCATCAAAGAACTGTCACCGAGGATGAAGGGATTTGTGCACTGCAGCCCGCGGCTGCTTGGCATGCGGTGCATTAGGAAGAATAATCCGAAAATATATTCCTTCAGGATCCACAATATGTGGGAATTGGTTCAGAATTTTCTCCCCTGAGTCTCGGCCAACCTTTTGCATGTTCAGGGTAAATAGAAATAAAGATACCCTGGCACTCCCTTTACAGGCCCAGTATGAGTGGGGAAGGAGCACTGTGGCACCCAGGCATCTGCTCAGTAAGACCTGTACTGACCCAAGTCCAGGGCTGGAACAGGGGTGGTGGAAGCAACTTCCATTTAGAAGCCACCCTTGACCTAGCAAAAACATCCTTTGGTGCTAGCAGAGAACTCTGTATGTGGCTCCGTGCCAAACAATGTTATGTTCAGGCAGAACTTCATAACCTCGAATATATTTTAGATTTTAAGGAGGTTTTAAAAGGAGGAAGGAAGGAGAATGATCTTGGGAGTAATTCTAAAGCAAAGGGTCTTGGCAGCTGGGGTGGGGGACATGTGCTTGGACAGAAGATCCCTTTACACATTTGGGCCAGGGAATGTCAAAGCGCCCCTTGCCGAGAACCTGTAAAGCCGATTGAACAGAATGAAAGAGGAGGTGCCTCTTTCACCTACAACCACTCTTTTCCACAAGAATAGGGGGGCCCAGGGGAGGTGGTGGTGCAGGGAGCGGTTATATCACTTTCCCAAGACTCCAAAACACAACCCATGGTAACCCTTAGCACAGGAGACACTCATTTGCGAGCCTTTGTGGACACTGGTGCTACCCTGTCCTCTGTACCCCCCTCCCTGGGATTACCCCTAAGTCAGAACAGGGTAGTAACTGTGGGACTAGCCGGCATTCCCCTGACAGAACACCTATCAAAGAAGGTTGCTTTGTCTCTGGGAGACAGTCATACAGAAGAAACTTTGATAGTATCCAAAACTATTCCCTCACCCCTGTTGGGACGCCAGACTCCGTGCAAACTGGGAGCCACTACTTACTGCACCCCTCAGGGCACGTATATGGAAGTACCCTCACCCCGGACACATCAGTTAGTGTCCCTGCTCCTTACCCCCGAAGCTAAACTGGAACCCATATTATACTGCTGGCAACTCGAGGGCAACCCCTATACAGTTAAGATGTGCTGATTAAGACAACAACTCAAGAAGCTGACGCTATCAGCTCACACTGAAGCTTTGTGGGGCTTGCTGCAAGTGGTACAACACCACTCCCGTTTACACTGCACCACCTGGTACCAATGGAAGATGATCCTGAATACCGAGAGAAGGCGGGCACTCATGAAGGGCAGAAAACTAAGATACACCCAGAACCTTATCTCTATTCTGGGAAGGAAGGACTGGGCATCACGTTACGCCTGACCGCAAAGCAGCAACCCCTGTTCTGCCTGAGACCTGAGTCAGTACCTCATTTGACCCTTGCCGTGCGGCCCCCCCTATCAGGTGAAACAGTAGGCCCTATGATTAAACGGTTACAATCTGCCCCCATTATCAACAACATTGGGAATTTCGAATGGTACGGGCCTGAAGAAGGAAGAATCTATCTTCCAGGAATTTCCCACCAGCTGGAGGACCCCCTAACTGAATTCCAACAACAGCAACCGCCTGAGTTGCCAGGCTGTACGGGCCCCTTAACATTGGAAATAGTAAATGCAGACTTGTGGGCCCTTCACAAGACACACGTAGGCCGAGCACTCAGTGCAAAAGACCACTGTGTCAAGCTAAAAAAGAATGCTGTATTACCATGTGTCAGACAGTATCGACTGGCCCCGAATAAGGCATAGCCCCAGTAATTGACTCTCTGCTCCAACAAGGGGTTCTCAAGCCTACTGTCAGCCCCTGTAACACACCAATACTGCCTATACCCAAAGTTGGATGGCCTAATGAGTGGCACTTTGTGCAGGATCTAAGAGCTGTAAACAACACTGTAATTCCCATAGCCCCAGTGGTACCTGACATTAATATGATTCTTTCATCCATTCTATCTGATGCTACTGTCTACACCATGGTCAACCTGTGTTCCGCCTTCTTTTCTATTCCCCTCCACACCCCCATTTCTGACGATGGGTGTTTCTCTTTGCACAGATGCTGCCTGATGTGATGAATTTCCAGCATTTTGAGTTTTTACATTGAACATATTTTGTGACATTTTTTTTGCAGCCAGTTGTGCTGAACAAGACCCCACAACAATGTGACAGCAACCAGATAATGTGTTCAATTTAGCTGATTTTCCACCATTGGCTGAGTTCAGGACAAGAAGCTGCACTGTTTTACACAGAATTGGAGCTTTCACGGATGTTGTCAGACAATTACTGTGCAGTAATAAATGATAATCACCAGTGAAGTCCACGCTCAGTAAATCTGAAAGGCAGCTGTGGCTGAATCTGTTAGACAGCTGATTGTTGATAAGAATAATGTTTGCTGGCCATTGGAGGTCTTTAAGGGTGACTTGGGTGGAGTTTAAGCAAAGTGTCAAAAGGCCTGGTTTGCACAATGGCGCATAAGAACTTTGGCTGCTGCTGAACATGTTTATTCACTTAGTGCAACACACCGAGTTCTGTATTTTCTTTGTCCAGCTCGGTTTTGCTCTGACCCTGCACTCATTTTGTATCCTGTATGTACCATTTTTTCCACTATTTGTGCTTGCACGATTTTTCTGTCTGCGTTTATATTATGTCCTCTGTTCTGTGTATGACCTCTGTTGTGTGAGTCTGGGAGAAATGACATTTTGTTGCTCCGTGTGTTTTACAGCACATGGGTGAATGACAATAAGGTGTAACTTGAGCGTGAAAACTGTGGGTGTCCCAGTGAAGGGGCCGAACGGCCGGACCAGCTGCATTGTCGCTCCGGTCCTCCAGCCACTGGCGGCGCTGTGGGGACCTCCGGCGTTGCGTGGCAGCAGGTTTACCGCGCAGGCGTAGTGCCGACCCTCGGCCTGAGGAGCGGCTGCGGTTCATGGCCGGGGTAACCGGGGCTGTCGTGTGGCGGGGGCCGGGGTAACCGGGGCTGTCGTGTGGCGGGGGCCGGGGTAACCGGGGCTGTCGTGTGGCGGGGGCCGGGGTAACCGGGGCTGTCGTGTGGCGGGGGCCGGGGTAACCGGGGCTGTCGTGTGGCGGGGGCCGGGGTAACCGGGGCTGTCGTGTGGCGGGGGCCGGGGTAACCGGGGCTGTCGTGTGGCGGGGGCCGGGGTAACCGGGGCGGATTGTGTGGGCGGGGGCCGGGGTAACCGGGGCTGTCGTGTGGCGGGGGCCGGGGTAACCGGGGCGGATTGTGTGGCGGGGGCCGGGGTAACCGGGGCTGTCGTGTGGCGGGGGCCGGGGTAGCCGGGGCGGATTGTGTGGCGGGGGCCGGGGTAACCGGGGCTGTCGTGTGGCGGGGGCCGGGGTAACCGGGGCTGTCGTGTGGCGGGGGCCGGGGTAGCCGGGGCGGGTTGGAGTGTAGAAGCTCTGCCGGGCGTTGTCGGCTTCCCGGTGACCCACAGCCCGGTTTACAGCGGGGTCAGTGAGTGGTGGGTCGGACTGGCGGGGGGACCGGGGGCAGACTCTCGGTGGCAGGTGGTGCCGGACAAGCCCGGGCCCGGCTATGATCAGGGGCTGGAGATGCCGCGGATGCAGGATCCGGGGGTACAGGCGGGGGCTGAGCAAAACTCCTTGAGACAGAAGGTGACCCCGTACTCGGTGACGGTGCCGTCCCCACCCGCCTGAACCCACTGATGATTCCGTGTATTTCCTTGTGTTTCATGTTGCAGGAGTGGGGACTTGGAGCGGGAGATGTTAAGAGGGGCAGGTCTGGTTGCTCGGCTGGCCAGTGAACAGCGGGGAGGCTGAGGTCCGGTGGAGGAGGGACGACACAGGCGACGAACAGGAAAGGGTGGGTTACTGTCCCTCGGTCCTCCCGCCACTCCTGGTGCTGTGGGCCCCTCCAGCGATGCGCGGGAACCGGTTTTGAGATTCTGTAGCGGTCGTTCCCGCGGAGTGAACCAGACGCCAGTCGGAGGGTTTCGGCACAGAACTGGTTTATTTTCCCGCCCTGCGGCCCTTTTAAGGGAGACTGTTCCCGCCCAATCCAACCGGCAGTGACGTATACTCTACGTCATCGTTTTTCCCGACCGCCCAGCCGGTTCACTCGCCCGGTGAGTCGCTACAATTTCTTTATTAGCCACACGTACAGTGAAACACAGTGAAATGCATCTTTTACGTAGCATGTTCTGGGGGCAGCCCGCATGTGTCGCCACGCTTCCGGCGCCAACACAGCACGCCCGCAACTTCCTAACCCGTACGTCTTTGGAACGTGGGAGGAAACCGGAGCACCCGGGGGAAACCCAGGCAGACACGGCGAGAACGTACAAACTCCTTACAGACAGTGGCCGGAATTGAACCCGGGTCGCTGGCGCGGTACAGCGTTACGCTAAAGGCTACATTACTAGTGCCTGGTTTTTTGCGCATACGTATTCCACCCCCCAGTGGGATGTTCAGCAGGTTGTAGAGAAATTGTTCATAATAAAAATAATAGGGTTGTGTCGTCAGCACTTCACTGGGGTAGGCAGGATGGTAGCGAGGGCAGTGGAATGCTCTGCCTGCAAGATGTGGGAAGTCAAAGAACCTCAGTCTCCCTGATGACTTCATCCGTGGGAAGTGCATCCAACATCAACTCCTGACATATGGGTTTAGATGTACTCGGGATCATCCAGGATGCAGAGAGCATCATAAATGAGACTTTTACTGGGGTGATCATACCTAATGTGCATGCTTCAAAGGGATGGGTTCTCACCAGGAAGAGTAAAGGGAGTGAGCAGAGAGTGCAGGGTTCCCCTGTGGCCATTTCCCTCACTAAGACGTATACCTCTTTGGATACTGTTGAGGGGGATGTTCTTTCAGGGGCTAGCAGCAGTAGTCAGGTTTCTGGCACTCTGGCCCTGAGGCTCCGGGGGAAAAGGTACAGCCAGAGGGCAAAAGTGATAGGAAACTTGATATTGAGGGGGACAGACAGGAGATTCTGTGGCCACAGAAGAGACGCCATAATGGTGTGTTGCCTTCTGGGTGCCAGGGTCAAGGATATCTCTGAGCGGTTGCAAAACATTCACGAGTGGGAGATCGAGCAGCCAAAGGTCGTTATACATGTTGGTACAAACAATATAGTTAGAACAAGGGATGAGGTCCTGCAGAATGAGAATAGGGAGTTAGCTAAAACAAAAAGAAGCAGGACCTTGAGAGTAGTGATCTCTAGATGACTCCCGGTGCCGCGTGCTAGTTAGGTCAGAAATGGAAAGACAGGCCAGGTGAATGTGTAGCTGAGGAGTTAGGTGTAGGAGGCAGGGATGCAGGTTCCTGGATCATCGGGATGACTTCTGGGGGAGGGGTGACCTGTACAAGAGTGATGGGTTGCACTTGAACCAGAGAGGGACCAATATCCTTGCAGGGAAATTTGCTAGTGCTACACGGGATTGGCAAGGGGTGGGAATCTGAGCAGGAACAAGTCATGGGATAAAGCAGTAGACAGCGAGAGCAAATTTCTTAATCAGAAAAGCCAGGGGCGCAGTAAAAAAGAGGGAAAAGAATACTCAAACTGCATTTATTTTAATTCACGAGGTTTAACAGGCAAGGTGGATGAACTCAGTGTGGATTAGCTCTGGGGACTGGGATGTTATAGCCTTAACAGTAAAATGGTTGACGGAAGGGTAGGACTGCAGTTCAGTGTGCCAGGATACAGATGCTAAAAGCATGACAGAGGTATAGGTAAGCAAGGAGACGCTGTTGCCTTTTGATAACCAGGTACGTAACAGCAGTGCTGAGAGATACATTCTAACATTCTTGGGGGATTGTCCAGTGAGGCTATATGGGTAGAACTTAGAAACAAGAAGGAGGAGGGTCACTAGTGGGGCTGTATTATAGACACCCGCTCCCTTGCCACCCCCAATAGCAGGAACTTGAGCAGGTTTGTAGAGCAATTGCTAACATTTGTAAGAGGAATAAGGTTGTATTAGTAGGAGATGTTAATTTCCCCAGTATTGACTGGCCCACCCAGAGTGTTAAGGGCCTGGGAGGGATTAAAGTTTTGCAGAAAAGCTTCCTGAGTCAATATAAAGATGGCCCTACTCGGGAGGGTGCATTACTGAACCTCCTCTTGGGGAAGGAGGCAGGGCTAGGTAACTGAAGTGGCAGTGAGGGAGCACTTTGGCTCTTGTGACCATAAATCTATTAGTTTTAAGATAGTGATGGGAAAAGATTGGACGGATCCACGGGTGAGGGTCCTTAAAGTGGAGCAGGGCTAATTTTGGGGGAATTAGGCTGGATCTAGCAGAGGTTGATTACGTGAGTCTGTTTGAAGGGAAAAGAACAAATGGTAAGTGGGAGGCTTTTAAGAGTGAGATATGAAGAGTCCAGGAACAGCATGTTCCTGTGAGGGTGAAGGGTAAACCTGGCTGATGAGAGATGTTGAGGCTGTGGTCAGGTAAAAGGAAACGTACATTGGGTTTGGGATGTCAGGGATAGTGAATCCCCTGATGACTGTAAAAAGATTAAGAATGCACATAAGAGGGAAATCAGGAGGGCAGAAAGA
This sequence comes from Pristis pectinata, assembly GCF_009764475.1. Taxonomy (NCBI): domain Eukaryota; kingdom Metazoa; phylum Chordata; class Chondrichthyes; order Rhinopristiformes; family Pristidae; genus Pristis; species Pristis pectinata. The sequence goes on along the minus strand of NC_067448.1, from coordinate 2,661,757 downwards.
GGACATGAGCTGGATCTGGCAGGCAAGCTTAAGGAAAATCCCAAAAGATTCTATATGTGAATAGTAAAAGGGTGGCTAGAGAGAGAGCAGGTCCCCTTAGAGATCAGTAGGGTCACCTATGCCTCGAGCCACAAGAGATGGGTGGGATTTTTAATGAATATTTCTCCCTGTATTTACTGATCAAAAAATCACAGTTACTCAAGAGAGAAGGCAAGCAAGTGGAGATGTTTTGGAGAACATTCATATTACCAGACAGGAAGTATTTGCAGCCTTACAGCGCATTACGGTGGATAAATCCCTAGGGCCTGACCCAGTGCAACCTCTGACTTTATGGGAGGCCAGAGAAGAAATTGTGGAGGCCCTTGTGGAGATATTTGCTTCATCGTTAGCCACTGGTGGAGTCCCTGAAGGTGGATGGCGGCTAATGTTGTTTTCTTCTTTAAGAAGGGTAGCAAAGACAAGCCAGGGAACTACAGGCCTGTCAGCCTGACATCAGTGGTGGAGAAGTAACCAGAGGGAATCCTGAGGAACAGGCTCTACTGGCATTTGGATAGACAAAGTCTGATTAGGAGGAGAACATGGCTTTATGCATGGAAAGTCGTGCCTGACGAGGTAACCAAAAGGGTAGATGAGGCATGGCAGTGGATGTTGTCTATTTGGACTTTAACAAGATCTTCCACAAATTCTCGCATGGTTGGGTCCCATGGAGTCCAGGGAGAGCTAGTTGGGTGCATTCAAAATTGGCTCGGAGGTAGGAAGCAGAGGCTGGTGGTTGAAGGCTGTTTCTTGGAATGGAGGCTGGAGATTTGTGGTGTGCCGCAGGGATCAGTGTTGGGAACGTTGTTATTCATTATTTATATAAATGATTTGGATGCAAGTGCACAAGCCTTGATCAGTAAATTTGTGGATGACATGAAATGAAGTGTTGACAGTGAAGAAGGTTATCGGAAATTACAGGGGGGTCTTGATCAGTTGGGGAAGTGGGCTGAGGAGTGGCAAATGGATTTTAATAGAGGGGGTCAAATTAGCGTAGGTAGTATGAATGGTAGGGCACGAGGGAGTGTAATGGAACAGAGGACCTCGGAGTACAAGTGCATGGTTCATTGAAAGCAGTGTCACAGGCAGATGGTGGTGAAAAAGGTGTTCGGCAAGCTGGCCTTCATCAGTCAGGGCACTGAGTACAGGAGTCGGGACATTATTTTGCCATTGTACAAGTCGCTGGTAAGGCCACACTTGGAGGACTGCGCACGGTTTTGTTCACCCTGTTGTAGAAAAGATCTGGTTAAACTGGAAAGAGTGCAGAGAAGGTTTATGAGGATGGAGCCAGAACTAAAAGGCCTGAGTTATAGGGAGAGAGTGGTCAAGCTAGGTCTTTATTCTTGGAACATAGCAGAATGAGGGGTGATCTTACAAAGATGTTTAAAGTTATGACAAGGATAGATAAGGTGGACAGACACCACCAGGGGGTCCAAAACCTGGGGGCATAGGTTTAGGGTGAGAGGGGAAAGATTTAGTGGGATCTGAGGGGCAACTTTTTCATGCAGGGGGTGGTGAGTATATGGAATGACCTGCCAGAGAAAATGGTTCAGGCATGTGGGTAGGTACATGAAGGGGTGAGGCTTGGGGGGATATGGGCCCCAGAAGGCCTGTATCCATGTTGCATTGTTCTATGACTCTGGAAACTTCTGATGGTCAGGCATTGGTGGGGAAATCACTGGCAGGCAAAGTGTGGGGTCATGGAAGATGGGTGCCAGGGCAATCAGATAGTGTGTGTTGATTCACAAGGCAATGTTTTCCTTTTATATCAATTACTGTCTAATGTTCCTGTTAGTATTGTTTATTACAGATCATCACAATTGCTGAACGCCTTTCACTATAATGGCTGAAGGTGCCAGCTGGAGAGGGGATGCAGGGACTTCTGCATCAAGGAAACACAGAGGTTTGCGCAGTCTTCTGTAAAATATAAACGTGGTCCTGCCAGTGGGTCCGGATTTGGTGCATATACCACAGTTTCACAAAGGGAACAGGGAAGGGGCTGAGCACAGGGAACAGGGGCAGCACAGTCACAGGTGGAGTAACACAGGAACTGTCTGATAAATCGCTGTTACTGGGATATTGGACAGATAAAGACAGTAAGGAGAGGCTTCCTGAGGAGGTGGGTGAGCTGGGAAGCAGGGCAATAACCGCAGTACAGCAGTGGTGGTGAGCAGGTCAGACAGTGTCTGGAGAGTGACAGTGATTGGGTTTCCTGTGTCCCGGAAATACACGGTCTTCTCCAGGCAGCAGCCTAGGAAGGGCAGTAGGGGGGAAGCCGTCATGGTTGTTGGGTCTGAGGGGTTGAATGTGCCGTATTCTTCAATTAAAAAACATTGCAAGGATATTTCAAATGTCAGAAGCAGGAGAGATGTGATCTCATATGCAGGGGTTGAGCCAGCGTCATATTTTCAAGTTACAATGTGTGGATGTGAACATAATTATTCAATCTGGCCTTGAATACTGATTCTGACAGAGAGACAGATATAATTCTGCAAACAGAAAATGACAACAAAACACAGAATAAAGTCTTGACTGGAAATGTTGACTGTTTATTTCCCTCCATAGATGCTGCCTGGCCTGCTGAGTTCATGCAGCATTTTGTGTGTGGTACTGCAGAATAAAGTATTACAGTTACAGAGAAAGTGCAGTTCAGGCAATAAGTTGCAAGGCCATAACAAAGTAGACTGTGAGGTCAAGAGTCCATCTTATTGTTCTAGGGAACTGCTCAATAGTCTTGTATCAGCTCGATAGAAGCTGTCCTAGAGCCTCATGGTACATACTTTCAGGCTTTTGAATCTTCTGCCCAATGGGAGGGGGGAGAAGAGAGAACATCTGGGGTGAGTGGGATCTTTGATTATGTTTTCTGAGATCCTCCTCTGAACATACTTATCTTTAAATCTCTGCTTTCTACCATGGGGAAAAGCTTTTATTTTTCTACCATATCTATACCTCTGACATATCTCCAACTGTCTGTCCCTCCTGCAAGGAAAACGAGCTCAGCCAATCCAGTCTTGTGTAATTGAAGTGTTCAATCGCAAGCAATACCCTGCTGAATCTCCTCTGCACTTTCTCCAGTGCAACCGCATCCTTCCTATAGCACGGTGACCAGAACTACACACACTTCCAACTGGTCTAATCAACATTTGATAAAGCTGTAACCAGACCTCCCTGCACTTGTATTCTGTGCTGTACCTAATGACGGCAAACATGCTGGATGTCACCTTCATTATATTATCTGCCTGTGCTGCTACCTTCAGTGATCTTTGGATTTGTACACAACTCTCATACTCCCTAGCGCCCTATCATAAGTGGTGAATATCCTACCCTCATTTGAGCCTCCAAAATGCATCACCCCACACAGCATGATTATATTTGATCTGTCATTGCTCTGTCTAACAAATTGAATAATGATCCCCAAATACAGGACAGTGAGCCTAATATCGCTGATGGGAAAGTTACAGGAGGGGATTCTGGAGGTCAGGATCTATCAGCATTTGGAAAGGCAAGGACTGATTAGGGACAGTCAGCATGGTTTTGTGCATGGAAAATCATGTCTCTCAAATTTGATTGAGTTTTGTTTTGAAGAGGTAACCAAGGGGATTAGCGCAGGCAGGGCGGTAGACATGGTCTACGTAGACTTTTGCAAGGTTTTTGACAAGGTCCTCAATGGTGGGCAGGTTTGGAAGATCAGGTCGCATGGAATCCAGGGTGAGCTAGGTAATTGGATACAGAACTGGATTGGTGGGAGGAATCAGAGAGTTGATAGTGGAGGGTTGTTTGGAGGCCTATGACCAGTGGTGTGCCACAGGGATGGGTGCTGGGTTCACTGTTTGCTATTTATATTAACAATTTGGGAATTAAATTTGTTAGTGTGGTTAGTAAGTTTCCAGACGAGATCAAAATTGATGGTGTAGTGGACCTTTAAAAGGGTTATCTAAGTTTACAAGGTGATCCAGACCAACTTGGAAAATGGGCCAAGGAATGGTAAATGGAATTTAATTCAGTGAGCTGCTGCACTTTCATAGAATCAGAGATCATAGAACAGTACAGCACAATACAGGTCCTTTGGCCCACAATGTTGTGCCGACCTTTAAACCTCGCCTAAGACTATCTAACCCCTTCCTCCCACATATCCCTCTATTTTAAATTCCTCCATAAGCTTATATAGCAATCTCTTGAATTTGACCAATGTACCTGCCTCCACCACTGCCCCAGGTGGTGCATTCCATTATGCTAAGTTAAACAAGGTCAGGACTTGCACAGTAAATGATAGGGCTCTGAAAAGTGTTGTGAAACAAGGGGAGCTATGGCTACAGGTGCATAGTTCCCTGAAACTGGAGACATGGAGACAAAGGTCGACAGGATGGTACGCTTGGCACGCTTGCCTTCGTTGATCAGAGCACTGAGTACGGTAGTTGGGATGTTGTGTTAGATCTGTGCAACACATTGGTAAGACTGCAATTGGGACTACTGGATGCAATATTTGAATGTAGGAAGGACGCCATTAAGCTGAAAACGATGTGGAGAAGGTTGACGAGGATGTTACCAGGACTGGAGGGCTTGAGACACAAGGAGAGACTGGATAAGCTTGGACTTTTCTCCCTGGAGCATAGGAGGCTGAGGGGTAAATTTCTTGAGGTATTTAATATAAGCAGCGTAGATAAGGTGAATGATCACTGTGTTTTTCCCAGGGTAGGGCAGTCCCTGGATCGTAGGTTGAAGGTGAGTGGGGAAATAGTTAAGAGATCTGAAGGGCAATTTTATCCACATCTAGTGCTGGGTATATGGAACGCACTGTTTAAATTGTACAGGTACACGGCATTTAGACAGGTACATGGGTAGGAAAGATTTAGAGGAATGTGGGCCAAACATGGGGAAATGGGACTGGCTCATGTAGAGATCTTGGTCAGCATGAATGAGTTGGGCCGAATGACCTGTTGCCATGCTGTGTGACTTTGGTTCAGATCTATCCAGGGCAGGTGAAATATAATTTTGAGCTAAATGCGAAGGGCTAATGTCAACAGTAGTTGGAATTAAATCATCAGTTAAAATAACAGCTAACAATCAAATTCTGGAACTGAAATCTGGTCTCTTTCCTCCAGCCTATATGTGGCCACTGAGGCCAATTCTCAACTGCCACCAAGAGCTGGGACCCCTCCCTCTGACTTGGAATGCTGCCTTGCCCTTGTTGATCTATATTAAGCCAGGATCCGTGTGTCTTTATCTTGGGGATAGGAGAAGAAAAAGCTCAGTTCTCCTTAGAACTTTGGCTCGGTGCAGATGAAGGAGAGTATTGGTGGTACACTACATCTTGTTTATTTTCGCAATGGTTGAAATGAGAGTATTGGGGCAAGTGCAAGGAGATGTGTGCCCATAGTAATTGAGAGCATTTTACATCTGTGGCCCCACTGATAATGCATGGTGGCCTTTTAAGCAGAAAGACGGTGAGAGGAGATCCAAGTAAATTTTACAAATCCACATGATGACGCAGTGGAACTGAAGGCGCCAAAAGACGTGTTAAAATTGGGAGGATTTGCCATTTGTTCACAGGATGTGGGAGAAGTGTGAAGCAGTTTTGGCAGGTTTATTTAATGATTCAATTAATTACCTGAATTTAAATTCCTGGCAGTTGTGGTGGAACTCACTGTGTAATCAGTGACCAACAGTCTCTGTCTGCTGTAGTCAGTGTGCTGAACCGTGTGATTCCGGGTGGAATGAGTCAGAGAGTTGGGCCCAACTCATCCATGCTGACCAAGATGTCTTTCTGAGCTAGTCCCATTTTCCTGCCTTTTGGTCCATATCTCTCTAAACCTTTTGTATCAATACACCTGTTCACATATCATCTCAACATTGTAATTGTATTAGTGTTTACAGCTTTCTCTGGCCGTTCGTTCTTTATACCCATCACCATTTGTGTGGAAAAGTTGCCCCCCCCCCCCCCCCCCCCCCAGGTCCCTTTCTAAACCTTTGCACTCGAGTTTTAGACTCCCCTACCATGGGCAAAAGACTGTTCCTCCACCTTATCTACACCCTCATAACTTTATATACCTCTGTAAGAACACCGCTCATACTCCGGGGAAGAAGACCGAGCCTATCCAACATACCCTTGTAACAAGCTCCCTTTCCACCACACCCCCTACCACCCTCAGTCCCAGTAACATTCTTGGGATTCTTCTCCACACTCTTTCCAGCTGATTTACATCCTTCCTATAGTTTGGTGACCAGAACTGCATGCAGTCCTCCAAGTGTGGTCTCACCAGTGACTTGCATGGTTGTAATATGACAATCAGCATCCAGGTTATGGCACAGTGTGTGACCCAGGGAGGATGGGCCTGGGGGATCGGACAGAATGTGACCTGGGGAGGTTTTTGCATGTGGAGGATAATCCCAGTAATATTTCCCTCTACAATCTGCAGTAGTGCCAGAAAGATCCCTGGTCATCAGTGGATTCACCAACATGTTTGTAATTTGTGATCAGTATTACTGTGTCTGCCCTGTTCTGTTAGTGAGTGTGTCAGTCACCTGCTTATCAAGATGGTCACTCAGTTCACATTCACCAGCATAGTCCTGCTCCTGAATCTGTTCACCCAGAACCTTGGCTCACATTGCAGCCACTGGTTCTGAATCAGTGTTTTGCTCAGTTCTCAAGCACTCTGGTGTAACCTGTAACTCATAATTTTTCAGGTGGGAAATTGACTCAGATAGAGAAAATCTTCAAGCGACTTTTGCCAGGCAGCTCAAGGGAAGATGATCAGGACAGAGGAACCACGACACCAAAGCAAGGTCGGATTGAGAGAAGTGTCCCAATGGAATGTGAACCGGCCGCCGCAGAGGAAAGGGAACAAAATCAGCCCAGAGGGAGTGGCATGCGAGACACTGTTCAGGACCATGGAACCAGCCCAAGTGAGGCGATTATCTCTCATGTTAGAGGTTCATTAAACAAATCATCGAGTTTCAACCAAGGAGCAGGTGAGTGAAATGTGGAGAAGGGAATTGGGGCAGCAGAATAGGGAAGCTGGGTAGTGGCAAGGAGGAGGGAAAGTGAGAGGCCTTATTGGGGGATCGGCAGCAGAGGAGAGAGAAAATAGGGTGTGTGGGAGCAGGGGAATATGGTGCATGCGGTGTAATGGGGCAGGAGGGTGGTGGGTGGGTGGGAGCAGGGGAATATGGTGCATGCGGTGTAATGGGGCAGGAGGGTGGTGGGTGGGTGGGAGCAGGGGAATATGGTGCATGCGGTGTAATGGGGCAGGAGGGAGGAGGGTGGTGGGTGGGTGGGAGCAGGGGAATATGGTGCATGCGGTGTAATGGGGCAGGAGGGAGGAGGGTGGTGGGTGGGTGGGAGCAGGGGAATATGGTGCATGCGGTGTAATGGGGCAGGAGAGAGAAGGGGTGGTGGGTATGTGGGAGCATGGAATGTAGTACTTGCTCTGAGTACTTTCAGGAAATGTAGCCACAAATGGTGGTGTTCCTCTGTACGCTCTCTTTGTCATCCTTGATGCGAGACCTCATTGGTTTAAAATGTTCTATCAGAATAGACAAGGTAAGGAAATGCAGTTCATCTTATGGCTGGCCGACTGTCACCACCATGTTCCACTGGTGTGGACAATGAACGTTGACAATGAACATTAGAGGCAGGAATAGTGAATCGCCCCCTTGACCTGCTTGCCATTCAATAAGATCTTGTTTGCCCTGCCACTTTCCTACTCTTTCCCCCAAACCCCTTGCTAGTTCCACTACATTTTGTATTATATATTTGATGGAATATATTCTACACATCCACGTCAATAACTCTCTGGAGTAGAGAATTCCAAATAGTTGTGGCCCTCAAAGATGAAATTCCTCCTTGTCTGTTTTAATTTGGGGACATCTTGTTCTGAAACTCTGCCCCTTAGTGCGTGACACAGCCAATAGGATAAATGGTTCTCTCAAGATCCACTTGCTCGATTCCCGTCAGAATCACGTTTCAATTAATTGTACTCCAACCTATTTAGTTCCATATTCTCATCAACTCCCTGAAATTCTACCAGTCAAACACCGGGTAGTTTACAATGGCCAATTAACTTTTGTGATGTCGGAGGAAACCCATGCAATCACCAACAACACGTACAGCACCGGAGGTCAGGATTGAACCCTGGTCACTAGAGCTATAAGGTTGCAGCCCTATTGGCTCTGCCACTGAAACTTTGTCCCAGATATCTCTGTACTGCAACATATTCTAGTCCCCATCATCCAGTTAACACATTTGCTTTTTCATTGCTCTTTCCAAATTGGATAACCTTGTTGTCCCATGTTGTACTCCCATCCGTATCCCTCTGCAGGCACTTGGTGCTTTCCTCGCCACTTACTGAGCCACCCATGTTTATATCGCTGATCTGCTAGATTGGAATCAAAACTGTCTTGGCCATAGAAGGCAGGGTAGTGTAGCAGCGGTGTGATTCTGACTGGGGGTCTATGCCTTCACAAGATCACAAGACTTGAGCAGAAGTAGGCCATTCAGCCCATCGAGTCTGCTCCATGAGCTAAACAAACTATTCCTATCCAGCCCCAATTTCCGGCCTTATCCCCATATCCCTTGATACCTTGACTAATTAGATACCTATCAATCTCCTCCTTAAACGCCCCCAATGAACAGGCCTCCACAGCTGTATGTGGCAAAGGATTCCATAAATTCATGACCATCTGGCTAAAGAAATTTCTCCTCATTTCTCTTCTAAGTGGGTACCCCCTAATTTTAAGACTCTGCCCTCTGGTCCTGGACTCACCCACCGAAGGAAACAGCTTGGCCACATCTACTCTGTCCAGTCCTTTCAATGAGGTCCCCTCTCATTCTTCTGTACTCCAGTGAGTACAGTCCAAGAGCCGACAAACGCTCCTTGTATGTAAGCCCTTTCATTCCGGGAATCATCCTCGTAAATCTTCTCTGAACCCTCCCCAACATCAGCACATCCTTCCTAAAATATGGGGCCCAAAGCTGCACGTATTCCAACTGAAGCCTCACCAGTGCCCCGTAGAGCCTCACCAACACTTCCTTCCTTTATATGTAATACCTCGCTAAATGAATGCCAACATAGCATTCGCTTTCTTTACCGCCGATCCAACCTGGTGGTTAACCTTTAGGGTATCCTGCACGAGTACCCCCAAGTCCCTTTGTACTTCTGTACTTTGAATTTTCTCCCCATCTAGATAATAATCTGCCTGTTTATTTCTGTTTCCAAAGTGTACAACTGCACATTTCTCAACATTGAATCTCATCTGCCATTTCTTTGCCCATTCTCCTGAACTAACTAGGTCTCTCTGCAACCTTCCTATTTCTGCAGTACTCCATACTCTTCCACCTATCTTGATGTTGTCTGCAAATTTAGCCACAAAACCATTTACTCCATAGTCAAAATCATTGATGTACAATGTAAAAAGAAGCGGCCCCAACACCGACCCTTGTGGAACACCACTGGTAACCAATAGCCAACCAGAACAGGATCCCTTTATTCCCACCCTTTGCTTTCTGCCAACCAGCCAATGCTCCACCCATTCTGTTATCCTACCTGTAATTCCATGACCTCTCATCTTATTAATCAGTCTCTTGTGCGGCACCTTGTCGAAGGCCTTTTGAAAGTCTAAATACACAACATCCACAGCCTCCCCCTTATCCACCCTGCCTGAGATTTCCTCAAAAAAGTCCAATAGGTTGGTCAGGCAGGGTCTTCCATTCACGAAACCACGCTGGCTTGGACCTATCTTGCCTTGCACCTCTAGGTATTCCATAACCTCATCCTTGAGGATCGATTCCAATAACTTTCTCACCACTGACATCAGACTAATAGGTCTGTAATTTCCTTTATGCTGCCTCCCTCCTTTCTTATACAGCAGACTTGTGGTGTTCCGCATGGATCTGTGTTAGGACCTCTATTGTTTGCAATTTAGCTGAATGATTTGGATGAAAATTTAAATGGTCTGATAAGTAAATTTGCAGATGACACAAGAATTGAAGTTGTGGATAGTAAGGAAGATTGTCAGAGGATGCAGTGTGATGGAGAGCAGTTGGAGGGAGGGGAGGTCCTTAATGAACACTTTACTTCAGTGTTCACCAGGGAGAGGGCCTTTGATGAATGTGAGGTCAGTACTGTAAAGGCTAATGTGCTGGAGCACGTCGAGGTGAAGATAGGGGCAATGCTGGAGCTTTTGAAAAACATTAGGATAGATAAGTGCATGGGTCCAGATGAGATATACCCCAGGTACTATGGGAAGCAAGGGGAGAGATTGCTGAGGCATTGACAATGACCTTTGTGTCCGACCTGACCACAGGAACATTGTGCAAGAAATGTCATGAGGCTAATCCTGGGAATTGCAGGCCAGTGAGTCTCACATCAGTGGTGGGCAAACTATTGGAAAGGTTTCTTGGGCGTAGGATTTACAAACAGTTGGTGAAGCACAGTCTTATTAGGGACAGTCCACTTGGCTTTGTGAGGAGCAGGTCATGCCTCACGAGCCTAACTGAATTTTTTGAGGAGGTGACGAAACAAATTGGTACTGGTTTATTATTGTCACTTGTACCAAGGTACAGTGAAAAACTTGTCTTGCATACCGTTCGTACAGATCAATTCATTACACAGTGCAGATGCAGCTGAGTTAGTACAGGGTGCATTGAGGTAGTACAGGTAAAAACAAAAGAATACAGAGTAAAGTGTCACAGCTACAGGGAAGTGCATTGCAGGTAGACAATAAGGTGCAAGGTCATAACGTAGATTGTGAGGTCAACAGTCCATCTCATCGTATAAGGGAACCGTTCAATAGTCTTATCACAGTGGGATAGAAGCTGTCCTTGAGCCTGGTGGTACGTGCCCTCAGACTCGTGTATCTTCTGCCTGATAGGAGAGGAGAGAGAATGGCCCAGGTGGGTGGGGTCTTTGATTATGCTGGCTGCTTCACCAAGGCAGCGAGAGGTATAGACAGAGTGCATGGAGGGGAGGCTGGTGTCCGTGATGTACTGGGCTGTGTCCACAACTCTCTGCAGTTTCTTGTGATCCTGGGCAGAGCAGTTGCCATACCAAGCTGTGATGCATCCAGATAGGATGTTTTCTATGGTGCATCGATAAAAATTGGTGTGTCACAGGGGATGTGCCAAATTTCCTTAGCCTCCTGAGGAAGTAGAGGTGCTGGTGAGCTTTCGTGGCTGTGGTGTCTACGTGGTTGGACCAGGACAGGCTATTGGTGATGTTCACTCCTAGGAACTTGAAGCTCTCAACTCTGTCGACCTCAGCACTATTGATGTAGACAGGTGCATGTACGCCGCCCTCTTTCCTGAAGTCAATGAACAGCTCTTTTGTTTTGCTGACATTGAGGGAAAGGTTGTTGTCATGACGCCATGTCATGAAGCTCTCTATGTCCTTCCTGTACTCCAGCCCATCATTATTTGAGATACAGCCTACTACAGCGGTATCATCTGCAAACTTGTAGATGGAGTTAGAGCAGAATCTGGCCACGCAGTCATGAATATATAGGGAGTAGAGTAGAGGGGTGTTTGTGTTCATGGGAATAAGCAGAGTTTTCCAGGGTGCAGGTCCCAAATGGCATTGTTACCTCTCCGGAGATAGGTGGTGGAGACATCCTGGGAAGAAGAGCATGAAGGAAAACAGCCGTGGTTGGAAGCAACAACAGGTGTGAAGGTTTGAATGTCCTCCCTCTGCCAATCCTTCAAAGAGAACAGTGACCCTGTATCTGGAGGACAGAGCGCGAGTATGCATCAGACTCCCATTCAGATGCACTTAAAGTGGCTTTGAAGAGACGGAGGAAATGGTGGGTTTCATAGAACGTGGAACAGTACAGCACTGTACTGGCCTTTTTGCCCACGATGTTGTGCCAACCTATATAAACACCTGCTCCCTGATCAAGCTAACCCTTCCCTCCTGCACAGCCCATAACCCTCCACTTTTCTCACTTCCATGTGCCTATCTAGTCTTTTAAATGTTGCTATTGTGTCAGCCTCTATGACCACCACTGGCAGTGCGTTCCAGGCACCCACCACATTGCTTTTTTAAAAAAACCTACCTCTCACATCTCCCCTAAACTTTGACCTTAAACTGATGTTCTCTGGTATTGGCCATTGCTTCCCTGGGGAAAGGTGCTGGCTGTCCACTCTATGCACCTCATAATCTTGTACACCTCCGTCAAGTTGCCTCTCATCTTGTGTTGCTCCAAAGAGAAAAGCCCTAGCTCGCTCAACACAAGACATGTTTCATAACAGGTTCTGACAGAGAAATGGCAATGGTAAACCTATGCAAATAAAGCATCGCTGGTGTAAGAAAATCAGGGCTTCACTGCAATTTTGCCAAACATTGTGGTATCCAGGCACGTTAGCACTGGGGACTGAAGCCTTTTTTATTTGTTCGAGGGGTGTGGGCTTTGCAGGCTGATCCGGTGTTTAATTGCCCATCCCTAATTCCCCTTGAGACGGTGGTGGTGAGCTGTCACTTTGAGCTGATGCAGTCCTCTCTGTGGGTATACCCACCATGCTGTTAAAGTGGAGAGTTCTAGGATCTTGACCCAGTGACGGTGAAGGAATGGCGATATAGTTAGGATGGTGTGTGGCTTGGAGGGTAGCTTCCAGGTGGTGGTGTTTCCATGCCTTTGCTGCCCTTGCCCTTGCCCTTGTCTCTGGTAGCGATGTGGGTCTGGAAGGAGATGTGTGAGGAGTCTCAGTCCTGCAGATGATATAAACTGCTACCACTGTGTGCCAGTGATGGAGTGGGTAAATGGTTGTATACAGGGTCCTGTTTGGTGTTGGGCTTCTTGTGTTGTTGAAGTTGCACACATCCAGGGAAGTGGAGACTTGAGCCTTGCAGATGGGTGCACAGGGTTTGGGGAGGTTGGAGATGAGTTACTTACCACAGGATTCCTGGCCTCTGACTTGCTCTTGTAGCCACATTGTGTATATGGCTACTCCAGGTCAGTTTCTGGTCAATGGTACCCCCCACCCCCAAGATACTGAGTGGGAGATTCAATGATGGTAATGCCATTGAATGTCAGGGGTGATGGCTGGGGTTTTGTCATTGCCCGCCACTTGTGTGGTGTGAATGTTACTTGAAACCTGTCAGGTCAGGCCTGGATATTGCCCAGATCTTGCTGCATTTGGGTGCAGACTGCTTCATTATCTGAGTAGTCGTGAATGATGCTGAACATTGTGCAGTCGTCAGCGAACATCCGGCAATGGCAGCATAGAGAAGGAAAAGGATGCAGCAATTTTTAAATAGCAGATCTGGCAGCTTTGCATTGTGCATATCCAGAGACATTGACTGAGGAGTGTTGGAATCCCACTCGAGTGTCTGGAATAATAGAGTGAAGATAAATCTGCCATGAAAGGCCAGGGTCTGTTCTGGTGAGCATGCAACTGCTGGATTATCTTTGAAACTAAATTGGTTTAGACATCCCAGTCACGGATGGAAACCTGGCATTGTTACCCCTGGTCTATGTGTGACCTCATATCTAATGCAGCTGATTCTCAACTGCCCTCTGTAATGGAGGGGTTCTGTCCCTCTGGAAAATGGTACACAATAACTGATGGCCTCGTGAATTATGTTCTCATTCTGTGAGTAAACATACTAAAATTGCATTTTGAGAGAGCTAACAAGAATAATTCAAGAGCATGGAGCACAATTCATGCTGGAATGTGCTCCCCATGAATATAAATGGCAGTGGTGGGGTAGCTGGCTGCTGTGTTGGAGATGCAGAATCTTTCACCCAGTGTCTAATTATCTTGGTGGCCGTGAAGACGTTGGTGAGCTGTAGGAGAAGTCATCACTGTGGAGAGTGAATGGTGACAATCGCCCATGGGGTGGGTAGTGAGGGTCAATGTGGGGAGGATGTCGTAGCTGCAGTGCTTATGTTTTTAATTTGTGTTCCGGGCAGTCATTTATTTTCCATTTGCTTTTGGGCTTGTGTTTAGCTTCTCTTCCTACTTGTAGATCCGAAGTCTGCAGTCTCTGAGCTCCTGGCAAAGTGTGAGGATTACCAACTGTTCCAGTTAACAAATTTCTACCGGGAGAGACTGAAACCTGCAATTGAAGAAGAGGTTGAAGGACTCAGCTTGATGTTGAGAGATGAGCAACATTTCAGTGGACGGGAACATGAGGTGAGTGGGAGGAACACGGTGGGTTCTGTTTATTGTACTGACAGCATCGGAGGGAAGAGGAACCAAGGTCAGTCTCGGTCATCTTTTATTCTGGGAGCACTTTGCTGCAGTGATGATATTGATCTCTGATCAATTTGTCTCCAGAAGATCCAGCATCAGGACTAAGAGTTGATGCAGGGAGCATTGGTGTCTGGAGATTCAGAGTCACCTGTTCCACCCAAACTTGCTGTGCTTAACATGCTGCTATGGGACCAGTAAACCAGTGCTCGAAAAGATCATCTGATTCAAGTCCCGTCAAGGTAGTTGGTCAAATTCGGTAAATTTCATTGAACCACAAGGAACTTTCAGCTGTCAGATTGGCATCCAAGCACACAGAGTTCACTGCAGTTACTTGGGGAAGGAAACCTGCCAACCACACCTGGTGTGGATTATTATCACTAACATATGTTGTGAGATTTGTTGTTTTGTGGCAGCAATACAGTGCAAGACATGAACACATTAAAAAAAAACTACAAGTTTACAAAAATAAGTAAGTAGTGCAAAAGAGGTAGTGTTCATGGACCGTTCAGAAAACTGATGGTAGAGGGGAAGAAGCTGTTCCTAAAACGTTGAATGTGGGTGTCTTCAGGCTCCTGTACCTCCTCCCCGATGGTAGTAACGTGAAGAGGGCATGTCCTGGATGGTGACGGTCCTTAATGATGGATGCCGCCTTCTTGAGGCACTGCCTCTTGAGGATGTCCTCGATGACGAGGAGGGTTGTGCACATGATGGAGCTGGCTGAGTCTACAACCCTCTGCAGCCTCTTTTGATCCTCCACTTTGTAGGCTCCATACAATGATGAAACAAGTCAGAATGCTTTCCACCGTACATACAGTGACATGCAAATGTTTGGGCACCCCTGTTCAAAATTTCTGTTACCGTGAATAATTAGGTGAGTAGAACTGATCATATCCAAAAGTCATAAAGTTAAAGATGAAACATTCTTTTCAACATTAAGCAAGATTAGTGTATTATTTTTTGTTTTGTACAATTTTAGAGTGAAAAAAGGAAAGGAGCACCATGCAAAAGTTTGGGCACCCCAAGAGATTTGAGCTCTCAGATAACTTTTACCAAGGTCTCAGACCTTCATCAGCTTGTTAGGGCTATGGCTTGTTCACAGTCATCGTCAGGAAAGGCCAGGTGATGCAAATTTGAAAGCTTTATAAATACCCTGACTCCTCAAACCTTGTCCCAGCAATCAACAGCCATGGGCTCCTCTAAGCAGCTGCCTAGCACTCTGAAAATTAAAATAAATGATGCCCACAAAGCAGGAGAAGGCTATAAGAAGATAGCAAAGTGTTTTCAGGTAGCCGTTTCCTCAGTTCATAATGTAATTAAGAAATGGCAGTTAACAGGAATGGTGGAGGTCAAGTTGAGGTCTGGAAGACAAAGAAAACTTACCGAGAGAACTGCTTGTAGGATTGCTAGAAAGGCAAATCAAAACCCCCGTTTGACTGCAAAGACCTTCAGGAAGATTTAGCAGACTCTGGAGTGGTGGTGCACTGTTCTACTGTGCAGTAACACCTGCACAAATATGATCTTCATGGAAGAGTCATCAGAAGAAAACCTTTCCTGCATCCTCACCACAAAATTCAGCGTTAGAAGTTTGCAAAGGAACATCTAAACAAGCCTGATGCATTTTGGAAACAAGTCCTGTGGACTGATGAAGTTAAAATAGAACTTTTTGGCCGCAATAAGGAAAGGTATGTTTGGAGAAAAAAGGGTGCAGAATTTCATGAAAAGAACACCTCTCCAACTGTTAAGCACGGGGGTGGATCGGTCATGCTTTGGGCTTGTGTTGCAGCCAGTGGCACGGGGAACATTTCACTGGTAGAGGGAAGAATGAATTCAATTAAATACCAGCAAATTCTGGGAGCAAACATCACACCATCTGTAAAAATAAAAAAAGCTGAAGATGAAAAGAGGATGGCTTCTACAACAGGATAATGATCCTAAACACACCTCAAAGTCCACAATGGACTACCTCAAGAGGCACAAGCTGAAGGTTTTGCCATGGCCCTCACAGTCCCCTGACCTAAACATCATCGAAAATCTGTGGATAGACCTCAAAAGAGCAGTGCATGCGAGACGGCCCAAGAATCTCAGAACTAAAAACCTTTTGCAAGGAAGAATGGGTGAAAATCCCCCAAACAAGAATTGAAAGACTTTTAGCTGGCTACAGAAAGCGTTTACAAGCTGTGATACTTGCCAAAGGGGGTGTTACTAAGTACTGACCATGCAGGGTGCCCGAACTTTTGCTTCGGGCCCTTTTCCTTTTTTGTTATTTTGAAACTGTAAAAGATGGACAAAAAAAGTAATCTTTCTTAAAATATGAAAGAAATGTGTCATCTTTAACTTTATGCCTTTTGGAAATCAGGTCACCTTTTACTCGCTTAGCTATTCACAGTAACAGAAATTTTGACCGGGGTGCCCAAACCTTTGCATGCCACTGTATGTAGAAATTTTCAAGAGTCTTTGGTGACATACCAAATCTCCTAATGAAGTAGAGCTGCTGGCGTGCCTTCTTCCTGATTGCATTAATGTGTTGGGCCCCAGATAGATCCTCTGAGATGTTGACGCCCAGGAACTTGAAGCTGTTCACCCTTTCCACTGAAGACTGGTGTGTTTTTTCGTGACTTCGCCCTTCCTGAAGTCTACAATCATTTCCTTGTTCTTGCTAATATTGAGTGGGAGGTTGTTGCGACACCACTAAACCAGCCGATCTATCTCACTCCTGTACGCCTCTTCATCACCATCTGAGATTCTGCCAACAACAGTATCATCAGCAGATTTATAGATGGTGTTTGAGTTGTGCCTAGCCACACAGTCATGAGTGTGGAGAGAGTAGAGCAGTGGGCTAAGCACACATCTTTGAGGTGCGCCTGTGTTGATTGTCAGCGAGGAGATGTTACTACCGATCCTCACTGACTGTTGAGGATCCAATTGCAGAGAGAGGTACAGAGGCCCAGGTTTTGAAGCTTGTTGATTGGTACTGAGGGGAAGATGAGGTTGAATGCTGAGCTGGAATCGATAAACAGCAGCCTGACGTATGTTTTGCTGTTGTCTAGGTGCTCCAAAGCTGAGTGGAGAGCCGGTAAGATTGCATTTGCTGTAGACTTGTGGCGGTAAGCAATTTGCAGTGAGTCCAGGTCCTTGCTCAGGCAGGAGAATATTCTAGCCATGACCAACCTCTCAAAGCACTTCATCACAGTAGATGTGAGTGCGACCGGGCAATAGTCGTTGAGGCCGTTCATCCTGCTCTTCTTGGGGACCAGTATGATTGATCCCCTTTTGAAGCAGCTGGGAACCTCTGACTGCAGCAGTGAGAGGTTGAAGATATCCTCAAACTCCAGCCAGTTGGTCAGCACAGATTTTCAGTACCCTGCCAGGTACACCACCGGGACCTGACGCCTTGCAAGGGTTCACCCTCTTGAAGGACGTTCTGATGTCTACCTGTGAGACAGAGATCACGGAATCGCCAGATGCTGTGGGGCTTCACACAGGTGTAGTGTTAGTTTCCCTTTCAAAGTGTGTTTAAAAGGTGTTGAGCTCATAAGGGAGAGAGTCCTCACTGGCATTTATGCTGTTAGGCTTCGCCTTATAGAACTCACGCCCACAGTCAACTGACTGACTTTTCACTGAAATTTCGTGGCCCAGTGAACCACTCAGTTGTACTAAACAGCTTTAATAGAATGGAATGAAGAAGAAACTTGACTTGCTGAACAGATTCAAATGAGATCAAGGCATGTTAGCCAGGGCTGCTCTGCAGGGTCTGCTGATACAGTGAAGGTGATGAACCAGAGTAGACAGAGCTGTCCCTGATGCGTCAAGCAACAGCCCAATATTCGCAAATCTACTTAGCCTTCCGACTGTGGAAGTGAAGGGGGAGTCACCCCAAGTCTTTGTGGGTCTGATGCCTTCACGGTGAGCACATTTGTGTCACTGCTGTCATGCTGAAGGGGACAGATCCAGACCAGGTTGACCAGCACATAGCTCAGCATCCATGGAGCATTGTGTAGCAACTACAGAGCTGTAACCAGCCATAATCCATGGACTCGTGGCCCAATATCAAGAGCAAGCTTATGATGGAGTACATAATGCAGTACAGTATAGCACAGGAGCAGGCCCTTCAGCCCATGATGTTGTGCCAAACTAATTAAGCTAGTAATTAAAAACCTAACAAACTAGTTCCTTCTGCTACACGTCCATATCCCTTCATCCTCTGCATATTCATGTGCTTATCTAATAGCCTCCACACCACACTTGGCACCACATTCCAGGCACCCACTCCTCTATGTATAAATGAAAACTTGCCCTGCAGATCTCCTTTGAACTTGCCCCCCTCACCTTTGATGCATGGCCTCCAGTATTAGACATTTTGACCTTGGGTAAAAGATACTAGCTGACTATTGATGCCCTTCCATCTCGTCTCCCCTCAGCCTCTGCTGCTCCAGAGTGAACAACCCAAGTTTGTCCAAACTCTCCTTATAGCACATGCCCTCTAAATCCAGATAGCATCCTGGTAAACCTCTTCTGCACCCTCTCCAAAGCCTCCACATCTTTCCTGTAATGGGGTGACCAGAATTGAATGCAATACTCCAAATGCAGCCTAACCAGAGTTTTATAAAGCTGCAATATAACTTCCTGACTTTTGAACTCAGCGCCCGGACTAATCAAGGCAAGCATGCCACACACGTTCTTTATCACCCTGTTAATTTGTGCAGCCACTTTCAGGAAGCTGTGGACTTGGACCCCAAGATCCTCTGTACATCAACACTGTTAAGGGTCATGTCATTAGAAGTGCAACACCTAGCATTTGACCGGATTAAACTTCATCCACCATTTCTCTGCTCATATCTGCAACTGATCCATATCCTGCTGTATCTTTTGGCAATCTTCTACACTATCCACAACACCGCCTATCTTTGAATCTTCTGTGAACTTACTAACCCATTCATCCATGTACACACACACACACACACACACACACACACACACACACACACACACACACACACACACACACACACACACACACACACACACACACACACACACACACACACACACACACACACACACACACACACACACACACACACACACACACACACACACACACACACACACAGCAGAGGGCCAAGTACTGATCTCTGTGGAACAACACTAGTTGTGGACCTTCAGCCAGAATAAGAGCAATCGACCACTACCCTCTGTCTTCTATGGGCAAGCCAATTCCAAGTCACCCTGAACCCATGCATCTCAGTCTTCTGGATGAGCCTCCCATGTGGGACCTTGTGAAATGCCTTATTGAAATCCATGCAGACAACATCCACAGCTCTACCCTCATTAATCACTTTTGTCACCTCAAAAAAAACTCAATTAAGTAAGTAAGACATGACTTGCCCCACACAAAGCCATGCTGACTGTCCCAAATTAAGCCATGGCTCTCCATATGCTAATAAATCCCATCCCTAAGAATCGTCTCTAATAATTTCTCCACCACTGACATGATCCTCACCGGTCTAGGGTTACCGGGATTATCCCTATTTCCACTCTCAAATAACGGAACATGATTAGCTACTTGTCAGTCATCCAGGACCTCACCTGTAGCTGGAGAGGACATGAAGAGCTTAGTCGAGGCCCCAGCAATCTCATCTCTTGCCTCTCTGAATAACCTGGAGTGTACCCATCAGGCCCTGGGGATTTATCCACCTTAATGTTCTTCAAGAGACCCAACACCACCTCTTCCTTCATCTCAAAATGCCCGAGCATATTAGTACGCTCCACACTGATCTCACTATCCTCCACGTCCTTCTCCTTGGTAGATACCAACGCACAAGCACATGTTCCCACTTTTATTCTCGAGATGTCCTAGCCTTGCTATTGCTCTCAGTGTAGGTGTAGAATGCCTTGGGCTTCTCTTTAATCCTACTTGCCAAGGAATTTTCATGGCCCCTCCTGGCTCTCCTAATTGCCCCCTCTAGTTCTTTTCTAGCTTCCTTATAATCCTCAAGGGCCCTGTTTGATTTTAGCTTCCTAAACCTTGCATGTGATGGGACTAATGGTTTGAGATGTTTGTACCTTAATGCTAGGAGTATTATAGGCAAGAGTCATGAGTTTAGAGCACGGATCCGTACATGGAACTATGATGTTGTGGCCATTAAAGAGACTTGGTTGAGGGAGGAACAGGAATGGGTAATCAATGTACCAGGGTTTCAAAGTTTTAGGAAGAATAGAAGGGGGTAAAAGAGGGGGAGGAATTGCAATACTAATTAGAGATAATATATCAGTTGCGCTCCGGATGGCTTGGACACAGAGTCTACATGGGTAGGACTCAGGAATAGGAAAGATGCAATCACTCTCTTGGGGGTGTACTATAGACCTCCTAGTAGCCACTGGGACATCGAGGAATGGATATGCAAACAAATTAGGGAAATGTTTTTTTTAAATACAGGGTTATGGTCATGGGAGACTTCAACTTCCCTAATATAAAGTGGGACTTTTTTTTTTAGTGTAAGGGGGTTAGATAGGGCAGAATTTGTTAGGTGTATCCAGGAGGGGTTCTTAAATCAATTATGTTGACAGTCCAACAAGGGGAGAGGCTATTCTGGACCTGGTGTTGGGTAATGAGCCTGGCCAGGAGATTCACCTATCAGTGGGTGAGCAATTGGGGAACAGTGACCACAGCTCATTAACTTCCAGGATAGCTATAGATAAGGATAGGTATGGGGCTAGTGGAACCGTTTTAAACTGGAGCAGGGCTAATTATGAAGGCATAAGGCAGGAGCTAAGTAGAGTAAACCTGGAAAACCTTTTTGCTGGCAAATCCATGTCGAACATGTGGAAAGTGTTTACGGATCAAAGACATAGGGACAGGAAAAGGCATTTTATACCTATGTGAGGAATAAGAGGCTAACAAGGGAAAGGGTAGGACCATTTAGGAATAAAGAAGGGAATCTATGTTTGGATGCAGAGGATGTGGGTGAGGTTCTGAATGAGTATTTCTCTTCAGTATTTACCCAGGAAGGAGACATGCAGGTTGCAGAAATTGGAACTGAGGGTGTAAACACGTTAGGACATTTAGAGATCGAGGACGAGGTAGTGTTAGGTCTCATAAACAGTAAGGTGGATAAGTCCCTGGGGCCCGATGGGATATACCCCAGGTTACTGAGGGAGGCAAGAGAGGAAATTGCTGGGTCCTTGACCAGTATCTTTGTGTCCTCTTTGACCATGGGTGAGGTTCCGGAGCACTAGCAAGTAGCTAATATTGTTCCTCTGTTTAAGAAAGGAACAAGGGAAAATCCGCGGAACCTTAGGCCAGTGAGTCTCACGTCAGTTGTAGCGAAATTGCTGGAGAAAATACTTAGAGATAGGATATACGAGCATCTGAAATCCAATGACTTGATTAGGGAAAGCCAGCATGGCTTTGTGCGGGGCAAGTCGTGTCTTACAAACCTGGTTGAGTTTTTTGACAGGGTTCCGAGAGAGATTGATGAAGGTAGAGCTGTGGATGTCATCTATATGGACTTCAGTAAGGCATTTGACAAGCTCCCACATGATAGGTTAATCAAGAAAGTTCAGATGCATGGGGTCAGTGGAGAATTGGCTGTGTGGATCCAGAACTGGCTTGCCCACAGAAGACAGAGGGTGGTGGTTGAAGGGACTTATTGGGGCTGGAGGCCTATGAGTTGTGGTGTTCTGCTGGGATCTACTGGGACCTCTGCTGTTTGTGATGTACATAAATGACCTGGGTGAGTATGTCGATGGATGGGTTAGTAATTTTGCAGATGATACCAAGATTGGAGTTGTGAATAGTGTAGAAGGCTGGCAATGGATACAGTGTGATATAGATCAGCTGCAGATGTGGGCAGAGAAATGGCAGATGGAGTTTAACCCGGATAAATGTGAGGTGTTGCACCTTGGTAGGACTAATGTCAAGAGGCAGTACACTCAAGGGCAAGACACTGAACAGAGTTGAAGAATAGAGAGATCTTGGGATGCAAGGTCTCATTGATAGTGTCTACATGGGTAGATAGAGTGGTTAAGAAGGTTTAGGGAATGCTTGCTTTCATTAATTGAGGTATTGAGTACAGGAGTCAAGAAGTTATGATGCATCTCTATAGAACTCTGGGCTGCATTTGGAGTATTGCGTGCAATTCTGGTCACCTTAGGAAGGATGTCGAGGCTTTAGAGAGGGTGCAGAGGAGGTTTACTGGGATGCTGCCTGGATTAGAGGGCATGTGCTGGACAAACTTGGGCTCTTTTCTCTGGAGCGGCGGAGGCTGAGGGGTGAGCAGTTGGAAGTGTATAAAACTATGAGGGGCATAGATTGGGTAATATCTTCCCATTATTGAGTGATCCAATACCAGAGGGCACGCATTTAAGGTGAGAGGGGGTAGATTCAGAACAGACGTGAGGGGTTCGTTTTTTACTCAGTGGTAGGTGCCTGGAATGCGTTGCCTGATAGGGTGGTGGAGGCAATTTCATTAGGGGGCTTTTGAGAGGGGCTTGGATGGGCACATGAATGAGAGGAAAATGGAGGGATATGGGCATTCTGTAGGTAGCAGGGATTAGCTGTGTTGGCACAACGTTGTGGGCCGAAGGGCCTGTTCTGTGCTGTACTGTTCCATGTGCTTCCTTTTTCCTTTTTCTTCTTGACTAAATTCACCACCTCTCTTGTAATCCAAGGAACCCTCCTTACCTGGCTATCACTTACTGGAACGTACCTCTCCTATACTCTTTGAACACCCTTCCCTTGTCAGATATGAACTTGCTCCCAAAACAACTGTTCCCAGTTGACTCTCCCTAGTTCCTGCCTAATATTCTCATAGTTTGCCCTGCTCCAATTTAACGCTCTCCCACAAGGTCCATACTTATCCCATTCATAGCTATCTTAAAACTTACGGAGTTGTGATCACTGTTTCCTAAATGTTCTCCCATTGGAGGGTCAGACACCTGGCCAGGCTCATTTCCCAATACCAGGTCCAGTAGAGCCCCTCCTCCAGTTGGACCATCCACATACTGATTTAAGAAACCTTGGAGGCATCTAACCAATTCTGTCCCATCTAAACCTCTTGTGCCAGGGAGCTCCCAGGAAGTTGGAGTCACCCACAGCAACAACCCTTTTGTTTTTGCACCTTTCCCTAATCTGCCTGCATTACTGTTCCTCAATGTGTTGGTGGCTATTGGGGGATCTGTAGCATAATCCCATTAGAGTTACTGCACCTTTCTGATTTTTGAGTTCTACCCATGTAGACTCAGTGGATGAGCCATCCATTATGTCCTGTCTGAGTGCAGCTGTGATACAGTCCTTGATTAATAGTGCAAATCTACTCCATCCCCACCCCTCAACCACTTTTATAAAACATTAAAACCCTGGAACATTTAAGCCTGTCCTAACGCCCATCCCGTCCCACGCTGAAGCAAGTCTCTATAATGGCCACAACATTGTAGTTCCATATACTGATCCGTGCTCTAGGTTCATTGCCCTTATTCTTAATACTCCCAGCATTGAAAGAAACATACTTCAACCTATCTGTCCCATTTTGTCTGATAGCTTGTCCCTGCCTATCCTCCTTTACAGACTTACTGACCGTGACATTTACCTTCCTCTCAATCCCTCCACTTACTGTCCTACTGCCCTGGTTCCCATCCCCCTGCTAAACTGGTTGAAACCCTCTAGAGTAGAACTAGCAAGCCTCCGCGCCAGGTTCCCCAGTTGAGGTGCAGCATGTCCTCCTTGTACATGTTGCTCCTGCCCCAGAAGAGGTTCCAATGATGCAAGAACCTGAAACCCTGTCCCCTGGACCAGTTCCTCAGGCACACATTCATCTGTTCTGTCTTCCTGTTCCTGCCCTGACTAGCACGTGGCACTGGGAGTAATCCAGAGATTACTACCTTCGAGGTCCTCCTTTTCAGCTTCTTCCTTAACTCCCTATATGTGCATCGCAGGGCCTCATCCCCTTTTCTACCTTTGTTGTTGGTGCCAATGTGCACCATGACTCTGGCTGCTCGCTCTCCCCCTTCAGAACGTTCTGCAGACGGAGTGTGGGGGAAAAGACCGGAAGCAGCATCACTGCAGGTGAAGAGGAGTCGCCCAAGCTGAGAAAGTAGCACAGGTCAGCATTCACACTGGGCAGTGGAAGCAGTGTTTCTGACAGCTCAGCAACTTCACGTCCAGTGGGGCAAATCAAAGCTCTGCAATTCTGTCCTATCCAGTCATGAATGGTATCAGTAAACTAACTGCACTGGCAGTGACTCTGTCCTCGTTCTAATTCAATAAGTGCTGCCCTTAATGTTTCCAACATGATCAAGTTAGTGGTCCCTGCCCAAAGAATGGGAGTGTGTACCTTAGTCTGTCACTTCCTAATCGGAAGATTCCATCCACTCAGTTCTAGTGACGAGGAACTTTCATTCTCAAATTTCTCCTCACACCTGGTAACAGAGTGAATCTAAGAGATTGTGTCAGAGCTGCAGAAGGTCAGGAAATTACACATTTCTTGATGTATTCGTGGTGTGGAGATTCTCTCCTCATTGATCTACAATTTGTCACTGGGAAACTGAGGCAATTAGTGGCACTTCCGTCAAATACAACTAATTGCTAGTTGCTCCAACTCCTCACAAACCATTGCCTGATAGTAATATCGACTGTGCAGCTCCTGCATCCAAGCTTGATCTGAACTCCGTTTTCCATAGACTCTGCAGCACTTGCCTCGAGCCTCAGAAATTGTCTGTCTTTAGACCTGGCTCATCCATCTGCTGAACTGTGTCTGGCAGAGATCATTTCCCACTCTTCTGGCAATCTCCCAACATTCTGTAATCTTCTGCTCTCTCTAACTGTTCCTCTCAGGTTCCTTTTAGCTTTTTCTGGAGTGCTCATTGGCTGATAATGACATCAGAATTTCAGTTTAAAGCTTGTTGCTGCTTTACATCGTTTCAGAATGTTCATGGTTGAACTTGTACACAAAGGAAAATGATGTGGTTGTTGGAGATCGATAATCCTAGGCCAGAACAATCCCTGCAGGAGTTGCTTGGGCCAGTGTCTTTAACCCAGATATCTTTAGTTGTTTCGTCAATGCTCTTCCTTCCACGATGAGCTCAAAAAGTCAGTCTGTTCCCCCGTTGTATAATGTTCAATTCCACTGTCACTTTCTCAACAAATGAATCAGTCCACATGCAAGCAGCATGACCAAGCCAAAATCCAGAGATTGGTTGCTAAGTGACAAGTAACGTTTTGTAAACGAGGGGCAGGCAATGACCATCTGCAGCAGAAGTCTAATCACTCATCCCTGATATTCAATAGAATTATCACCACTGATTCCTTCACCGATATCCCAGGGAGTACAATTTACCAGAACCTCAGCTGAATCAGCTGCATACGTAAATACTGTAGGAATAAGAGCAGGCCAGATTCTGGGTAGCCTGTGACTCCCCTCCAGATGCCAGAAAGCCTTCCCATTACTTGCAACGTGCCAGGAGTGTGACAGAATATTCTCTGCCTGGAGGAGTGCCGCTCCAAAGCGCAAAAAAAATGCTGAACACTATCCAGGATCGTGCTGAGCATTCAAAATCTTCCACTGGCATGCAGTGGTTTCTGTATGTACCATCTACTAAATTGATTGCACTTACTCACCCAGGCTACTCTGACAGCCCCTCTCAAACATATGACCTCTTCCACCCAGATGGGCAAGGGCCACATGCAAGTAGAATCACCACCACCTGCAGGTTCCCCTCCAAGTCTCACTCAAGACTGAGACGTATCGCTGTTCCTTCACCAACACATGGAACTCTCCTTCAACAGGTTTGTGAGTGCTTCTTCACCAGGACGTAGCAGGTCAAGACTGTTGGCCTCGCCAGTGACGTCCACATCCCAGAATGAATAAATGGAGCATTTCCCATCCACACCCACGCCCACTTCCTCAGAGGCAGGCCACTGGAAACACGAGGCTACAGGTGGTACCATCAGGTGCAGAAAAAAACGGCTGGAAGAAATCAGTTGTTCACACAGCATCAGTGGAGGGCAAGTAATTGTCAATGCTTCAGGCTGAGACCCTGCATCAGGACTGAGAGTGGAGAGGGAAGATGGTCAGTCTAAAAAGGAGAGTGGAGTGGTGGTTCAGGGACTGGTGTGTTATACGTGACCTTAGGAGAGGTGGGGGATGATGGGCCGAGTGGTGGGTCGCAAGTGACCTTGGGAAAGGTGAGGGATAATGAGCAGAGGCTGTTTGATGACAAGGTTGGGACTGGTACAGTGAGAGGAGTACTGCACGTTCGACTGTGTGAGTGGGCGAGTGGAGTGGAGGTCAAGGCTGTTGATATTGTGACAGCAAGTCAAAATAACCACTCTCTTCATGACTCGCTGGTTCACTCATCTCTCCCTGCCCTGGCACTTCCCCTGCAACCGTAGGTGTCATCAGGCTTGCTCCCACACCCCTCCCTCACCACTCCAGGGACCTAAACAGGTGAGGAAAAGGTTCACATGCAGCCTTCTCCTCCTGCATTTGGTGCTCTCAATGCTTCCTCCTTCATATTACTGAGATCAAGCGTAGATTATGCAACTGGTTTTCAGAGCCCCTGCACTCTGTCCGCAATGGCCATTTGAGCTCCTGATTGAAAGCCATTTCAACCCCCCCTCTTTCCCATTCCTACACCGACCTGTCTTGGCCTCCTCCACTGGCAGGGTGAGGCCCAACACAGGCTAGAAGAGCAACACATCCTATTCTGCCTGGGTCATCTACAACCCATTGAATTTTCCAACTTCAGGTAACCCGCTGTGTTCTTTTCACTCTCGCATTACCCATCTCTGGTCCTTCTAACTTTTTATCTATAGCCCTTCCAGCCCCATCATCAATTTTTGTGTTTTCCCCCATCTCCTACCCCACCTGGTTCCATCCACCAATCACCGATACACCTTCTGTGTCCCATCCCCATCTGGTTCTGTTTGCTCATCATCTCTCTCTTTCCTGGTTCCCATTATCACCCTCCTTGTGTACCAGATTCCAACACTTGCAGTATTTTCCTCAGTTATCACCCCAACCTGTCTCTAATTTCATATCACACCCCCCACCCTTGCAAACACGACTCCATCTAAACCCCCACCTATTACCCACCTGCCTCTTGTCTCCAACTCAACTGCTCCCCTGAAAAATCCATTCATTTGCTAAACTGCTACCTTTTGTCACCATCCCTTCCTTCCCAGAGGGGAAGCGTGCAGCATGCTGGTCACACAAGTAGATAGGGTGATAAAGAAGGTGTATGGCATGCTTGTCTTCATTGGTCGGGGCATTGAGTATAAGAATGAGGAAGTCATGTTGCAGCTGTATAAAATTTTGGTTAGGCTGCATTTGGAGTATCGTATACTGTTCTGGTCGCCTCATCACAGGGAGGATGGGAGGCTCTGGAAAGGGTACAAAAGAGATTTACCAGGATGCTGCCTTGATTAAAAGGTGTGAGCTATAAGGAGAGAGTGGACAAACTTGGGTTGTTTTCTCAGGAGACCTGATCGAAGTTTATGAGATTATGAGAAGCATTGACAGGGTAGAGAGCCGGAATCTTTTCCCCAGGGTAGAAATGTTAAGTGATAGAGGACATGCATTTAAGGTGAGGGGGAAAAGTTTAAAGGAGACGTGCGGGCAGGTTTCTTTTGCACACAGTTGTAGGTTCCTGGAACAGGCTGCCAGGGGTATTGATGGAAGCAGTGGCATTTAAGAGACTTTCAGGTAGACACATGAATATCTGTAGAATGGAGGGATATGGATCATGTGCAGTTAGAAGAGATTTAGATTAATTTGGCATTGTTTGGTGCAGAGATAACGGACCAAAGGGCCTGTTCCTGTGCTGTACGTTCTATGGTCTATGAAAGAGGGCCTCTGGCCCATTGAGTCCATGCCAACCATCATCCTTGATTGCATCTGCAGATTTACAAGGTTTCTCGCGGGTCCATTCCACATGATTCCTTCTCTGGAGCTGTTCTATCTGCATTGCATATGATGTTGATGGATACCATCTTTTAAGAAATCCTGTTGGTGGATATGGTATTTTATATCATCACTGAATGTGTAAAGAGAACTGTCAGCGTGATTAAAGTGATCAAATGTTTCATTCTTGTAATTGGTTGGTGCCCCTGATTAAATCAGCAAAATCGGATGAGAGTACTTGGTGGTAACTGTTGTTTTCCAACTGTCCCCGTCAATGAAAATGCTTCTCAGCTAGTGGAGTTTTCACTTGTTGCTGGTTATCAAGTGAATCATCAAGTAAAGCATGTTCTAAACACGGGAAACACTGGAACCCATTCAAGCGAAAGATCTGAAATATAAACCCTGATTCCCCATCCACTGATGCTTAACCTACTGAGCATTTTCAACATTTTCTGGTTTTATTTTGGATTTCCTTCATCTACACTGCACCTGCAGTGTTGTGCTTTTGTACAAATGAGTTGTGTTGTGGGTCAGTAATCTGATTTAAAGTTGGAGACAAAAGGACAGAGGAAACTAATCACATTAAACCTGTGTCAGTGATTCCTCACTCTGCTAGGTAATACTCTGATTTTTTTCAGTTACCGTTTTGTTGCTAATAACCGAATCCAGAGATTTACAAAATGGATGAGGAGACAGCCCAGTGACAGTTCCTGTGCTCAAAACTGCGCCATCACTGAGCAGATATTTTGTCATTGTTCTGTGTCCATGACCACTCCTCTGTATATTCATTGTTCTTCACAGAAAGTCACTGAACTCGTGGAGAAGGGAGAAAGGACAGAAAGTTCCAAACTCTTCCTCAGTCTGGTGATGGAGAAAGGCTCCCAGGCCCGGAGGGTGATGTGGGAATCCTTCGTGAAAATGCAGAATATGTTACCAAAGCTGGACAAAATATTGAAAGAAATCCAGGAGCTCGGTACGTTAAAGCAGCATACTGAACTGAAAATCATATTGAAACACTCTCAACTGAACAATATTGGTCAGATCTGATTTCATGAAACCTTGTTAATTTAAATAGGTCCTGATCCATATGAATACATGAACATCGGCCGAGATTTATGTGATTTATCCGCACAACTGAAGGGTGAGTGATGGAACAATTCAATTCAAATCAATTACTTGACAATTGATGTTGAACTGTAGCTATTTCGGAGGTTGGCAGAATCTGGGACTTCAAATGTCACCAGCTGGGGAATAGAATGGACATTCTAGAATTCACTGTCAGTCGTTGATTGATCTGTGTGTTCAAGTTACACATCGTAACACTTCTGCCACATTGCAAATATCTCAATCCAGCTGTGAGTTCACTGAACCCACACCTGATGCGCTGTGAAATCCTGTACACTCCTGGTAGGGTTCTGATTCCACTGTGAAATGTTTTACACTCCCGGCAGTGTCCTGATTTTGCTGGAAAGCTCTGTACACTGCTGGCAAGGGTGTGATTAGAGATCATGTCGCTGAAGTGGTACGTCGGAGAAGCTCGGACAGAAACATTGAATTCCAATTCCAGTGTCTTAGAGGATACTCACAATTGTGGTTCCATGGGAGAATGTATTTCCCGTTGGTCTGGAACCTGAAATTGTCCTGTTAATTAATTTGTTTGGTATCAGTGCAGGATTTCGTGTCACTCAGTAAGTAACAGTGCTCTGTTCATGTGTTCTTTGGAAGGCCAGAGTAGGCAATAATCTTATTACAAGTATATATCCAATGCACAAAAGCTCTGGTCTGAGCCCAATGCTGTGTGTTCCTGTGCACTTGAAAATTTGCCCTGTCAGGAAGTGCAGGGAAAGGGATGGTGGAATGTGGAACATGAGAAGATTGCAATGAGTTGCTTGCAGTTGTGAGATCCAATCCAAGAAGCTGACTATATATTCATTTACCAACACATTAGTCAGTGGAGGAAAGGTCAGACTGGTCGTGTCACTATGGCTTGGCTTCCTCTTCACAGTTACAAAGAACAGGTATACAATTACAAAGTATATTCATTTCATTCAGGACTCATTTTAGACCCAAAATGGATCCATGGGTAACAGTCATTAATACATTTCTGTGGTGGACAAAAATTCCATTTCAAATTGTAATTAAGGAATGTGACAGCCTTAAGATTCACAATGCATAAAGCTCCTATAATAATGTTTGAGGGACGGAGTGTAGCTGGGGAACGTTTAGCACCTGGGATAGTCTGGAATAATCCAAATAAGTCGGTCCCTGTGTGAGGTGTGACAACCAGGCAGCAACAGAAATGTGTTGACTTGCTCCTTGACCCCATGTATTATGTCGCGTCAATGTCCAGATATGGTGATTGATCCAGGATCAGTTAACCTTTGACCAGGGAAGAAAGCACTTTCACCTTTTGCTTCAAGGGCTGGAATGTCTGCAAATTATCTTTGGAATTTTGAGCTTCATTCTCCACCAAGGCTGGGAATTCCATTCATAACAACCTTTTACATCCCAATGGATGGCCAGTCTCCATCAAAGTCCATGACCATTCCCTCAGCCAAAATTTTGAATATCTTACAAACCCTTTCTGAACCAGTGACCATGGTGTTACATGAAATTTTCCACATGAATTCTGTTAGTTCTGGTTGTCCCATTCTGTGTGTACAGTATCCCAGATAACCAGGTCATGTACCAGATGCAGTAATAGGGTGTGAAAAGTGGTCGGGAGGGAATGCCCGAGTATAGATCCTTGGAAGCTGAAATGCACAGCTGCCGGTGGAGGTCTGGAAACGGGATGTGCAGAATTGCTGAATTGGGGAAGCACAGGTACCATGGCAGGTGTTGGACTGGAGTCAGTTATAGAGACAGAGGTAGCAGGGACTTGTAGTGGTTTATTAATCGTAATTGGAATTTTGAAATAAAGACATTGAAGTGTGATGGCCGAAGTAGCAAGATGTGTGGGGTTGTTGTGCGGAAGGGGTTGTTGTGAATTGAGGAAGGCCATTGCAGCTTCAGCAAAGCTCAAGCTGATGAAGGTAGAGGGAAGGAGACCAACTAGAAGGCCAGAAAACTTGGTCTGGAGGGAATAAAAGGAACAGGTGGTTTAACCCTTGGGAATGAATAATAGGGAGGTGATATTGTGGGAGTGGACAGGGCTTCCGCCTGGAGATGGTGGGTGCAGGGCACGAGCGATATGATATTGGGAACCCAGCTCAGGCTCATGTGGAATGCTGAAGGGAAACAATCCACTCATCATTATTTTCTCTCCCAGTACACTGGATACCCGTGGAATGTAACCAGTCCCAGTGTAAACTCTGTCCATTCATAGACCACCTGTCTCCCACTGAACAGTATGGCCCAGATAATCTGCTCAAGAGCTGAAGCAGCAGCCATTGCCAGATGTGTGAAGCCCATATTCTCTCTGGCATCTCCATCAACACTGACTCATCTTCACATGGCAGCTTCGCTGGTCTTTTATGTCTTTCCTTCTTACCAAAAGGGACACAAACACCTTCCTGGTAAAGCAGTGCTTCCTTTGCACTTCTAGGTCAGTTCATTGCATTAGGTGCTCACGACATGGCCTGCTCTACATTGGGGAAACGAGCAGTCATGACAAGTTTGCAAAGCGACTCCTGTCTGTCCGTTGTTTAGTTGCAAGGGTGGCTCTCTGAACTTTCAGTTGCCTTCCACTTTAATTCTTCATCCCAACCCCACTCTGTCCCCTGTGACTTTGGCTACCCACATTGGTCCAACAAAGGATGAGAGTATCTCAAGGAACAGCAGCCCATTTCCAACATGACATTCTTCTCTGTCACCCGCCTCCCCCTGCCCCTCCCTATATCACGCGCCCTCGCTGTCCTGTTCCAAGCCTGAACCAGCACATGCATTATTGAGACTATCTTTGTGTTCACCCTATCATACAAATCTTCTGCTTGACAAGTGAAGACATTCTGGTTTTTTAACTTCTAATTCCAATGAAAGATCATTGACCTGTAACTTCAAGCATTTTCCTTTCCCTACGGATATTGCCTGACCTGCTGAGTATTTCTAGAACTCTTTTTTTGATTTGGACACAACTGTGATGAATCCCCAATATATCCCTTTGCCAAAATACCCAATGGACTGCTCCCCATCTTCACACCCCAGATCAATGCAGGAATTCTGAAAGATCGGTCCATATGAAAAATGACAGCTGTAGTTGTTGTATCTACGAGAGGGTGGGTAACGTATCAGGGGAATGATTACCGCCACAATTCATCAACATCAGAGTGTGAGGAACTAATTTTCTTGGTCATTGCTCACTGTCGAATCTGTGAATTGAGTTTTAATTTCAGTTCTAACATCCATGAAAGCATGAAATAATTTTTTGTAATTTTACACACACAGTATGATGTTGGAGTATCCAAGTACTTTATTGAGTTGAGCCATGTAACACTTTGACCATTTTCTGCCTGTTCCCATGGAAGATGTTCAGCAGAAACACATGGAGACCCTGCGCAGACAGACAGAAACACTGAGAGTGAACACGATCCTGATGAGGGAGAAGGTGAAGGTTTTCCAGCTGGTTGATCGATACGCTGAGCTCACGGTTATTTCTACTGTTCGAGATCGGAGTCTTGTGGAACATGAGCTGTTGGCAAGAGGCCGGGACCATGAGGAGTGGAGAGAGAAACATCTCCGGAGAGAGCTGGAAAAAATTCGGACTGAACAGTTGTTCCAGAGCAGTTTTACCCGGAGTAAATCCAAATCTGGGAGTTCGGCAGCAGTGGCCGGAGTCCCGGGGATCGGGAAAACAACCATGGTGCAAAAGATTGTTTATGACTGGGCCACGGGGAAAATATACCAACACTTCCAGTTTGTCTTTAGTTTCAGATTCCGGGATTTAAACTCCATTAACTGCAAAATAACTCTGAGGAATCTGATTCTGGATCAGTATCCTTACTTTGAGAATATTCTGGGAGAGGTCTGGAAGAACCCAGAGGGATTGCTGTTTATATTCGATGGTTTGGATGAATTCAAGCACAGAATCGATTTTGCTGACAGTCGGAGAGACACAGAACCTCAGCACATGTGCCCAGATCCCGAGTGGTGGTGTGAAGTGTCTGACATTGTGTACAGTTTAATCCAGCACAAGCTGCTCCCAGGGTGTTCAGTGCTGGTGACCACCCGCCCCACTGTGTTACATTTATTGGAAAAGGCGGAGATCAGTGTCTGGGCTGAAATCCTGGGATTTGTCAGTGAGGAACGGAAGGAATATTTCCACAGGTTTTTTGAAGATCAGATGGTGGCAGCAGCTGTTTTCAAACATGTGGAGGAGAATGAGATCCTGTATACCATGACCTACAACCCCTCCTACTGCTGGATCCTTGGTCTGGCACTGGGCCCCTTCTTCACACAAAGACACAGGGACCTGCAGCAAGTTCCCAAGACCATCACCCAACTGTATTCCCACTATATTTACAACATCCTGAAAAACCACGGCCGTGAGATTGAAAGCCCCCGTGATGTGTTACTGACAGTTGGTCAGATGGCCTTCACAGGAGTGTCCAAGAAGAAGATTCTGTTTACAGATGGAGATTTGATTGAGTACAATCTGCAGCCTTCTCAGTTCCTGTCCGGTTTCCTGACAGAACTTTTGGAGAGAGAGGATTGTGCCCGGAGCGTGGTGTACACATTCCCACACCTCACCATCCAAGAGTTTGTAGCCGCACTCGCACAATTCCTGACTCAAGATCCCAGGGGTATTCAGAAACTCCTCACTGAAGCCCACAGCACGACAGACGGGCGATTTGAAGTATTTCTCCGTTTTGTCGCTGGTCTCTCCTCCCCAGGGTCGGCTCGGGGCCTGGAGGAGTTTCTGGGTCCATTTCCTCATCAAACAATCTGTCGAGTGATTGACTGGGTGAAGGAGGAGGTGAAACGTCAGATTGGAAATGGAAGGAGTAAGGCTGGTAAAAGGAGCCTCCTGAACACATTGCACTTCCTATTTGAGTCTCAGAACCGTGTACTGGCTCAGGATGCACTGGGATCTGTGGAAAAACTTTCATTTCATGGATTACAACTGACCCCGATTGACTGTGCGGTCCTGTCTCATGCCATTGGGCCTTGTGATACCATAAAACACCTCGATCTGGGCAACTGCCGCATTCAGTGTGAAGGACTCAAGCGGCTGGGACCCGGGCTGCACAAATGTCAGGTGTTGAGGTAACTGTTCATTTGTTTCTAACTCTAAATTGTACAATGGTCCCACTTCGTTTTACTTTGATGTGCATGAAAAAAGAATTGTTTCAAAATATAGAGAAGCAGATTGTGACAAATAACCAGAGGATCAGTCAGTAAGTCCCCGAGGACTGGATGGGCTAAAATGGCTCCTTGTGAAGGGACGTTGGAGTCTTTATCAGATCAGTAAATAACAGACACTGATTTAATTGTAAGTAATCACATTTATTGATATGTTTCTCACTGCCTGTGATATATCCCTTGACAAGGTTGCTCACTGTGACTGTCACGCAGGCAAACTGTAGCAGTTGGTTGTGTTGGCACACTCTTCGCAAGGAGGACGAGCAAGTGAGGGTCACCGGACTTTCAGTTTCAGCAGGAATGGGAGCAGAAACACCAAATGTTTTGTAACAAAGGGCAGAGCACAGCTCCAGGCTGTCAGTGGGTGAGCTGAGCTTTCCCCATGGGCACAGCTGATATCTGACATCAGGAAGGACATTGCCTTTCACACTCTATCTTTATCATCTGGACGGACACTGAGTGATAATTGGCAGTTGAAATGTGCCAGCAAATAAGTGGTGGGATTTATCCTGGGCCTCCCACACAGCAGGGACTGTTGGGTAGTGAACCCAGGAATTCCCTGTGATCTATCCCCTGTGTAAGGCTCTGAACGGGGACTTATGAGAATTCCCCAAACTCCTGGACTTATTATTAGATGTAATTTATTCCTGAGGAATGAGTTGTTGCTGTTTGAGAGAACGAATAAGATGTGAATATACACAGTGGTAACACACTAAGAAGTGGGAGTGGGAATTTAAACTGGAATTGTTGGGGGATGGGAACCGAACTGAAGAGACTGGGGAAGAGGCGGCTGGCTCTCAAATAGAGAAAGCTTGTAGACAGTGCGAGAGGAAGGATAGGCAGGTGATAGAGAAGGGACGTGCTCAGACCCACGGTTTGAGATGTGTCTATTTTAACACAAGGAGTATTGTGAACAAAGCGGTTGAGTTTAGAGTGTGGATCAGTGCTTGGAGCTACGATGTGGTGGCCATTACAGAGACTTGGATGGCTCAGGGATGGGAATGGTTACTTCAAGTTCTGGGTCTTAGATATTTCAGAAAGGACAGGGAGGGAGGGCATGGCACTGTTGATCAGAGATTGTGTCACAGCTGCAGAAAAGGTGGACGTCATGGAGGGATTGTCTACAGAGCCTCTGTGGGTGGAGGTTAGGAACAGGAAGGGGTCAATAACTTTACTGGGTGTTTTTTATAGGCCGCCCAGTAGTAACAGGGATATCGAGGAGCAGATAGGGAAATAGATTCTGGAAAGGTGTGAGAATAACAGAGTTGTCGTGATGGGAGATTTTAATTTTCCAAATATCGATTGGCATCTCCCTAGAGCAAGCGGTTTAGATGGGGTGGAGTTTGTTAGGTGTGTTCAGGAAGGATTCTTGACGCAATATGTAGATAAGCCTACAAGAGGAGAGGCTGTGCTTGATTTGATATTGGGAAGTGAACCTGGTCAGGTGTCAGATCTCTCAGTGGTAGAGCATTTTGGAGACAGTGATCATAATTCTATCTCCTTTACAACAGCACTGGAGAGAGATGGGAACAGGCAAGTTAGAAAAGCGTTTAATTGGAATAAGGGGAATTATGAGGCTGTCAGGCAGGATATTGGAAGCTTAAATTGGAAACAGATGTTCTCAGGGAAAAGTATGGATGAAATGTGGCAAATGTTCAGGGGATATTTGTGTGGAGATCTGCATTGTTATGTTCCAGTGAGACAGGGAAGATATGATAGGGTACAGGAACCATGGTATACAAAGACTGTAATAAATGTAGTCAAGAAGAAAAGAAAAGCTTACAAAAGGTTCAGAAAGCTAATTACTGTTAGAGATCTGGAAGATTATAAGGTTAACGGAAAGAAGCTTAAGAAGGAAATTAGGAGAGCCAGAAGGGGCCATGAGAAGGCCTTGGCAGGCAGGATTAAAGAAAACCCCAAGGGATTCTACAAGTATGTGAAGAGCAAGAGGATAAGACGTGAAAGAATAGGGCCTATCAATGGTAACAGTGGGAAAGTGTGTATGGATCCGGAGGAAATAGCAGAGGTACTTAATGAATACCTTATTTCAGTATTCACTGTGGAAAAGGATCTTGCTGATTGTAGTGTGGACTTGCAGCAGGCTGAAAAGCTTGAGCATGTAGATATTAAGAAAGAGGATGTGCTCGAGCTTTTGGAAAGCATCAAATTGGATAAGTCTCTGGGACTGGTTGAGATGTACCCCAGGCTACTGTGGGAGGCGAGGGAGGAGATTGTTGAGCCGCTGACAACGATCTTTGTATCTTCAATGGGGAAGGGAGAGGTTCCGGAGGAATGGAGGGTTGCGGATGTTGTTCCCTTATTCAAGAAAGGGAGTAGAGAGAGCCCAGGGAATTATGGACCAGTGAGTCTTACCTCCGTGGTTGGTAAGCTGATGGAGAAGATCCTGCGAGGCAGGATTTATGAACATTTGGAGAGGTATAATATGATTAGGAATAGTCAGCATGGCTTTGTCAAGAGTAGGTCCTGCCTTACAAGCATGATTGAATTTTTTGAGGATGTGACTAAGCACATCGATGAAGGGAGAGCAGTAGATGTAGTGTATATGGATTTCAGCAAGGCATTTGATAAGGTACCCCATGCAAGGCTTATTGAGAAAGTAAGGAGGCATGGGATCCAAGGGGACATTGCAGTGTGGATCCAGAACTGGCTGGCCCACAGATGGCAAGGAGTGGTTGTTGATGGGTTATATTCTGCATGGAGGTCGGTGACCACTGGTGTGCCTCAGGGATCTGTTCTGGGAACCTTACTCTTTGTGATTTTTATAAATGACCTGGATGAGGAAGTGGAGGGATGGGTTAGTAAGTTTGCCGATGACACAAAGGTTGGAGGTGTTGTGGATAGTGTGGAGGGCTGACAGAGGTTACAGCGGGACATAGATAGGATGCAAAACTGGGCTGAGAAGTGGCAGATGCAGTTCAACCCAGATAAGTGTGAAGTGGTTCATTTTGGTAAGTCAAATATGATGGCAGAATATAGTATTAATGGTAAGACTCTTGGCAGTGTGGAGGATCAGAGGGATCTTGGGGTCCGAGTCCATAGGACGCTTAAAGCAGCTGTGCAGGTTGACTGGTATATTGTCCTTCATCAATTGTGGAATTGAATTTAGGAGCCGAGAGGTAATGTTGCAGCTTTATAGGACCCTGGTGAGACCCCACTTGTAGTATTGTGCTCAGTTCTGGTCACCTCACTACAGGAAGGATGTGGAAGCCATAGAAAAGGTGCAGAAGAGATTTACCAGGATGTTGCCTGGATTGGGGAACATGCCTTATGAAAGCAGGTTGAGTGAACTCGGCCTTTTCTCCTTGGAGCGACAGAGGATGAGGGGTGACCTGATAGAGATGTATAAGATGATGAGAGGCATTAATCATGTGGATAGTCAGAGGCTTTTTCCCAGGGCTGAAATGGTTGCCACAAGAGGACATAGGTTTAAGGTGCTGGGAAGTAGGTACAGAGGAGATGTCAGGGGTAAGTTTTTTCCTCAGAGAGTGGTGAGTGTGTGGAATGGGCTGCCAGTAACGGTGGTGAAGTTGGATACAATAGGGTCTATGAAGAGACTTTTCGATAGATACATGCTTAGAAAAACAGAGGGCTATGGGTAAGCCTTGTAATTTCTAAGGTAGGGACATGTTTGACACAAGTATGTGGGCCGAAGGGGGGGGGGTGGGCTAGTGGGGAAGGGTTGTGCTGAGAAGATTTGAGTATGATGGAGCATTTTAGCACCGAGACTGGGCTTGTCCTCGGACAGGTGGGGGGTGGGAGAGACTGATAGAGGTTAACAAAATATGAGGGGTATCTACAAGGTGGTAGTGGGGAAACAAAACCTGGGATTGTTTGGGGATGTTGCAGTCGGGGTAGGGTGGAAGCAGCTACTCCCACAGGAGGACGTAATACTGAAATGATCAATGGGATTGAAGGCTCCTGGCCTATCATGTTGAAGTACTAGAAACTGGGATGAGTGTAGATCAGTGGTCGATGGTTAGTTCATTAACTCGGACCAAAGCCACTCCTAACTTTAGGGTGTGGCAGTGTCCTCCAATTCCACTGCCCTCCCTCTACGTGTGTGTGGGCCACTCTCTCTCTCCCCTGTTCTCACGGTTGAAGATAATTTTAACTGGTAGTGATGAGAAATGTTTGAACATCTCACACATACAGCACTTTATGCAATACATTACTGACATTGTGAATAACTGATGGATGCATTTTGAGGCTCATTGACTGTGAGGGCAACTTGTCATTAATTTGAAGGTTTTCCTGAAAAATGTTTGAAAGAAATTATATCAGACCGGCATTTGAATTAGTTTGTTTCATATTCTATTTATGTTTAGACTGGAGGCTAATGACCTGGGAGATTCAGGAGTGAAATGGGTGTCTGTGGCTCTGAGGGACCCTGAGTGTAAAATACAGAAACTGGGGTAAGTACCAGACTGTGAGAAATTGTGTTAATTGTGTTACTGATAAACCCTGGGGATTTGCACCGTCTCCTGTCTCTCTGTGTCCCCCACCCTCACTCTCTCTCATCTCCAGGCTGGACAACATTGGTCTCACAGATTCCGGTACCAAGGATCTCACCTCTGCTCTCAGTACAAACCGCTCAGTGACAGATCTGAACCTGAGTGGTAATAAACTTGGAGATTCAGGAGTGAAATGGGTGTCTGAGGCTTTGAGGAACCCGGAGTGTAAAATACAGAAACTGGGGTAAGTACCAGACCATGAGAGATTGTGTTTACAGTCACTGGGTGTCTGACACTGAACATTAATGTGATCAGTAATTGTGTTACTGTTACACCCTGGGGATTTGCACCATCTCCTGTCTCTCTGTGTCCCCCACCCTCACTCTCTCTCATCTCCAGGCTGGACAACATTGGTCTCACAGATTCCGGTACCAAGGATCTCACCTCCGCTCTCAGTACAAACCGCTCAGTGACAGATCTGAACCTGAGTGGTAATAAACTTGGAGATTCAGGAGTGAAATGGGTGTCTGAGGCTCTGAGGAACCCGCAGTGTAAAATACAGAAACTGGGGTAAGTAACCAGACTGAGAGATTGTGTTTACAGTCACTAGGTGTCTGACACTGAACATTAATGTGATCAGTAATTGTGTTACTTACAAGCACTGGGGATTTGCACAGTCTACTGTTTCTGTGCCCTTTCACACTCTCGCTCTGATCTCCAGGCTAAGGGATGTCAGTCTCACAGATTCCTATGCCAATTATCTCATCTACAATCTCACAATAAACTGCTCACTGACTGGACCAGAGTAAAAATAAACTGGGAGATTCAGTCATGAAACTGGTATCTGCTGCTGTACCGAACACCAAATGTAAAATATAGAAACTGGAATAAGTACCAGACTGTGGGAGATTGTGTGTACAATCATTGGGTGTCTGACACTGAACATTAATTGATCAGTAATTATGTTACTGATAAACCCTGGGGATTTGCACCGTCTCCTGTGTGTGTCCTTCATCCTTATTCTCTCTTATCTCTAGGCTGAATAATATCGGTCTCACAGATACTTCCACTGAGGATCTTGTCCCTGCTCTCTGTGCATCAGACTCATTGAAAGGTCTCAACTTGGGATCAAACTCCTTCACAGACCAATCTGTCCACACTCTCCGCCGCCTCATAGTGACCCGACCAAAACTGCGATGGATCTGGTGAGTGTTTGCATTAATGTTTTAGTGTGACAAAAATAGTATCAGTGGATCTGTGGGCTTTTCTGGTGATATTTGTAAGTGTTGTTGAAATATTAACCCCAGGCCCTTGTTACTGACACTGTTGTGTAATCTGTTTCTTTCCCCTTTATTCTTCAATCTGTTTCAGGCTGAAGGGGAATAAGTTCAGTCCGACCAGGGAGGAGGATTTGAGGTCGCTGCAGGAATCCAGACCCGGACTGAGGGTGGAAATATGAAAATCTCAATGTGTCGACATCACTGGCCTTGAGATGGGAATATTTTTGACTGAGTTCCTGTCGTTCCCCCCCCCCCCCCTTTAAATGGCAGCTCTTGAGTTTCACTCCTAATGACTGATTCCCAGCTGGATCAGATAAAGGTTTCTACCCAAAATGTCGACTGTCCATTTCCCTCCCCAGATGCTGCCTGACCCACTGACATCTCTGCTGTCAGTGGACTCGCCCACCTGTATAAGTCTGCCCGATACCTAGGAATGGCTGCACCCCCCCCCCCCCCCCCCCCCTCAGTTGCACCTGGACCTGCAGTGATTGTGGATGCTACCTTGAAGTGTAATTGTATAATCACTGGTTTACCTGAAGTAAAATGACTTATAAACTGGACTGATTATTGAACCTGTAACTCGCTCTTACATGTCTGTTCTTTGTGTTGGGATTGGAACTGAACTATGAACAGCTTATTTTGTCCACACATTAAAAAGTTATTGATTTCACCATAATTGTAAATTAAACACTAAACTGTTGTCACTTCTTGACTTGGTGTCTGACCTCTGATGATGTGAGAAGAGAACATGACCTGCTATCACAGCAACCCAGAGACCCCCTCCCCTGCTGAACACCACCACACTACAAAAGCAGCAAAGAGTGCCCCTCCCCTGCTCACAACACACCTCACTGCATCAGCAGCCCAGTGCCCTTCACTAACGGAACCATACCAGAGCACTGTAACCATATTCAGAGTGCGTCACACTGGCTGAACTGCACCAGTGCAGTGTAATAATGCCCAGAGCACTTCTCAGTGGAGTTTGCAACATCTTCCCCAAGACCCCTGGGTGCTCCAGTTTCCTTACACATCCCAAAGACATGCCAGCCATTTGGTTAATTTGTTGCTGCAATTTGCCCCCAGTGTGTAAGTATCGGTATATTATTGTCACTTGTACCAAGGTACAGTGAAAAACTTGTCTTGGATACCAATCGTACAGATCAATACATTACACCTGCATTGAGGTAGTACAGAGTAAAAACAATAACAGAATACGGAGTAAAGTGTCACAGCTACAGGGAAGTGCATTGCAGGTAGACAATAAGGTGCAAGGTCAAACAAGGTAGATTATGAAGTCAAGAGTCTATCTCATCATAAGGGAATAGTCTTATCACCGTAGGATAGAAGCTGTCCTTGACTCTGCTGGTATGTGCCCTCAGGCTCCTGTATCTTCTGCCTTATGGAGAGGAATGACCCACATGGGTGGGGTCCCTGATTATGCTGGCTGCTTCACCAAGGCAGTGAGAGGTAGAGTAGAGGAGGCTGGTGTCCATGATGCCCTGGGCTGTGTCCACAACTCTCTGCAGTTTCTTTCAGTCCTGGGCAGAGCAGTTGCCACACCAAGCTGTGATGCATCCAGATAGGATGCTTTCTGTGGTGCATTGATTAAAAATTGGTGAGTGTCACAGGATGTGCCAAATTTCTTTAGCCTCCTGAGGAAGTAGAAGTGCTGGTGAGCTTTCTTGGCCGTGGCGTCTATGTGGTTGGACCAGGATGTTCACTCCTAGGAACTTGAAGCCCTCAACCCTCTCGACCTCAGCACCGTTGATGTAGACAGGAGCATGTACGCCGCCCCCTTTCCTGAAGTCTTTTTTGCTGACAGGTTGTTGTCATGACACCATTCCACTAAGCTCTCTAGCTCCAACTTATTATTTGAGATACCACCTACTACCATGGTATCATCTGCAAACTTGTAGATGGAGTTGGAGCAGAATCTGGCCATGGAGTCATGAGTGTATAGGGAGTAGAGGACTGGATGCAGCCTTGTGGGGCACCAGTGTTAGGAATAATCGTGCTGGAGGTGTTGCTGCCTATCCTCACTGATTGTGGTCTGTTGGCTAGAAAGTCATGGATCCTGTTGCAGAGGGAGGTGTTGAGTCCCAGGTCTCAGGGTTTGGTGATGAGTTTACTTGGAAATTTGGTATTGAAAGCAGAGCTGTAGTCAAGAAACAATGGTCTAACATAGGTGTCTTTAATGTCCAGATATCAGTGTAGGGCCAGGGAGATGGGGTTCACTGTAGACCTGTTACGGCATTAGACAAATTGCAATATGTCGAGGTTGGCTGGGAGGCTGGAGTTAATGCGTGCCATGACCAGCCTCTTGAAGCACATCATGATGGTGATGTCAGAGCCACTGGTTGGTAATCAATAAGGCATGTTACCTTGCTTTTCTTCGGTACCAGGATGATAGTGGTCTTCTTAAAACAGGAGGGAACCTCAGAATGAAGCAGGGAGAGGTTAAATATGTCTGCAAATACCCCCACCAGCTGATCAGCACAAGAGCTGAGCACACAGCCAGGGACCCAATCTGAGCCAGATACTTCCCTTGGGTTCACTCCCCAGAAGACTGATCTTACATCCTCGGCAGTGATCACGGGTTCAGTTGCATTGGAGGCTGTCTGGGTGGGTGGTGACAATCCAATCCCCTTCTGTTCAAAATACACATAGAATGCATTAAGCTCATCAGGAAGGGATGTGCTGTTGTTAACTATGCTGCCTGACTTAAGATTTGTAGACCGTTATAGCATGGAAGCCCTGCCACGACTGACGGCTGGTCTGGGATTCTATTTTCAACTGGTATTGTTTCTTGGCATTCTTGATTGCTTTCCGGAGGTCATATCTCGATTTCTTGTAAAGGTCATGGTCACCATATTAGAATGCAGCAGTCCTCGACTTCAGTAAGGAGTGGATCTCCTGGTTCATCCATGGTTTCCGGTTTCGGAACACCCGTATTGTTGTCTTTGGTACACAGTCCTCAACACACTTGCTGATGAAGTCTGTGATGGTGGTGACATATCACAGCTGGCAGGTGAGTCTTTGAACATGATATTGGGAATGGTTCATTATAGTCACTTGTACCGAGGTACAGTGATAAACTTGTCTTGCATACCAATCGTACATGTCAATTCATTGCACAGTGCAGTTACATTGAGTTAGTACAGAGTGCATTGAGGTAGTACAGATAAAATAACAGTACAGAGTAAAGTGTCACAGCTACAGAGAAAGTGCAGTGCAATAAGGTGCAAGGTCACGACAAGGTAGATCTTGAGGTCAGAGTCCATCTCATCGTATAAGGGAACCGTTCAATAGTCTTATCACAGTAGGGTAGAAGCTGTCCTTAAGTCTGGTGGTACGTGCCCTCAGGCTCCTGTATCTTCTACCTGATGGAAGAGGAGAGAAGAGAGAATGACCCGGGTGGGTGGGGTCTTTGATTATGCTGCCTACTTCGCCAAGGCAGCGAGAGGTAAAGACAGTCTCCCAAGGAGGGGAGGCTGGTTTCCGTGACGCGCTGGGCTTTGTCCCCAACTCTCTGCAGAGATATTGATGGTGGAATTGTTCCGAATGTGGGGAGAACGGGTTGCAGGGAAATCAGTGGGGGACTGGGATTACTCTGGTCACCTGAGCAATTCATAAACATCAGGCACATAAAGCAGGGAATCAGGCCCTCCAGCCCACTGAATCCATGCTGCCCATTGCAATTATTTGCAACAATTTTCCAGGTTGCCAGCAGTCCATGTTCTCCTCTGCCTTGGCAATTCAAATACTTGTCCAGATACATAAATGTTGGGAAATTCTCTGCCTCCATTACTCCTTGAGAAAGTCCATTCCTGATTCTAACTGATTTGAAATATTGCTTCCTTACACTGCTCTAAACTCTCTACCCCTTGCTAGTTTGGGCCGTAGGGATATTTACAGAGGAGGGAGATAGATTTTGAAAGATCAGGGGATCAAGCAAAACTAGTACAGAAGACTTGCAGCCTGGATCAGACATTAAGCTGTCGAATGGCAGAGCAGGTTAGAAGGGGACGAGTGGCTTTCAAGTTCCCCTCTGATCTTGGGTTCTATTGATTAGAGACGTCTGGCTCCAGTTACACTGGTGAGACAAGGGTGGCACCTGGGCTATTGTGAACAGGTCTGCTCTCCCTTCCTAAGGAAGGATGGACTTCAACAGACA
Organism: Pristis pectinata; assembly: GCF_009764475.1. NCBI lineage: Eukaryota > Metazoa > Chordata > Chondrichthyes > Rhinopristiformes > Pristidae > Pristis > Pristis pectinata. Next base: position 2,617,415 of record NC_067448.1, on the reverse strand, counting down.
GTGCACAGTGAAGATTCACCAGACTGTTCCCAGGGAGGGAAGGTTTGCCGGGGTGGGTCTTCGTCTGGGGAGGCTGGGCCTGGGAAGTCCAGGAAAAGGGATTAGGACCTCCCAAATCTCCATCTCCACAACAGAGGACCAATTGTTACACCTTGTAGTCAGCAGTTGGATTTAAATCCTGGCCCAAACAGGGTCTCAAAATAAAAGTCTGATGCTCTACCAAGTTCAATGGGCTCTGCAATCACAGTGCTCCAGAGTGCCTCCTACTGGTTTAACAGCAGCAGTAACTGCAACATAGATGCACAGTGCCCTGCACTAAATGAACAACATCATTACAAAGAGATGGGGTGGAAGTTCAAGAGTGGGGAGGGAAAGGGGCAGAAAGAAAGTAGAGAGGGAGAGAGATACACACAATGTCCAGTTGAGTGAGACACAAGAAACTGCAGTTGCTGGAATCTGGAGCAAAAGAAAATGCTGGAGCAACTCAATGGGTCAAGCTGCAACTGTGGGGGAAGAACTGCCAATGTTTCGTGTTGAGACCCTGCATCAGGACAGAGTGGAGAGGGAAGGTAACTGGTATAAAGAGGAGAGGAGGAAGGGTGAGATAGGGCCCAGTAGGTGATAGGGCGAAGGATGACGGTGGGGACGGTGAAGTTGGGAGATGGAGGCATGTGGGCTGGAGGGTAGTAAGTGGGGACCAAAGGCTAATGGTGCTGGAATCTGATATATGGAAGGTGATATTAAGGGAGAAGCATTGGACAGATGGAACCAGATGGAGCAGGGGATCCGGTGAGTGAAATGTGTGAACCAGGAGGTGGAGGGGGATGAAAATGGGTGATGGGGTTCTGGGGAGGCGTTTGTATGGGAAAGAGGACAAAAATGTAAGGACCAGCAGTGGATTGGAAGGAGGGAGGGGAACACAAGAGGTAAGGGTTACCTGAAATCAAAAAAATTAAGTGTTCATGCCATTGTGTTGCACACTACCCAGGCAGAATCTTTTGAGTTTGCATTGGAGCTCACCCTGGCAGAGGATGGACAGGTCATTGTGGAAGGAAGGGGAGTTGAAGTTGGATGCAGCTGAGAGCTTGGGATAGCCATTGCAGACAGTGTGCAAGTGCTCTGCATATCAACATGTAGCCTGCGCTTGGTTTCACCGATGTAGAGGAGTCCATATTATGAGCACTGAATGTAGTAGACAAGAGAAACAAAGGACTACAGATGCTGGAACCCAAATGAAAAAAACTATGATGCTGGAGGAACTCAGCAGGTCAGGCAGCATCCGGAGAGAAAAGCAGATGGTCAACATTTCGGGTCAGGACCCTTCTTCAGGACTGAAGATAGAAAAAGGGGAAGCCTGATATATAGGAGGGAAAAGCAGAGCAGTGATAGGTGGACAAAAGAGGGGAGACAGGGTGGGCACAAGGTGGTGATAGGTAGATGCAGGTAAGAGATAGTGATAGGCAGGTGCGAGGAAGAAAGGGAGAGCGGATCCACTGGGAGATGGGTCAAAGGGAAGGAGTAAAAGGAGAAAAAAGGTAGAAAAACGAGATAGGCTGGGAAAGTGAAGAAGCACGGTAGGTGCTGTGTGGGGAAGGGAGGTGGCGATTACTTAAAGTGGGAGAATTCATTGTTCATAGCATCAGGCTGCAAGGTTCCAAGACGAAAAATGAGGTGCTGTTCCCCCAGTTTACGCTCGGAATTATTCTGGCAGCGGAGGAGGCCGAGGACTGACATATCTGTGACAGTGTGGGAGGGGGAGTTGGTGACTGGCAAAGGGGAGATGCAGATCGTGGTTACGGACAGAGCGCAGGTGTTCTGCGAAATGGTCACCTAGTCTGCGTTTGGTCTCACCAATGTAAAGGGCACACGGTGCACCGAATACAGTAGATGATATTAAGGGAGGTGCGGGTGAATCTCTGTCTCACCTGAAAGGACTGTTTGGGTTCCTGGATGGAGGTGGTGTAGGGGCAGGTGTTGCACCTGTGGTGGGGCAGTGGAAAGTCCCCAGGGTGGGAGCAGGATGGGTGGTGGGTGGGGGGAGAAAAAGGAGTGAACTAGGGAGTCACAGAGACAGCAGTCCCGGCGAAAGGCAGAAAGGGATGGGGACGGGATGATATGCTTGGTAGTGGGGTCCCGTTGGAGATGGCAGAACTGGCGGAGAATGATGTGTTGGATACGTAGGCTGGTGGGATGAAATGCGAGGACAAGTGGGACCCTATCCCTGTTGGGTCTGGGAGGTGCGGGAAATGGCAGAGACACGGGTGCGAGCTCTCTCGACCACAGCTGGGGGGAAGCCCCGATTAGAAAAGAAGTTGGACATCTGGGATGTCCAAGCCAACTCTGGCCACATTCCTCAACTCTTTCTCTGCCATATCGACGACTGCTTTGGTGCCAATCTTGGACCCGTGCGGAACTCGAGGGTTTCGTAAATTTTGCCACTAATGTTCAACCGGCTCTCCAACTCACCTGCACTATCTCTGACACCTCTCTCCTTCCTCGATCCATGGATGAGGAATCTCCATGTCATGAGATTCCTCATCCACCAACATCTTCTACAAATCCACTGACGCCCACAGCTACCTTGATTACAGCTCCTGCCTCCCTGTCTCCTGCAAGGATGCCATCCCTTTTTCTCAATTTCTCCACCTCTGCTGCATCTGCTGCATGATGAAACTTTCCACTCCAGGACATCCAAACATAAAATTATGAAAGGGATACATAACAGAGGCAGGAAGGTTGTTTCACCTGCAGGTGAGACTAGAACCAGGGGACATCACCTCAAGATTCGGGTGGAGTAGATTTCGGATGGAGTTGAGGAGGAACTGCTTTTCCCAGACAGTAGTGCATCTGTGGAATTCTCTGCCCAGGGAAGCAGTAGTGGCTACCTCATTAAATATTTTGAAGACACAGTTAGGTAGATTTTTGCATAGTAGGGAAATTAAGCGTTATGGGGAAAAGGCAGATCGGTGAATCTAAATCCACGGCCAGATCAAACATGATCTTATTGAATGGCGGAGCAGGCCGGATGGCCTACTCCTGCTCCTATTTCTTATGGTCTTATGTTCTGATGTTCATTTGGGATCTGATATGTTTGAAGTGGGCCGAATGGCCTAATTCTGCTTCTATGCCTTATGGTCTTATGCAATTTTGGAGAAGGTTGCAGTCGATTTTGCTCTCTGCTTGTGGCAGAGTTTTCCAGCCTCGGTCTTCGAATCCATATTTAATCTTAATACAATCCTTCAAACCTTCAGTTGCCCCTCCACCCACACCCCCCCCACCACCAAATCAGTGCAGATCCATGCTATCCGCGCCGAGTTCCAGAACATCCCAAAATAGTTCCAATCAAGCCCAAAACTAAATCCCAGGAATACTATATTATAAGACTGTCTGTTCTTCTGACTGCACCAGGAGACTTCCCCGGGTTTCACTCAACCCTGGGAACAGAACTGCACTGAGGAGAGTCCCACCTCCTCCTGTTCTGTCCTAGAATATGGGTCACTCTCCCCACATCTGCTCTGTCCCCGCTCTTGACCACTGAACTCCACACAACAACGGTGGGCCATGCGCCGCTGTGTTCCCAGGATCCCAAATCTGTTGCATCCATTCCCCTTTCAAACATGAGAAATATGTCTATTCAGGTCCACACAACAAACTCCGTCCCTGCTCTCCTGATGCGGGAACGAGCATGAGTCAGAAGAGCATTGCTGATTGAAATCTCTGAGGCTTACGTTACCCAGAGACAACGCTTTTTATGCACAAACTCTAATTTCTATTTGCATTCCTTTGGTGTCACTAACAAGAAAACTAAAACATTACAACGTAAGAAACAGCAGAAGTCGGCCATTCAGCCCCTCGAACCATCAAGAAGATTACAGCTGCTCTCCCATCTCAGCCACATGTTTCTCCCAATCCACATTTCCTCGATTCCTTCAGTCTCCACAGATCTACCAATCTGTTTCAGGTGAACACGATGACCGAGACTTCACAGCCCTCTGTGGTGGGAATTTCCAAAAATTCAATACACTCAGAGTGAAGACATTTCCCCTCATCTCAGTCCTGAACAGTCCATCCCTTTTTCTGAGACTGGGACCCCTGATTCAACCTGTTAGGCCCATTAATGATGTTCTGCATTTCAATGTTCACGTCTCAGTCCCCAAAACTCTTTAAAAGGGTTAGCCTACCAAATCTTTCTTCATATGATGACTTCACCATTCCAGGAATCAGTATGGTGAATCTTCATTGCACTCTCTATTACAAATACTATCTAACTTTTTTTGTTATACAGCTATGGAATTAATTTCCATCTTCTGCTGCCCTGTGTTGCCCCCACCTCCCAACCTCAATCCCGATTTCCGCCCCTCCCTCTGACGATCATGCTCCTCACCTGGATTCACTCATCGCTTCCCAGCTCTTGCCCCTCCCCATATTAACTATCTCCCCTGACTATATTCGTACTGCATGAATATATCATACTGACTCTATCCTTTCAGTCCAGATGAAGGATGTTGACTGTCCATTTCCCTCCACAGATGATGTCTGACCCACTGAGTTCCTCCAGCAGTTTATCATCACAAGACAAGGGAGCAGAAGTAGGCCATTCAGCCCATTGAGTCTGCTCCAAGGAAAAGGAAAAAAAGAAAAAGAAATGAGAAATTGGGGGGGGGGGGGGGCAAGTGAAAAAAAACATACTATTCTAACCCTAATTTCCAGCCTTATCCCCATATCCCTTGATACGCCAACTATTATGTCTATCTCTTCCTTAAACGCCTCCAACGATCTGGCCTCCACTGCTGTACGTTGCAAGGAATTCCACAAATTCACCACCCTCTGGCTAAAGAAATTTCTCCTCATCAGTTTTAAACCTGTGCCCTCTAATTCTAAGATTGAGGCCTCTGGTCCTGGACTCACCCACCAAGGGAAACAGCTTGGTCACATCTACTCTATCCAGTCATTTCAACATTTCTTTCAACAGTTCTTTCAAGAAGAATGAGGCCCCCTCTCATTCTTCTGTACTCCAGTGAGTACAGTCCAAGAGCTGACAAACGCTCATCATACGCAAGTCCTTTCATTCCGGGAATCATCCTCGTAAATCTCCTCTGAACCCTCTCCAACATCAGCACATCTTTCCTAAGATACGGGGCCCAAAACTGTGCACAGTACTCCAAATGAAGCCTCACTAGTGCCCCATAGAGCCTCACCAACACTTCCTTACTTTTATACACTATACCTCTCAAAATGAATGCCAACAGAGCATTCGCTTTCTTTACCACCGATCCCACCTGGTGGTTAACCTTTAGGGAATCCTGCACGAGTACCCCCAAGTCCCTTTGTACTTCTGTACTTTGAATTTTCTCCCCTTCTAGATAATAATCTGCCCGTTTATTTCTGTTTCCAAAGTGTACAACTGCACATTTCTCAACATTGAATCTCATCTGCCATTTCCTTGCCCATTCTCCTAAACTATCTAGGTCTCTCTGCAACCTTCCTGTCTCCTCAATACTCTCTACTCCTCCATCTATCTTGGTGTCATCCGCAAACTTAGCCACAAAACCATTTACTCCATCATCCAAATTGTTAATGTACAGGGTAAAAAGAAGCGGCCCCAACACTGACCTCTGCGGAACCCCACTAGTAACCGGTAGCCAACCAGAACAGGATCCTTTTATTCCCACCCTTTGCTTCCTGCCAACCAGCCAATGCTCCACCCATTCTGTTATCCTACCTGTAATTCCATGACCTCTCATCTTATTAATCAGCGTCTTGTGCGGCACCTTGTAGAAGGCCTTTTGAAAGTCTAGATACACAACATCCACAGCCTCTCCCTTATCCACCCTACCTGAGATTTCCTCAAAAAACTCAAATACGTTTGTCCGGCAGGATCTTCCCTTCATAAAACCATGCTGGCTTGGACCTATCTTGCCTTGCACCTCTAGGTATTCCATAACCTCATCCCTGAGGATCGATTCCTATAACTTTCCCACCACCGACGTCAGACTAATAATTTCCTTTATGCTGCCTCCCTCCTTTCTTATACAGCAGAACTACATTTGCAACCCTCCAGTCCCCCAGAACCGTGCCAGAGTCTATTGATTCATGGAAAATTATCACCAATGCCTCTGCTATCTCCAAAGCCACCTCCTTCGGAACCCTGGGATGCACCTCATCCGGTCTGGGAGACTTATCAGTCTATAGTCCATTTAGTTTTAATCTTAACTGAACTGAGTTCCATTCCGTGAGTCCCCTGACTAACTGGTATATTGCTGATGTCCTCCACAGTGAAGACCGATGGAAAATACTCATTTAGTTGCTCTGCCATCTCTTTATCATCCATTATAATCTCTCCCGCACCGTTATCGATTGGTCCTGTATCAACCCGTGTCTCTCTTTTACTCCTTATGTATTTAAAAAAAACTCTTTGCACTATATAACCCTTCTTAGGCAAGGGGAGCAAGATTCTACACAATATTCCAGGCGCAGTCTCAACAAAGCACTAAATAATGGTGCGAGGTCATGTTCACTCTTCTACCCAAGAACCACAACATCCCGCTGCCCCCCCTCGCTGCCCCTGCACCTCAGCCCCTCACCATTGACCACACTCAGCGTTTCTGCCCCTTCCCCAGCAGTGGGGAGCTCACATTCCCCACACTGGGCTCCAGCGGACCCGTTGTTCCCACTCATCACCCTGCCCCCTCTGGAGCCGACCCCCCCGCTGCAGCCTCCCCGGTGCAGGGAGGGACCGGTCCAATGGCAACCGCAGCACCACAGGCAGCTCCACTCACCGGCTCCGGCGGCGGGAAGCCGCTTCACCAACGGCCGCAACTGCCCCCGGCGGGAAGCGGGAATAAATGAACCCGCGGGGCGTTCGCTCTGAGGTTTCACCGGGTTTGACCGGGAGTTTGGGGAGGGAGCGGGAGGCGGGGTCTGCGGGGGTACCGCCCCTCGGCGGCTCCGCCTTCGCTATTGGCTATACCCAGTTGATTGACGTCCCCTCGCACCAATGGGAACAAAGTATCCCGCGCGTCCAGTTGGAGGGTCAGGTGACTGTTGCTGGGCGCGCGCTCGGCCGTTCAACTGTCTGCGCGCGAGCCGGGCCGCGCGTGTGTGACGTCACACGTGTGCAGGGACCAGTGCGTGACGTCACACGTGTGCGGTGGGAGCCCTGTGACGTCAAACGTGTGCGGGGAGCCCGTGTGTGACGTCAGACGTGGGGGAGGGGCAGCGCTTTGTTTTAAACACATCTGAGCCTGACGGGTTCAGCACCGAGCTCAGGGCGGTGCGACTGTCCCGTCCCGTCCGCTTGCTGCACTGGGCAGTGTTTGTCTCGGCCTGGGTCACACATCCCCCGTGGTCCCGGCGAGGACTCTGTAGGTCGGGACGGGCCGGGCCGGGCCGGGCCGGGCTGCTCTGGGGCGGCTCTGGTCAGTGCAGGGGCTCGTCAGTCAGTGTTTGCAGCAACATGGTGTCCCTGAGGTGGGTGCACGAAGAAGGAAAACAACAGGGTTTCACCGCTGAATTCAGTGCAGTGTGATGGCTCCCCTCATGTAAACGGGACTCGCCAGCGAGGTCCACGGTCAGTAAATTAGTCCACTGAAGACCTGCAGTCATTCATGTCTCCCAGTAAACTAAACGCCCTGACAATGTGGACCAGCAACATCCCTGCCTCCGATAGTGGCTGAATCAGTTAAACAGCTGATGTGTGATGGTGATTGAAGTTCTCCCAGAGTCAGATGGGCGGTGTTGAGGCGGAGGTTGGGCGTGTCTCAGTGAAGGGGCCGAACGGCTCCGGCCACCAGTGGTGCTCGGGAGACATAGAACCATACAGCACAAAACAGGTCCTTTGGCCAACCATGTTGTGCCGTCCATCAAACCACCCTCACACTATCTAACCCTTTCCTCCCGCATATCCCTCTATCTCACATTCCTCCATGTGCCTAGCCAACAAGCTCTTGAACCTGTTCAATGTATCTGCCTCCACCACCACCCCAAGCAGTAGGGTGAAAAACCACTCTCTGGGTGAAAAACCTCCCCCTGACATCTCCCCTGAACCTCCCACCCATAACCTTAAAGCCATGCCCTCTCGTCTTGAGCATTGGTGCCCTGGCAAGGAGGCGCTGACTGTCTACTCTATCTATTCCTCTCAATATTTTATATACCTCTATCATCCTCCTCCTTTCCAGTGAATAAAACCCTAGCACCTTAAGCCTCTCCTCATATTCCATACACTCTAATCCAGGCAGCATCCTGGTAAATCTCCTCTGCACCTTCTCCAACGCCTCCACATCCTTCCTATAATGAGGTGACCAGAACTGAACACAGTACTCTAAGTGTGGTCTAACTAGAGTTTTGTAAAGCTGCATCATCATTTTGTGGCTCTTAAACTCAATCCCACGACTTGTGAAAGCCAACATCCCATAGGCCTTCTTAACTGCTCTATCCACCTGTGAGGCAACTTTCAGTGAACTGTGAATATGAACCCCCAGATCCCTCTGCTCCTCTACACTGCCAAGTACCTTGCCATTTACCCAGTACTCTACCCTGGAGTTTGTCCTTCCAAAGTGTACCACCTCACACTTCTCCAGATTGAACTCCATCTGCCAATTGTCAGCCCAGTTCTGCATCCTATCAATATCCCTCTGTAAGTTCCGACAGCCCTCCACACTATCCACAACACCACCGATCTTAGTGTCGTCCGCAAACTTACTAACCCAGCCTTCCACCCCCTCATCTAAGTCATCTATAAATATCACAAAAAGCAGAGGTCCCAGAACCGATCCCTGCAGGACACCACTAGTCACTGCCCTCAAATCCGAGGGCACTCCTTCCACCACAACACTCTGCTTTCTACAGGCAAGCCAATTCCTAATCTACACAGCCAAGCTTCCCTGGATCCCTTGGCCCCTGACCTTCTGAAGAAGCCTACCATGAGGAACCTTATCAAACGCCTTACTAAAATCCATATAGACCACATCCACCGCACTACCCTCATCAATCTTCCTCGTCACCTCCTTAAAGAACTCTATCAGGCTTGTGAGGCAAGATCTTCCCTTCACAAAGCCATGCTGGCTGTCCCTAATCAGTTCATGTTTCTCTAGGTGTTCATAGATCCTATCCTTTAGAATCCTTTCTAACAGCTTACCCACCACAGACGTGAGACTCACCAGTCTGTAATTCCCTGGACTATCCCTACTACCTTTTTTGAACAAGGGGACAACATTCGCCACCCTCCAATCCTCCGGTACCATCCCCATGGACAACGAGGACTCAAAGATCCTTACCAACGGTTCAACAATCTCCTCCCTCGCCTCTCGAAGCAGCCTGGGGAATATCCCGTCAGGCACTGGAGATTTATCTGTCTTGATATTATTTAACAACTTCAACACATCCTCTCTCTTGATATCTACAACCTGGAGAACATTACCCTTACCAGCACTCCCTTCCGCGTCATCAAGACCCCTCTCCTTGGTGAATACCAAAGAGAAGTATTCATTGAGAAATTCTCCCACTTCTCCCACCTTGGTCTTTAATCGGACCTACCTTTACCCTAGCTATCCTCCTACCCTTCACGTACGTGAAAAAGGCCTTGGGATTTTCCTTAACCCTACTAGCCAACACCTTTTCATGTCCCCTTCTAGCTCTCCTCAGCCTTTTCTTAAGTTCCTTCCTCGCTACTCTATATTCCTCACGGGCCTTGTCTGAACCTTGCTGCTTATACCTTATGTACGCTACCTTCTTCTCCCTAACTAGTGGTTCCACCTCTCTCGTCACTCACGGTTCCTTTTTCTTCTCTGCCTCACCAGACATATTTATCCCTAACATCCTGCAAAAGATCCCTGAACATCGACCACATCTCCACAGTACATTTCCCTTCAAAAAGGACATCCCAATTTACACTCCCATGTTCTCTCCTTATAGCCTCATAGTTCACCCTTCCCCAATTAAATGTCTTCTTGTCTTCTCTGCACCTGTCCCTGTCCATGACAAGTTTTAAAGGTTATGGAGCAATGGTCACTGTCCCCCAAATGCTCACCCACCAATAGATCCTTCACCTGCCCTGGTTCATTTCTTGAAACTAGATCTAGCATGGCATTCCCTCCAGTCAGCCTGTCCACATACTGCATCAGGAATCCCTCCTGGACACATTTAACAAATTCCGTCCCATCTAAACTTTTGGCACTAAGCAGGTTCCAGTCTATATTTGGGAAGTTGAAGTCTCCCATTATAACAACCCTGTTATTTTTGCTTCTCTCCAAACACTGCCTGCCAATCTGCTCCTCTATATCTCTACCGCTACCGGGGGGCCTATAGAATACTCCTAGTAGAGTAACTGCTCCTTTCTTGTTCCTTACTTCCACCCATACGGACTCTAGAGATGATCCTTCTACAACATCCATCCTTTCCCTGACCAGTATCGCCACCCCTCCTCCTCTTCTCCCCCCTTCCCTCTCCCTCTTAAAACACCAAAAACCAGGAATATTCAATATCCACTCCTGCCCTGATATCAGCCACGTCTCAGTAATAGCCAGAATATCATAGTCCCCCATACTTATCCAAACCCTCAGTTCATCTCCCTTATTCCTGACGCTTCTTGCATTTAAGTAAACACACTTCAGTCCATCTACCTTACTACTTTTATAGCCTGTATTCTGCTTCTCCTTCCCCAAAGCCTCTCTACCTGTTTGATCTGACTTTTCCCCATTCACTTCTTCCTCTGACCTACTCCTCCGGTTCCCTTCCCCCTCACAAACTAGTTTAAACCCTCCTGTACCACCCTAGCAAATCTCACCGCAAGGATATTGGCCCCCTTCTGGTTCAGGTGTAACCCGTCCTCTCTGTACAGGTCCCACCTTCCCGAGAAGAGATCCCAATGATCCAGAAATGTAAAACCTTCACTCCTGCACCAACTTGTCAGCCACGCATTTATCTACCACCTCCTCCTGTTCCTGCCTTCACTATCGCGTGGCACCGGCAGCAGTCCCGAGATTGCTACCCTTGAGGTCCTGTTCCTCAGTCTTTTGCCTAGCTCCCTGAACTCGCTCTTCAGGACCTCATCCCCCTTCCTACCTATGTCGTTAGTGCCAACATGGACCACAACTTCTGGCTGCTCTCCCTCCCACTCAAGAATCCTGTGGACCCGATCAGTGACATCCTGGACCCTGGCACCTGGGAGGCAACATACCATACGGGATTCATGCTTATTGCCACAGAACCTCCTATCTGTTCCCCTGACTATCGAGTCCCCTATCACTACCGCATGTCTCTTTCCCACCCTTCCCTTCTGAGCAGCAGTACCAGTCCCAGTGCCGCCGACCTGGTCCTCCAGGCATTCCCGGGTGTTCCCCTGTTCGGGCTGCGGTGAGGTAGGGGCCGGTCTCGGGTTTAGGTAAATCGGGGGCGAGTCGGAGTGGGACAGGGCCGGGCTGGTGCTCGGGGAGTGGGACAGGGCCGGGCTGCTGATCAGGGAGTGGGACCGAGCTCCGCTGGGCAGGGCTGGAACCCGGGTCTGTGTGGGATCAGTTTGTTTTGGTTACCTGGGCGGGGACGCACGGAAGGTTCCGTCTGCCTGGGCGTAGGAGGGACGCCTGCCTGGGAGCGGGGTGTCAGGGCTGGGGACACCTGCTAGTAGGCGGGGGGGGGGTGTCGGGGGACGCCTGCTAGTAGGCGGGGGGTCTGCGACGGTGACACCTGCCTGGGAGCGGGGGGATGGGTTTGGGGACGCCTGCCTGGAAGCAGGGGTACCATAGAACCATAGAACCATACAGCACAAAACAGGCCCTTCGGCCCACCGTGTTGTGCCGTCCATCAGACCACCCTCACACTACCTAACCCCTTCCTCCCGCATATCCCTCTATCTCACGTTCCTCCATATGCCTATCCAACAAGCTCTTGAACCTGTTCAATGTATCTGCCTCCACCACCACCCCAGGCAGTGCATTCCATGCACCAACCACTCTCTGGGTGAAAAACCTCCCTCTGACATCTCCCCTGAACCTCCCACCCATAACCTTAAAGCCATGACCTCTCGTCTTGAGCATTGGTGCCCTGGGAAGGAGGCGCTGACTGTCTACTCTATCTATTCCTCTCAATATTTTATATACCTCTATCATGTCTCCTCTCATCCTCCTCCTTTCCAGTGAATAAAGCCCTAGCACCTTAAGCCTCTCCTCATATTCAATACTCTCCAATCCAGGCAGCATCCTGGTAAATCTCGTCTGCACCATCTCCAATGCCTCCACATCCTTCCTATAATGAGGTGACCAGAACTGAACACAGTACTCTAAGTGTGGCCTAACTAGAGTTTTGTAAAGCTGCATCATAACCTCGCGGCTCTTAAACTCAATCCCGTGATTTATGAAAGCTAACATCCCATTGGCCTTCTTAACTGCTCTATCCACCTGTGAGGCAACTTTCAATGAACTGTGAATATGAACCCCCAGATCCCTCTGCTCCTCCACACTGCCAAGTACCTTGCCGTTTACCCTGTACTCTGCCCTGGAGTTTGTCCTTCCAAAGTGTACCACCTCACACTTCTCCGGATTGAACTCCATCTGCCACTTGTCAGCCCAGCTCTGCATCCTATCAATATCCCTCTGTAAGCTCCGACAGCCCTCCACACTATCCACAACACCGCCAATCTTAGTGTCGTCCACAAACTTACTAACCCAGCCCTCCACCCCCTCATCTAAGTCATCTATAAATATCACAAAAAGCAGAGGTCCCAGAACCGATCCCTGCGGGACACCACTAGTCACTGCCTTCCAATCTGAGGGCACTCCTTCCACCACAACCCTCTGCTTTCTACATGCAAGCCAATTCCTAATCCACACAGCCAAGCTTCCTTGGATCCCTTGGCCTCTGACCTTCTGAAGAAGCCTACCATGAGGAACCTTATCAAATGCCTTACTAAAATCCATGTAAACCACATCCACCACACTGCCCTCATCAATCTTCCTGGTCACCTCCTGAAAGAACTCTATCAGGCTTGTGAGGCAAGATCTTCCCTTCACAAAGCCATGCTGGCTGTCCCTAATCAGTCCATGATTCTCAAGGTGTTCATAAATCCTATCCCTTAGAATCCTTTCTAACAGCTTACCCACCACAGACGTGAGACTCACCGGTCTATAATTCCCTGGCCTATCCCTATTACCTTTTTTGAACAAGGGGACCACATTCGCAACCCTCCAATCCTCCAATGGGGGGGGAAGTCGTGGGACACGTGCCTGGGAGTGGTCGGGGGACACCTGCGTGGGTGCGGGGTGCGGGGGACGCCTGCCTGGGGGCGGGGGGGGTGGTGTCGGGGGGTTGCCTGCGTGGGTGCAGGGCGCGGGGAGTCGGGGGACGCCTGCGTTGGTGCGGAGGGATGTCGGGGGACGCCTGCCTGGGAGCGGGGGTGGGGGTCGGGGAACACATGCGTGGTTGTGGCGGGGTGGGGAGCTGAGGACGACTGCGCGGGTGCGAGGGATGCCGCCTGTGTGTGCGGGTGGGGACGACTGCGTCTTTGCGAGGTAGGGGAGGAATGCTTGCATGGGGGTGGGGGAGACGTCTGCATTGATGGCTGGGAGTGGGGGGGGCGTGTGTGGGGGGGGGAGGGGCAGCACCTGCTTGGGCCCGAGGGTGGGTGGGGGTGTGGCGCTTGCGTGGGCTCAGAGGGTGGGTCCCGGAGAACGGGACGGTGGGCGACCCGGGGAGGGTGTGTCCTGGCGGACGGGACAGTGGACGACCCGGGGAAGGTGTGTCCCAGGGGACGGGACGGTGCACGACCCGGGGAGGGTGGGCCCCGGGGGACAGGACGGTGGGCGACCTGGTGAGGGTGTGTCCCGGCGGACGGGACGGTGGGCGACCCGGGGAAAGTGGGTCCGAAACTAAATTCTGTAAACAAGGGAGGATCTGGTCCATTGGATGGGACGGTACGTGTGTCATTTCCAACTGTAAGCTTTTCCTTTTCATCCTAATTATTGTCCAACTCTCCTGTTAACGTTCTGTTTGGTGCAGAGCACCAGGATTTGGGAACACCTGTCACCGGTATGGCTGAGAGTGCAGATGGGGAAGGGGACGCAGTGACCTCTGCATCAGAGAAGGACACGGGTTTGTACAGCCTTCTGTGAGATCTAAATGTCCTGACAGTGGATTCGGATCTGGCGTGAATACTCCGGGTTCACAAAGGAAAAGGGAACAGGGAAGGGGCCGAGGAGCGAGTGTTCACATCTCCAGGCGAAGCACGGTGCTGGTGGAGGGACACAGGAACTGTCCAATAAATCATCTTGGTTGGGCTTTTGTGAGCTGCTCAAAGACAGTGAGTGAGGAGAGCGACTTGCTGAGGAAGAGAGTGAGCCGGGAAGCAGGAGGATCCCCAGGGGTGAGCAGGTCAGACACAGTGACAGGACAACAACAGTGATGGGACTCAGTGAGGCCTTTGACAGGGTTCCACCTGGTCGGCTGCTGTGGAAGGTTCACATGGGGTCCAGGGAGAGCTGGTGAATTGGAAGCACAGTTGGCTCGATGGTGGGAAGCAGAGGGTGATGGTGGAAGGTTGTTTTTCGGATGGGAGGACCTGGACTAGTGGTGTGCCCCGGGGTGGGTGCTGGGCCGATTGACATAGATGACAACTGTCGATAACTTGGATGAGGATGTGTCAGCCATGGTCAGCAAGTGTGCAGATGACACTAAAATAGGTGGTGTTGTTGACAGTGAAGATGGTCAAGGTTTATCGAGGAATCTTCATCAGCTGGGGAAGTGGATTGTGGAACGGCAGATGGAGTTTAATTCAGATAAGTGTGAGGTGTTGCCTCTTGGGAAGACAAATCAGGCTTGGACATTCACAGTCAATGACAGGGCCCTGGGGAGCATTGTACAACAGAGGGACCCAGGAGGTTCCCTGAAAGTGGTGTCACAGGTAGACAGGGCAGTGAAGAAGGCATTTGGCAGGCTGGCCTTCATCAGTCAAGGCACTGAGTATGGAAGCTGGGATGCAATGTTGCAGTTGTACAGGACGTTGTGTACAGGAATATTGTGTTTGGTTTTGGGCACCCTGCTAGTGGAAAGATGTTAAGCTGGAAAGAGGGAGGATGTTGCCGAGACCCGAGGGACTGAGTTGCTGGGTTTGGGACTGTTTACATTGGAGAATAGGAGAACAAGGGGTGATCTCATGGAGGTGTATAAAATCATGAGTGGCATAGATAGGGTTAATTTGCACAATCTTTTTCCCAGGGGTGAGGAATCAAGAATGAGAAGATATAGGTTTAAGGAGAGAGGTGAGAGATTTAATAGGAAGCTGACGGGCAACTTTTTCACCCAGAGGGTGGTCAGTATATGGAATGGGAACCTTGGTCAGCATGGACCAGTTGGGCCGAAGGCCCCATTTCCACGCTGTATGACTCAGACTCTATGACTAGTTTACTTTCTCCCTGTCTGTGCCTCCCATAATTTTGTGCACCTCTGTCATGCCTCCCATTGGTCTCCTCTGCTCCAAGGACAACAAGCCCAACCCATCTCATAACTGAAACATTTCATCCCAGGTGATATCCTGGTGTAAAATCAAAGACGCGGCAGGTGCTGGAAATGTAAAACACACAAAATGCTGGAATATTCAGCAGGTCAGATCACGTTTGTGGGAAGTGTAAGAGTTAATGTTTCAGTTTGAAGACTCTTCCTCAGGACTGGAGCATGTCCTCTGCACCTTCCCCAGAGCATTCACGTCCTTCCCATTGTGCGGTAACCGGAACTGCACGCACTATTGCAAATGTAGCCCCATCGACATTTTGTAAAGTTGTACCAGGACGTCCTGCACCTGTATTTTCTGCTCCACCTAATGAAGGCTCACATCCTGTCTGCTTCCCTCACCCCACCGTCTCTGTGTGCTGCCATCATCGGGGATCTTTAGATTCCTACACCAAGGTTTCTGTGTTCCTCAGTACTCCCTGGATCTCCGTCATTCATGGTGTATGTCCTGCCCTCAGCTGACCACCCCCACAATGCATCACCTCACAGTTATCAGGGTTACATTTAATTTGCCACTGCTCTGCCCAACAGTCAAATGGCAATCCCTAAACACTGGTTCAATCCAGCCAGGCCTGTTGGAATACTCTGTCAGGTAATTAAAATAATTTTGGCACCTAATTTTGAAAGCTAATGTCAGTAATATCAGTAATGAAACTGTCGGATTATCCTGATGAGTCAGCTGGCCGAATCAAATTTTGGAATGGAAATCTGGCCCTTTCACACAGCTTGCTACTGAGGCCAATTCTCAGTCGTGCAGGGATCGCCTCCCTCTGAATTAAACAATCTCCTTGCCCTTGTTGATACAGATTGAACTGGGGTTTGTGTGTCCTTATCTTGGAGGGAGGAGAGGGAAAAGCTCAGAACTGTGACTCAGTGTAGATGAGGGGGAGGGAGGGACTGGGTGCAGTATTGGTGGTGCACTACATCTGGTTTAGTCTGTGGATGGTTGCAGGGAGTGTGTTGGCAAGTGAAGGGAGAATGTGTGTCCACAGAAGGAACCGCAGAGAATTTTACACTATGATTATGTGAAAGTCTCCAGCCCCACCGATGGTGCACGCTGGCCTTGTAAACCAAAAGGAGATTAGAGTCAATGTTTCATATCCACATGATGGTGCAGTGGAAGGCACTAAAAGACGTGTTAAAGTTGGGAGGATTTACCACTTGTTCACAGGATGTGGGTGTCACTAGGAGACGGGTGAAGTAATTACTAGCAGCATGCCAGCCACTGGGGGTAATGACATTTTATTCCAGATTATTTTATCATTTGTTTATTTATCTGGATTTAAATTCCCAGCGGCCGCGATCGAGACCACTGTGTAAGCGGAGATCAGCGGTCTCCATCTGCTGTGGAACTTTGCTGAACTGGGTAATTCCATGTGGAATCAGTGAACGTTGAGGGACACAGGAGATGATCCAGGAGAGCGGGAATGGGTTTACTGCACACAGGGTGGGATGGACACATCTGATAACCCCTCTGTTGATCTGACTGTGGATCAGTGGGATTGGCCACACATTGTGTCAGGTTATGTTTGGTGATGTGACTCTGTATCGGAGGGAATGAGGCTGCCGACAGGGGGTCAACATTGGGTTTGCTTTTCTCCATTTCCTTTTGCAGAGGAGAACATTGCAGTCACTGAGCACGGGACAAATTTGGACAGTTATGGATTCATCAAGGGAGACGAAACAGTGTGTGACCTGAGGAGGATGGAGATCAGGCAGTGTGTGACCCAGGGATGGATGGTGTATGGGGTGGGGGGATGAGGATGAAGAGTTGGACGGTGTGTGATCTGGGGAATAATGGCCCCAGGAGAGTCAGACTGTGTGTGAGCCGGGGATGGAAGGTGTATGGGGAGGGGATGGTGGTGGGATGAGGAGTTGGGCAGTGTGTGACCCAAGGATGGGTGGTGTACTTGTGGGGGAGGGGGGAGTGGTGGAGGATGAGGAGTTGGACATTGTGTGATCTGGGGAAGAATGGCCCCAGGAGAGTCGGACAGTGTGTGACCCAGGAGGTTTTTGCATATGGAGGACAATCCCAGTAACATTTGCCTGCATTACCTGCAGTAAAGCCATGAAAACCCCCTGTCCATCAGTGCATTCACCTTCCTCGCTCTGTTCTGTGTGTGGGTATGTTCACTCACCTGCCGTCAAGATGATCACCGGGCAGGTCCCAAGGGTGCCGGACTAGAGAGTTTCAACCTGTGGGATCAGTAATTGTGTTACTGATAAACCCTGAGGATTTGCACCATCTCCTGTCTCTCTGTGTCCCTCATCCTCACTCTCTCTCATCTCCAGGCTGAGGGATCTTGGTCTCACAGATTCTTTCACCGAGGATCTCACCTCCGCTCTCAGTACAAACTGATGGTGCTGGACCTGGGGAAAAGCTCCTTCACAGACCGAGCTGTACCCACTCTCTGCCACCCTCCCAAGTCTGCAGTTGATCACATGAGTGTTAATGTGATTCATTATCAGAAGACCCACGGGCTGTTCTGGTGATACTTGTCCCCAAGTGTTGCTGTTAAGCCCAGCCCCCTGTTACTGACCCTGTTGTACAATCTGTGTATTTCCTCTTTGTTCTTCAGCCTGTTTCAGGCTGCGGGAGAATCAGTTCAGTTCAGGTGGAGAGAATCAGCTGAAGTCACTGCAGGGAACCAGACCTGGACTGAGTGTGCCCCTGTGAACATCTCGCTGCAGGAACATCACCGCCCTCAGGATGGGAACACTTCTGGCCAACGGCCTGCCCTCCCCTTTAAATGGCTGCACCCAGGATTTAACACCGAGTGGCTGTACCAGTTCCCAGCTCGAGCTGAGGGGGCCGTGGTATTGAGGAGGTGTGGGATTAATAAACTATAACTGTATTCATATCTTAAGACGGATGAGAATTCTGGCTGCTCGAAATACTGATTTAAAAAGTGTCCTTCAGGCCAGAACAGCCACACCACTGCTTTCCTGGGCTGGGTGCTGTGTGGTAATTGCAGTGTCTGGAACTTAATTGGATTCCCATTATGTTTGACTATGGAGATGATGGTCAATCTTAACGGGAAATGGGAAGGCTGTCTCAAACGATGAAGGTGATACCTGCCTGATTGCAAAATGATTAGCTGAACCTGTGGTGTGAGGCTGCTCTTTGTCCATCTGCAGCAGCCCTTTGTCCGTTTCCTGCTCAACCAAGAACTCTGGCGCCTGACTCATTAAAGTGTATGTGACAATGTTTGTATAAGTTACTGTCTGCCCCCTCTGTACCTCGGAGAACCCCTCCACGGACTCTGCCTGAGAGTAAGGAGGTTTCTCCCTGGTGATATATTGCGAAATAAATGCGTTTGAATTAACCTGCGACACTGTGATTTACAGCATACGGAAGTGGGACTTCAAAATCGGGTTAACAGTATCAGGGGCAGTCCTGCTGCCCCGTGACTCAGCGGCCCGTCCACTTGGCCTTGGAACTGCACCGACAAGAAGGTCCCAGGGTGGGGCTCCATCTGGGACACCAGCGATGGCATTCAGTGTCTGGGGTGGGGCTCAGTCTGGGACACCAGTGATAGCATTCAGTGTCCCGGGGGTGGGACTATCTGGGGAGGACCGTTTTGGCCAGGTTTCTGAGGATGTTACAGCTGGAATTTTTACTCCAGTCCCTGCTGCAGCCTGTTGATATAATGGTAATTTGTCAAATAGCTCAGTAGTTGTCCCTGGGTCCGCAGTGATCTTGGACGCTGCACTGAAGTGTGATTGTATAATCAGTGGTCGCCCTGATGCAGAGTGATGGTGATAAATGAGACGGATTATTTCACCTGCCTCTCATCGTGTACTCATTTTGTCTGGTTCGAACTGAACTGTGAACTGACTATTTTGATTTTGCCCACAAATTAATAAGTCACTCTGTATTTACGTTATATTTCCGATGGTGAAATCAATGACCGGTTGTCAGTTCCGGACGTGCTGTTTGACATCTGATGATTTGAGGGTGGGATGTGCCGAGGCACCGACTGCTGTAGTTTGTGTGGGTCTGGCTGCTGGAAACAGTGAGACAGACGTCGTCAATGGACGTGTCCTCAGCCTGTGGGGATCAGGCCTGAGGCTCCCAGCTCTGATGTTCAGACTCTGGCACTCGGGGACAGACTTCCCGGGGAAATAGTTTCTCTCCCTCTCCTCCGCCTGATCCCTCTGATATACTGAAATTGCCATCGGATCACTCTTCAACTTTCCATATCCCAGGGATACATCCTGGGTGGTAATCTCTGCACATAATGTGACCCTGGAATCCCGGGATCATTCTGGTAAATCCACACTGCTGTCACTGAGGCTGGATTCTCCATCCCCTGGTGTGGGGCTGTGCACTGCTCCCGGGACAGGCAGACCAGGGCTTTGTATCGCCGAAGCAGTGTCCGAGACATGGAATGTGGTGTCCCTCGGCCTTGCTCTTTGACTTCTGTAACTGCCTAGGACCTTTAAAGAATGGATGTACACGGACCTCCAAGTCACTTTAACAGCTGGAAGAAGCAACAGTTCCATCGGTTGGGGAGTGTGATCCAGGTTTGTTCTGGAGAACTCGCAGGGAGCAGCCCCACTGATATTTGAGCTGATTTACAAGAGCAGGGCTCCAGCCCCTAAACTGAGGGGCCACAGGTAGCAGTGGGACGTGAAGGGTGGGTGTGGATGGCGGACGTGGGCTGGGAATGGAATCGGATGATGTGTAGAAAGAGCCGAATGGTCTGGGAGTGAATGTCCTGCTGTCCCTCTGTAACATGGATGGTCTGGATCACAAGAACAAACTCCTGGAAGAACTGGGCAGGACAAGCAGCATCCGTGAAGACAAAGGGAGTGTTGACGTTTGAAGTCGAGCTCCTGATCAGGACTGAGTGTGGAGGGAAGATGGTCGGTGTGTAGAAGTTGGGGAGGAGGGATTGGGCGGGGTGGACAACAGTGGGGGATGGGGCTGCGTGGACAGTGGCGGGATGGGTGGGATGGAGACTGGGGCGGGGTGTGAGCTGATGAGGGGTGGGCAGTGGGGGGGGGGGTGATGGCTGGAACAAGGTCATGGTGGTACGAGGAAACAGAAGGGGGAGAAAAAGTGGTTGGATCCGGCTGTGGGGTGGGGGTCAGTGCAGAGGCTGCTGTGTGATAGCTGGAGTCAGAAATGAGGGTGAGGAGGGATTGAACAGATCACGAGCAGCATTAGGCCTTTCGGCCCATCGAGTCTGGTCTGCCATTCAATCATGGCCGATTACTCTCAACCACCACCAGTCAAGACCCCATCGATCTCTGCCTTAAATACACCCAATGACCTGGCCCCCACCGCCCTCTGGGGCAGCGAATTCCACAGATTCCTCCTCATCTCAGTTTCAAAGGGACGGACCTTCATTCTGAGGCTGTGGCCTCGGATCCTGGACTCCGCCACTGCTGGGAACATCCTCTCCATGTCCGCTCTCTCCAGGCCGCCCAGTGTCCGGTAGAATCACTGGTCAGACCCCCCCCCCCCCGTCAGTCACCGGTCAGAACCCCCCAATCCCGTCAGTCACCTGTCAGACCCCCCGACGGTCACCGGTCAGACCCGCCCACCGCTCCCCTGAACCCGCCCTCGCCACCACCGCGGTCGTGACGTCACACACGGGCTCACCACACACGTGTGACGTCACGCTCGCGCGCAGACGGTTGAACGGCCGAGCGCGCGCCCAGCAACAGTCACCTGACCCTCCAACTGTCAGCAGAGGACGCGCGGGATACTTTGTTCCCATTGGTGCGAGGGGACGTCAATCAACTGGGTATAGCCAATAGCGAAGGCGGAGCCGCCGAGGGGCGGTACCCCCGCAGACCCCGCCTCCCGCTCCCTCCCCAAACTCCCGGTCAAACCCGGTGAAACCTCAGAGCGAACGCCCCGCGGGTTCATTTATTCCCGCTTCCCGCCGGGGGCAGTTGCGGCCGTTGGTGAAGCGGCTTCCCGCCGCCGGAGCCGGTGAGTGGAGCTGCCTGTGGTGCTGCGGTTGCCATTGGACCGGTCCCTCCCTGCACCGGGGAGGCTGCAGCGGGGGGGTCGGCTCCAGAGGGGGCAGGGTGATGAGTGGGAACAACGGGTCCGCTGGAGCCCAGTGTGGGGAATGTGAGCTCCCCACTGCTGGGGAAGGGGCAGAAACGCTGAGTGTGGTCAATGGTGAGGGGCTGAGGTGCAGGGGCAGCGAGGGGGGGCAGCGGGATGTTGTGTTTACTGCAGGAGTTACTGGCTATCAGGGTGAAAATGACCCTGCTCCTGTGGTCTGGAGCTTTGTTGAGGCTGCAGCTGGAATATTGTGGAACATCTCGGTCTGCTGGACCATGAGGGGTGCAGCCCTTGCTGCAGAGAGCTGGCAGTGAAGGGTCACCGCACTGCTCACTGCAGCCATGGGTCTGTCACACGAAGGAAAGTCAAACTGGCTCGGCATTGTTTAATGTGTGGAGGACTAAATGGTGACCTGACTGAAATATGCAACATCGTCAACGGGTTCAGACCCAAACTGCTGGGAGAGCTCAGCATCTGGTGGGCAAGGGGATGGCTGACATTCCCGTGTGAGCTCTGGGATCGGCATTGGGGGGGGGGGGGGAAAGGAGAAGTTGGCCGTGTCCGGGGGTGGGGAATGGGCCAGAGGCTGGGAGGCGATCGGTGCATCCCAGATCTGTTGCCAGAGTGCCCGCCCCCACGGGGGCTTTCCCTGGATCTGCCCGTTCCCCTTGTGCCATCCATGCGGCCATCCCATTCCCCACTGCCCGGGACCCTGTGGACATGTGCAGCTGATGGGGTTGGTGCTGTGGCGACAGGGTGACCGCCACGCGTTCAGCCGGCTGCTGCAACCGCCCTCTTCCTGTCTGCATCAACGGTGCTGAGGTCCAGAGGGCTGACAGCTTCAAGTTCCTGGGAGTGATCTCCACCAGCAGCCTGTCCTAGTCAAATCACGTAGACGCCACGGCCAAGAAAGCTCAGCAGCGCCTCTACTTCCTAAGGAGGCTAAAGAAATTTGGTCTGTCCTTTTTGACTCTCACCAACTTTTACCGACGCACCACAGAAAGCATCCTACCTGGATGTATCCCGGCTTGTGACGGCAACTGCTCTGCCCAGGACCGCAAGAAGCTCCAGAGAGTTGTGGACACAGCCCAGTGCATCACGGACACCAGCCTCCCCTCCTTGGACTCTGTCTTTACCTCTCGTTGTCTTGGTGAAGCAGCCGGCATAATCAAAAACCCCACCCACCCGGGACATTCTCTCTTCTCTCCTCTTCCATCGGGTAGAAGATACAGGAGCCTGAGGGCACGTACCACCAGACTTAAGGACAGCTTCTACCCCACTGTGATAAGACTATTGAACAGTTCCCTTATACGATGAGATGGACTCTGACCTCACGATCTACCTTGTTGTGACCTTGCACCTTATTGCACTGCACTTTCTCTGCAGCAGTGATACTTTATTCTGTACTGTTATTGTTTTATCTGTACTAACTCAATGTAACTGCACTGTGTAATGAATTGACCTGTACGGACAGGATGCAAGACAAGTTTTCCACTGTACCTCGGTACAAGTGACAATAATAAACCAATCCCAATACCCTGCTGCTGCAGAACTGTCCCTGTGACTGGTTTCAGAACAGCAGCTCTCCACCCCTGAACAGCGGCTCTCTGGCGGCTGGAGCCATCAGTAAACCAGGCGCGGCGTCGGTCTGCTTCGTGCGGCACGTCCCGCATTACAGGAGAGGGAGGCACGGGGATGGTAGGGTCGAGGGTCTCCGTGCACCTGTCCACGGATGCCTGGGCTGCACTTTTGTGCAACATACTGATGCCCTCTAGACCCTTCCTTTCTCGTTCTCCAATGTAGCACTTCCACTTCACAGCAAAGGCTAGCTGTGCCCTCTCCACCCTGTTAGCAGACCCCCCCACCACACCCCCACACCCCCCCCCCCCCCCCACCGAGAGCATCCATGTCAGAATGAGGCGGTCGCTTCTGAAAGTGACACGTCTCCCCTCTTGGAGGCTTCTATTGCCACTGACACCTAACAGCAGACCAGCAGTCGTCTTCCAAAGGACGTGTATCATTCAGCTGCCTCAGGCAGGGGACGGGACCAGAACCCCAGGGGAGTGTTTACTCCATTCAGTTTCTGCCACAGACTCCATACAGTGGTGTTCTGATGTATGGATGCAACTCAAACGGCAGCCCGGGTCAATGAGCCACTGCTCCCTTGGCAGCCTCAGATGCCTTGTTGCTGCTTTGGCCCCATTCAAAAGCTGCCTTTTCTCGAGTTGCTGTATATGGAGGTCAGAGCAGGACAGTTAGGTGTGGTCTGTTTCTTCTCCTGTCGCGCAACGGGCCCCGCAAACATTGGTGTTCATTGCTTATTGATGGGGCCAGCTACTTCAACTATCGTTTTGTACTGTCTCCAGGATCCCTTGATGCCCTGAGACCCACCGGATTCCCAGGACCTGTATCGTCTGACTCGGCCCCTGTACCTTCTGTGGATTAACCGCCCCATCCGCTGTCCTTCATGTGGCTCACCAGCACATCCAGGGCTTCGGCTACCCCCACATCGTTTGGTCCTCTTAGTGAGATGTCGTCGATATAGTGGGCTACCTGTATATCAGGCGAAGGAGCACATGCATCAAGGTCCCGCGCTGTTGGTCCATGACGCAAGGTCAGGCTGTGCACATACCCCAGGGCAACCTGGTGAAGGTGTACCGCCTGCCTTTTCGTGTGAAGGTGACACTGGCAACAGGGGAACGGAGAAGAATGCGTTGGCCACATCTGTTGTCTGTGACTTCTTGTCTCCCTGTGACATTCTTTCCACTGAAGTCACTGTGCCCGGGGCGGCAGCGTTTCATGGAGGGGCGAGTTTATTCAGCCGGCGATAATCCAGCGTCATCCTCAGCTGCAGTCTGGTTTCCTCACTGGCCACACAGGACTGTTGTACCCTGAGGCTGCATGCCTGGTCACGGCTTGTTTTAATAACTTGGCTGTAGTGTCTGAGATCTCCGAGCGCCCTCCTAGTGTCCGATCCTGCTGCACTCAAACCACACTGCTGGGTGGCGGTATCGTGAGCGGCTCCCACTTCGCTCATCCCACTGAAATTGTTGCTTTTGGATTGCCAAATGTGGACTTTCCCAATCTGGGCTGCACTTTCCTGGTAACGCAGCGATCGGTACTCGGGCTTCCATCGGGGTCCCTCCCCAATAGTTGATGGAACAGCCATCTCTTGTACCTTTATTATAAATCCCCCTGACCCCTCTCTCCATAGAATCATAGAACCAACAAGCAATAAAGCACAATACAGGCCCTTCAGCCCACTATGTTGTGCCGACCTTTAAACCACGCCTGACTAACTAACCCCTTCCTCCCATATATCCCTGATGCCAGTCAGGGTTTCCACTTATAACCCGAGTGTTCAGCGACCATGTCCCAGAGAGTGTTAACCCTTTGCTCATTTCCATCTCTCCACCATTAGGTCTGGAGCTCCTTTCGTTCTGACTGCCTGAGGACACTGACCTCACCCCCTATGCGAGAGGCTGAGGAGTGCTGGGCCACACTGTATCAGTCCCTCCAACCTTGTTGTCAACCATTCTCTCTACCTCAGCCTGCGTCATGAACTGCTCTTCCACGGGAGGGGCACAAGGCTCAACACCCTAACAGGCACAGTGATGTTTCCATTAGGCATACATGGTTCCCGGAGGAATACCATCAATCTTTGCCTTTCCCAGTCCTGCCTTCAACAGGGCCAGTGTCACAAACCAGCAACAAAAGAAACACACTGAGCATGATTCAGTGTTAAAAACTATTTTATTAATCACTACTTATGATAATACGTAAAATAAAAGTAAAAATGTTAGTATGTTAGAATTCAAGAATGTTAAACCTCGAACGTTAACCCCAAACCTAAACTCTTCGTGTGTGTGTGTGACAAAGTCCAAAACTCCCAGTTCCGGAATGGTTCTTAAAGTTCAGTTCCGCAAGCCATAAGGTGAAACATGAGCAAGGGCTTCTTCAACAACCACCGTTGTCTGAAGATAAGATGTAGATGTAGAAAAACATAGAGAGAGTACATACGAAATCCAAATGTTCCATGATGGAACCCAAACGACACTTCAGTGTTTACTCGGTAGTGACTTCCTCACCCCGAAAAGCATCCGAACCGTGGTCGTCCACACACACAAATACCTGTTTCCTTCTACAGGTCAGCAACAAAGTGAACTCCACCGGATTACTTCCAACTTCCATACATGGATTTCAGTGGCAAACACAGTTATTGTTTCTCATCCATCGATAGAGAAAACAAGCAGGCTGGTGTCTCTCTCCCTTCTCTCTCTCTCTCCTTCTTCTAACTTCTTCAACAACGTCATTACGTCCTTTATCTTCTATTGACGTAAGCACGCCCCACACACACATACACACGCACTCTCTATCTTAAAGGGACTTTCACTGAGTCCGTAACACCTCCCACCTAAAAAAAAAATTTTCCCAAGAAAATTTTAACCGCGCATAGAGTTAGTAATGTTAATAATTATCACGCTACACAACTACAGACTATCAGATTAGTACAGATATATGTTTCCCATTTAACATAGGGAAAGACAATCAGCAATCACATTATCTTTGCCTTTAATGTGAGTTATCATGAGATCAAACTCTTGCAAAATTAAACTCCAGTTTAACAGCCTTCTGTTCTTGTTTTTGACTCGGCTCAGAAACACCAATGGGTTATGATCTGTATACACAGTCAATGGTTTCTGAGCGGTGCAAACATATACACTGAAATGTTGCAAGGCTAAAACAAGCGACAGTAATTCTTTCTCTATGGTGGAATAATTCTTTTGATGCTCATTAAATTTCTTTGAAAAGTAAGCTACAGGATGGTCAATATCATCAAGGTCACCCTTCCGCAACAACACAGCTCCTGCAGCTTCATCACTGGCATCTACTGCTAATGAAAATGGCTTTTCAAAGTCAGGTGTTCTGAGCACAGGATGGTAGCATAAAATGGCTTTCAGTTTCTCAAATGCTTCTTGACAAGAATCTGTCCAAACAAACTTTACTCCCTTCTTCAGAAGATTAGTTAGGGGAAGAGCAATATCAGCAAAATTTTTACAAAATTTTCGATAATATCCAACCATTCCCAAAAATCTTCTAACAGTCCTCGTACCTGTGGGAATAGGGAACTCAGATATTGCTTGAACTTTTGCCTGAACAGGAGCTTGCTTGCCTTGACCTACAACATAACCAAGATACGTCACAGTGGCATGGCCAAATTCACTTTTAGCCAAGTTAACTGTAAGGTTAGCCTTGGAAAGTCTTTCAAACAACCTTTCTAACGCAGAGATGTGATCTTCCCAATGTATCATTCCCAGTCACTAAGTCGTCAATGTAGGCATCTGTATGTTTTAACCCATGAATCACCTGAATTAATCATTCTTTGAAATGTTGCCGGAGCATTTTTCATTCCAAATGGCAAAACATTGTATTCATACAATCCAGAAGGGGTTACAAAGGCTGAAATTTCCCTTCCTCTATCTGTTAATGGAACACACCAGTACCCTTTTAATAGGTCAATCTTTGTAAGAAATTTTGCCTTTCCCACTCTGTCTATGCAATCATCCACCCTAGGAATAGGGTAAGCATCTGACTTTGTTACAGCATTCACTTTCCTGTAATCTGTGCAAAATCTAACAGTTCCATCAGGTTTAGGTGCAATAACACAGGGTGAACTCCAATTTGAAGTAGAATGTCTAATAATATCATTTTCCAACATGTACTTTATTTCCTGATCAACATTCATTCGATATGGATGTTGTTTGATTGGTTTTGCATCCCCAACATCAACATCATGGGTAATTATCGATGTTCTGTTTGGAACATCTGGGAACAGATTTTTAAATTTTAAAATTAATTCTCTCATCTGTTGTTTTTGTGAAACTTGTAAATGGTCTAACTTCGTTTCAAGGTTCTCCAGGATATTTTGGTTTTTTAGTTTCGATGGAACAATATTTGGTCTAAATTGGCCTTCCTCAACATCAACATCAGGCATTCTAGAAACAACCTTTACATCATCCACCAAGGCCACAACTGAATCCCTCTCATAATAAGGTTTTAGCATGTTTACATGACAGAGTTGTGTTTTCTTGCATCTATCTGGTGTTTTGATTATATATGTTAAATCAGTCACTCGAGATTCAATAACATAGGGTCCAGAAAAGCGAGATTGCAAGGGATTATTTTGGCTAGGGAAAAATACCAACACCTTTTGCCCCACTGCGAATGTCCTAGGCTGAGCACGTCTATCAAAATATGTCTTCATTCTTATCTGGCTGGTTTTCAAATTCTCTCTCGCTAGCTGGCAGACTCTCTCCAACCGAGTTTTAAATTTTTGGACATAGTCCAACAGACTCAAGTGAACTTCCTCATTAACCCATTGCTCTCTTAACAACTCCAAAGGTCCTCTCACCCTATGTCCAAATACAAGCTCAAACAGACTAAATCCTATTGACTCCTGGATCGATTCTCTAACGGCAAACAAAAGTAAATGGATACCTTCGTCCCAATCCTTGGTGTTTTCAAAGCAATAAGTCTTCAGCATATTTTGAGAGTAGAATGAAATCTCTCCAGAGCTCCTTGAGATTCTGGGTGATATGCAGATGATACAATCTGCTTTGCTCCCAGCTCATAGACTATTTGTTGAAAAATTTTTGACATAAAATTACTACCTTGATCAGATTGGATTTCTTTTGGCAAACCAAACAAGGTAAAAAATTTTACAAGAGCCTTTGACACCGTCTTGGCCTTAATATTTCTAAGGGGTATTGCCTCTGGAAATCTAGAAGTGGCACACATGATGGTTAACAAATACTGATTTCCAGTTTTAGACTTTGGTAATGGGCCAACACAGTCTACAATCACCTTCGAAAAGGGTTCACCAAAAGCAGGAATTGGTTTCAAAGGAGCCACAGGGGGTTTTTGATTTGGTTTACCTACCATCTGACATGTGTGGCAGGTTCGACAAAACATCACCACATCTTTTCTCAAACCAGGCCAATAGAATTGTTTCAAGATCTTCCCTACAGTTTTATTCACACCAAAATGACCACCCAAAGGCATACTATGGGCCAGGTTTAAAATCTCATCCCTATAAACTTTTGGAACAACAACCTGATGAATAACTTCCCATTCCTCAGTAACAGGAACATGAGGAGGTCTCCATTTCCTCATTAACACTCCATTTTTGACATAGTATCCAGTTGGCACCTTTTCAATCTCCTCACATGAGAGTGCTTTTTCTTTCAATTCTGTCAACTCAGGGTCCTTTGTCTGTTCCACCATAAAATCCTTCCTTGACAAAGACAAATCTTTAAATTCAGGCTCACTATAAGGATGTTGATCCTCCAGTGAAGACAGAAAAGTCTCAGATAAGGCATCAAAATTTTCTTCCTGTTTAGGACTGTCACAAGGAACCACATCAGACTGCACCGGACTGTCTGTCTTGGCTAATTCTCTAGCTCTAGCTCGAGTCACCGCACATGATGGGTAAACATCTGGATCATCCTCAGACTCATCAATCCTTGGTTTGGTTGTTAACCGTACCACAGGATCACTTTCTCCATTTGCAAGGTCATTTCCCAATAACAAAGAAACTCCTTCCACTGGCAAACTAGGTCTTATCCCTATCTCAACTGGTCCTTCTACGAACTTTGACTTTAAAATCACCCTGTGAAAAGGGACAGACATGGTCTCACCTGTAACGCCTCGTACTAGATTTACTTCACCAGTGTCACTTTCTTCACCAAAATTTAAAACACTGTCCAGCAAGAGAGATTGACTAGCCCCAGTATCTCTAAGAATTTTCACTGGCACCTGGGGTGACTCATCATTCAGTGAAACAAAACCCTCTGATACATACGAACGGAATTCTTTTCTCACCTCCTCCAACTTTTCCGCTTTTACCTCTTGCAAGGACTGATCTTTAATAGCATCTCCTAAACCTTTTTGATTTTTAATTGCCTGAAAGCAAGCATTGGGCCCAGCTTCCTTCTTTTTCTTCAAAAGGGCACAATTAGATATCACGTGGCCAGGTTTCCTACAGTAATAACAAGTACGCTCAACAGGTTTCTCCAGCCCTGGCTTCTTTTCATCCTTCCCTTTTTGATTACCTCCCAATTTAATCTCCGGTTTCCCTGGATTGTCTTTGTAACTCCTTTGAAAGGTTTTAGGTTGTCCCCATTTGGATTTATGGGTTAAAGCATAATCATCTGCCAACCTAGCAGTTTCTTGTAAAGTTTCCACTGCCTTTTCATTTAAATATGTTGTTAATTCAGCTGGAACACATCTTTTAAAGTCTTCCACTAGTATCAATTCTGTCAATTTATCATAATCCCCATCTACATTTTTAGCCAGGCACCATCGTTCAAAACATATTCTCTTTCCATTGGCAAATTCCATATAAGTCTGATCTGCAGATTTCCTCAAGTCTCTGAATTTTTGTCTATAAGCCTCAGGGACCAATTCATAGGCCTTCAAAATAGCTTGTTTTACCTTGGTATAATCAGCTGCATCCTCGACAGACAAAGCAGAATAAGCTTTTTGAGCTTTACCTTTAATCACACTCTGTACCATAAGAGCCCATCCTTTCCTTGGCCAGTTTGAATTCACAGCAACCTTTTCAAAATGTTGGAAATACTGATCAACCTGATCTTCTTCAAAAGGAGGGACTAATCGAACCTCCCTGCTGGCTGAAAAACCATCATCAGAATCAGATTCCGAACTCCTACGCTTCATTTGTAACTCATGCTGCCTGTTTTTCTCCTCGTTATCCAGCTCCATCTGCTTCATTGCTAGATCAGCCTCTATCTTCATCTGAGTTATCTTTTGTTCGGCCTCTAATTTCTTTTGCTCTCGTTCAGCTTCTAATTTATTTTGCTCTCGTTCAGCCTCTATCTTTGCCAGCTGCACCTGTGCCTCAGAAATTGCTATTTCACTGCCAGGAAACTGTTTTAACACTTCCTTCTCAAACACCTTCTTTTCCACATAATGGCCAGCTATCAGTCTCTGAATATCTGCCTTTCTCATAGACTGCTTTACTTCTGTAAGGTTTAGCCTTGTAGCAATCTTTATCAAATCATCCTTTTTCGCCACCTCCAATCCCTTTTGGGTTGGTGACTCCAAAAATGCCTTAATATCCATTGCTGCTGGTTTCCACACACACAAGCCAATTAAAAAAAGAATTTATCAGACCTCCCTCAAAAATCTTTGGATTGAATCTCGAACAAATCTCGTCAATCTGGGGTACGATCCCAGACGACACTCGTTAACCTTGGGAACTATCCCGGACCAGCCCCCAATTTTGTCACAAACCAGCAACAAAAGAAACACACTGAGCATGATTCAGTGTTAAAAACTATTTTATTAATCACTACTTATGATAATACGTAAAATAAAAGTAAAAATGTTAGTATGTTAGAATTCAAGAATGTTAAACCTCGAACGTTAACCCCAAACCTAAACTCTTCGTGTGTGTGTGTGTGACAAAGTCCAAAACTCCCAGTTCCGGAATGGTTCTTAAAGTTCAGTTCCGCAAGCCATAAGGTGAAACATGAGCAAGGGCTTCTTCAACAACCACCGTTGTCTGAAGATAAGATGTAGATGTAGAAAAACATAGAGAGAGTACATACGAAATCCAAATGTTCCATGATGGAACCCAAACGACACTTCAGTGTTTACTCGGTAGTGACTTCCTCACCCCGAAAAGCATCCGAACCGTGGTCGTCCACACACACAAATACCTGTTTCCTTCTACAGGTCAGCAACAAAGTGAACTCCACCGGATTACTTCCAACTTCCATACATGGATTTCAGTGGCAAACACAGTTATTGTTTCTCATCCATCGATAGAGAAAACAAGCAGGCTGGTGTCTCTCTCCCTTCTCTCTCTCTCCTTCTTCTTCTAACTTCTTCAACAACGTTATTACGTCCTTTATCTTCTATTGACGTAAGCACGCCCCACACACACATACACACACACTCTCTATCTTAAAGGGACTTTCACTGAGTCCGTAACAGCCAGAAACATTTCTTTGCGATTTACCCGGGGTTACTGACTCCATCATCCTCATTGCCTAGCAGACTTCATTTTGACCACAGAGCTCTGACTTTCACTTTTCCATCATCAATCTTTCTCAGTCACTCTATCCTGTCACATGCCTCCCTCAAGGGCCATCCCACTTGTGGTACTAAGACAAGCAGCAAGACCCCCTTTGTGTTGTCAGGTGCATACTGAATCCATCCATCTATGCGTCCCTGGGCTTTTTAGTCTCCGATAAATCCCAGTATGCATAGCCATAGACCAAAGGTCAATAATTCCCTCATCTATGGTATGCCAAAGTCTGCTGTGTAGCTCCCAATCTACCACAGAGGGATACACCCTCAATACCACACATTGCATCCGTGCGAACAGATCTGTAGGGTCATTGTTATCACTTCGCATCTGGTGATCAATACTGCCTTGTGTGGAGAAAGGGAGCAAATTATTTGACTCCTCAGCAATTAGAAACATCTCGTTGGCACCCACACCCCATAACTGAGTTAACCATAAGGCAAGGGACTCAATGTGGGATAAATTTAAACAAGGGTCTTTTGTTTAAATTTATCCCACATTGCCTCTTTTGCCTGAGTTGTCCACCGCCCCAGTCAGTCTGTCTTCCTGCGTCATGCATTCAGCCCCTGGTCACAGTCTTTGTACTGTGGATCGTCATCAGACAAGCCTGTAAGATCAGCTTCTCATCCGTGGTGACCTGCTCATACCTTGGCCGGAGACGCTCGAGGCCATCGCCACAGTGAGTGTCAGGATGATACCATATATTGCCATCCCGGCTATCGGGATCCCAACCCTTGGTGCTTAATCTGACTGGATCCAGTTCCTGATCCCTCAGCCATTCCCAATTTTCTTGGCATGCTTGACTGAGTTTGCAGGCTGACAATCAATTCAGTTAATGTGACACTTTGCAGTTCCAGGGTTACCACTTTCCCGGTAAGAGTGGCCACTCATTGCTCTGCTGCCTGACACCAATTTTGTTTCTTTTTCCATGCACACAGCAAGATCCATAAGGCCGGACCCTTACTCCGCTTTTGCTTTGGAAACCCGACCTTAGTTAACAGAGTGACAACTGTCCCCAGGATGTTGCCACTACTGCTTTCCATCTCTGTTCTCCAACACGTGGGAGGGCAACACACGGACAATGTGTTGGCCATTACTCCAAAACCATGGGTATTGTCGGTCCACGCCGGTACCTAAACTCTGTCCCACCAGTGGGTACGTCCTGTTTGCAAAGCGTTTTGCTGAATCTGACGGACTATGCCAATTTGGTCACAAAACATTTTAAAATTCCTTCCTTGTTATTTCCTGATTCAGCAGCAAGAGGTATTCGGAAACAAAGGAGGCACTGTACACGCATTAAAAGTCATTAAAAAAAAAACTACTTTATTAGGATTATACAAAGTCCACTCAATAACCATTTCACTAAAATACAGAAGGAAAGAATACTTATCCACCATTCAGTCAATGAATCGATCTGATAGAATGCAGGAGGGAACAGCCTCTTCTGCAATTCTCTCTCTCTGCCTGGTGTCAGTCTCTCAGCACTGGTCGCAACCTCAGCCTGAAGTACATTCTGCTTAGGAAAAGGAGCAGCTTCTTATACCCTTCAAAACCCCTGACCCAAGTTCTTTTCCATGGTACCAAGTGGTACCTTCTTATCTCTGGGCACAACTTAAAGACCAAGACGTCAGGTTTTGCAGAAAAAAGAACATTTTTCACCATTCACCGTTACCTACACCCCAAGGTTGGGTACCAGGACTCCAGTCTGTTCTCGAAACATTCACTGAATTCTGAGCTGACACCATACATTGTTGCACACACTAAGGAGAATCAAACATAACTTCTGGAAAATTTAACTCTCTCCTTACCTGGATTGAAAATTGGTCACTGGACAGAATGCAAAAGTTGAAAACAAAAGGATACTTCTCAGGTTGGCAGGCTCTTGAACCAACCAGCACAACCTAAAACCTATGGTTTAGCAACTTGCACTAAAATGTTTTTTGTTCATTTTAATTTGTGTTCTTTCTTGTAAAAATTGTGTATAATTTATGTTGACACAAGGGATTCTGAAGATGCTGGAAGCTGGAGCAAAACACACAAAATGCTGGGCCAATGAAGGGTCTTGACCTGAAATGTGGAAGGTTTATTTCCCTCCATAGATGCTGCCCTCCACAGACCTGCTGAGCTCCTCCAGCATTTTGTGGATAATTTATGTTGATGTTTTTTCTTGTGAATGCTGCACCTGTGATGATGCTGCTACTGCAGCAAGTTAGATTTTCATTGCACTTGTTCATTCATGCAATTGTGCAGGTGACAATACACTCAACTTTGACTTTGTGACTGACGGCTACTGCAGGGATAGGTGTTAGGCGCCCAAGCCATTCAGAATCTACATTAATGATTAAACTGATGGCATATTTCCATGCCTACCAATTATACAAAACTAACTGGGACTGAGCTTAGGGAGGAGAGTGTAAAGAAGCTTTGAGTGAGATGGGCAAGGTGGGCAAAGTAAGGCAAATGGAACATCATGTGAAAAAGATGTGAAGTGAGCCTACATTGTTACAAAACTGAAAAGTGCATGATTTTAAAATGGTATGACTTGATAAATGTGATATTGAGAGCAACCCGAGTACTTGTACACAAGGAAGCCAAGTGGTAGATTAGCATTTATTTCAAGATGACTTGAGTACCAGAGTTAAGACGGCCTGTTGCAATTTTATAGAAGCTGATGTCATCCTGAAATTAACTTTCCCCTTCTGTCCGCTGTAAGTAACACAGTGTCACGAAGTCGATTTGAACAAATACCTTTATTAGCAGTGCACCGCTAGCAGACTTCGCTTCAGCACTCACTGAGAGTCGCTTCCCGAGGTCTCCCAGCACAAAGGGCAGACAGACATTTATACAGGAATTGTCACGCACATCCCATCCAAATGGCGCCGCGAGTTTCAGTCAAGCTATAGAGATCCTGAGACAGCTATCACACCTCTTGTCTTAGTATAATTGAGTTATAATCAAGGCTTTCAAAGGCAAGTATCACCCTTCGTTGTTCAGAACAAACCTCCACCTCGATGTTAATTACACCCAGTATCGCCACAGTCTGACATATCGGAATGGTCCATTACCCAAAACAAAGGCACATACTTAACATTCCAACTTAACTAGTGGGTCAGCAGCTTGCTAGTCCTTGCTAGAGAAATATAAATGCATATATATATATATATATATATATATATATATATTTTGTTTACCAGTTATAGGTATGGTTGCAATTCTTAACCCTTCACTTCCTCATTCCCTCCTTTTTATCATTTCATAATCAACTAGAGCAGCGCTGAGAACGGGGCCGAGAGCTTATTAATAAGGACCTTGCAACATGTATTTAGACAGGCCAGCACCACACAGCATACTATTATAATCACGACTAGTCCCACAGCTGCATGCAGCAGGTATGATGCCCACGACCCTCCTAGTAGCCAGCCCAACTGACTTGTCCCTCCTATAAGTCCCTGCCTAAAGCTATCTACTTGCTTCTGAATGTCCTGAATGGCATGGGAGATGTTGTAGGACTCATCTCTCACGTTGGTGATACATTTCTCCCCAACTATGGCACATACTCCTCCTTGCAGAGTCAACTGGTAGTGCACAGCATACCGGGTCTGCTGGGCATAAAGTCGAAGCTCCGCCAGTTCCCGGTTTACTGCCTTCAGGCCCTCCATAGTACTGTTTCCCAGTGCAGCCAGTCCACAAATAAGGTAGTTCCGGTTTTTTGCGGCTATAGTTCCTGCCGAACCCCCCAGAGAGTACTCAGGAATCCACAGTCTAACTATGCTAAGGGAGATCCCAATGACATAGTATCCCTCCAATCCTCACACAACTCCTCACTAACTGACCACACCACAAGTCTTCATTGGACATGAGCCTTCTGGGGGCAGGGGACCATGACCGGCCTGATCATTCCCATTGCAAACCAGGCTGGCAGAGTGGAGGTGGCTGTGGTGTAAGTGCCATTAAAGAGGAACACATACCCTTCCTTAGCCCGGTAGCAGGTTACATTACCCGATTGCCGTGGACTGGGCATTTGAGAATACCAAGAGATCCCAGCAACATTTCTCCCATGCTCCCTCAGGTAATTCTCCCTGGTTCGCCATTCTAAAGAGACATTAGACAATCTCACGTGGGTCCCGTTCCCTTCCCCACAAACCCATCGTTCTCCTGCGAGTAACGTAACACACCTAGTGGCAGCGCACTCACAGCTAAACCATCCCCCCTTAAACCCACAATTCCTCTCTGTACAGGTAGTGGTGGTGCATGCTATCATATGTTGTACAATCGCTAGCCCACAACCCCACCCTTTGCCGGTGAAGCAGTGGGAGAAATACTGGTGGTGGGTTGTACTACTAGCTCCTGTAACTGCTCCTTGCAAGCATTTACCCGATAGCACCCTCCTGTAAGTTCCCGTCTGCCCAACACACTTTGTTTTTGAAAATTCATACTTTAAGAGGGCCCTGGGGCTCCAGCTTGGTGTGGCTACAAGAAGGCCTTCCACTGACTCTGCCAAGGGGTAACAAATGGTGCGATTCCCATGTAACTGCATATGTATTTTGTAAAACAAATTATCCTCTAACTCCCACACAAGAGTACTGGTAATGGTAAGGAGTCCGAATTTAAGAAGTATTAGCTTTCCTCCGGTGGCCATCGTTTACAGTCGCTCAGATGAATCCAGCGTTCCTGGCCTTTTACTTTCACGGCTGTCAGTGTTTGGAGTAGTATCTGGAGGGGCTTTTCCACCGAGGTCCCAGTTTAGGGCGCTCCCAATCCCGTATCAGTACCGAGTCTCCGATTTCCAGGTCAGGCAATTCCATGTCCTGCCCTTCAGGTGGTTTAAAGGCACTCTCCACCTGCGAATGAAGAAACTTTAAAGAGGACGTAAGTTGTCTGAAATACCTTTGTAGTTCATCCCCCATGATATTGTCAACTTGTGTGGCGGGGTTGGGTGTCAGCGTCCCATGGGGTTCTTCCCGGACGCCCAAAAACGATATCGGCAGCTGATACCCCAGTGACTGTGTGGGAGGTGATTCTCTTATGGTATAATGTTAAGGGGAGAACCTTCAACCAGTTTAGATCTGTCTCTGACACTAATTTGGTTAGTTTATTCTTAAGGGTGCTGTTAGCTCTCTCTACTACACCCACTGATTGAGGGTGGTAGGTGCAGTGGAACTGCTGTTCGATATGCAATGCCTCGCACAATTCCTTATTTATTTTCCCTATGAAGTGGGGGCCATTATCACAACTTATCCGTCAGGGTACCCCAAACCTAGGTGTAACCTCTGTAAGCAATAACTTTACCACCGTTGAGGCCTTATTGTTGGTGGTTGGAAAAGCTTCAATCCATCTACTAAATACATCAACAATAATAAGACAGTACTTGTAACAATGTACACGCGGTAATTCAATAAAGTCGAGTTGTATGCATTCAAAAGGACCACCTGGCAAGGGGGTTTTGCCTGGGGTGCACCTCACCCCTTTCCCAGCATTGGTTTGTTGGCATATCAAGCATGACCGTATTTTGCCTTGTGCTGCTTCCTCCAATCTGGGGTGCCACCAGGTACGTAGTAAAATGTTACTCATTCCCTCCTTGCCAAGGTGGGTGTCAGAATGTAGGCAGTCAATAAGCATTGGTAACAAAGAATCAGGTATACATACTTGACCGACTGGAGTAACCCAGAGGCCGTGTAGCGCAGAGTGTGTACACCCGCGCACCTTCCACATTTGTTTTTCTGAGTCAGGGGCGTCCCCCTGTAAGTGCTGCACAGTGACCATGTCTGGGGTGCCCGGCGTTGCTATGTTTGGCTTGCAAACAACTGCTTGTTTTTCCATAGTGGAAACGGTTTTAGACCCCTGGCGTGCTGCCAATTTCGCTTCTATATCTGCCCTGTTATTGCCCTGGGTTATTGGGGAGGCATCTGAAAGGTGAGCGGAGCATTTAATGATGGCCAATTTGTTTGGGAGGGGATGGCTTGGAGGAGGTTCTTTACATAAACCGCAATCTGTATGGGGCTACCTGTAGAGGTCAGAAATCCCCTGTGTGCCCAGAGTTGGCCAAAATCATGGGCAACTCCAAAAGCATAGCGGGAGTCAGTGAAGACATTAGCTACTTTGTCCTTGGCTAAAATGCAAGCTCGGGTCAGGGCAAAGAGTTCTGCTTTTTGGGCAGAGACTGGGGGCTGCAGAGATGCCGATTCCACACTCTGGGAGTCGTTAACCACAGCATAGCCGCTAAGGCGGATGCCCTGTTCAGAAATGTAGGAACTACCGTCGACGTACAGGTTTAAGTCGGCTGACTGGATAGCCTTATCTGAAAGGTCCGGGCGGGGTGCAGTTAAAAAGTGGTTACGCATTAGACAGTCATGAGGTGGGTCCGCAAGATCCTCAGGTGGCACCTCTAGGAAGGTGGCAGGATTAATGGTCGTACAGTAAGCAAAAGTGAGGAGTGGGTTATTCAGGAGTGCTACCTCGTATCTGTTTAAGCGGGCCTGGGTAAGGTGTTGAGTCTGGTGAGAAGTTAAGAGTGCCATTACGGTATGGGAGGGATAAACCATCACTGCCTGTTGCAAGGTTATATTGGAGGCTGCTGTTACTAGGGAATAAATGGCTGGAAGCATTTGTGAGCATGGTGGAAGTCCCCTTGCAACTGGGTCCAGCCGAGTGGAGTAGTATGCCACCGGTCTTTTCCTATCCCCATGGGTTTGAGTAAGGATGGCTGGAGCGCAGTCCTCTAGGACATTCACGAAGAGCTGAAATGGGCGATCATACAAAGGGCGTCCCAGGGCCGGGGCGCTGGCAAGGGCCTGTTTGAGGCTATCAAAGGCCTCCCTTTGTTCCTTGGTAAGTTCAAAGGGTCCCACGGACTGGCTTGAGGCCAAGGGTGTGAGGTGCTTAGTAAGGAGCGCCACGTTAGGTAGCCACTGTCTGCAGTTATTTACTAACCCTAAGAGGGCGCGCATACCCTTTGGGGTAGTGGGCGGTGGGGTGGCAACGATGGGCATAATACGTTCGGGAGTGAGCCGCCGCTCAGTAGCACTTAAGAGGGTGCCCAGAAATTTTACCTGGTGCTGGGTTCGTTTTACATTCTGTGGAGGTATTACGTATCCCCACGAGTGGAGAGCGTTAAGTAGTCTATTCGTGTCCGCGATGTTGGCGGGCTCCGAGGGGCTTGCTAGTAAAAGGTCATCTACATACTGGACAATGGTGGATTTATCAGAAAGGTGGAACCCTTGGAGTTGATTATGTAAAACTTGGGAAACAATAGTCGGGAAGTGTATAAAACCTTGCGGGAGGCGCGTCCAAGTGTATTGCTGACCTTGGAAGGTGAAAGCAAACAGGTACTGCGAGTCGGGAGAGAGGGGAATTGCGAAAAATACATGCTGCAGGTCCGCAATGGTAAAAACGCAAGAGTCGGCAGGGATACTGCTGAGAATGGTAGCTGGATTCGGGACCTCGGGATGTAGTGGCTCCACTATCTCGTTGACCTTACATAGGTCTTGTACAAGGCGCCACTCTGTTCGTCTGGGTTTGGGGACGGGTAAAATGGGGGTGTTACAAGGTGATTGGCAAGGAACCAGGATGCCTTGTCTGCAGAATGAATCTATTTACTGAGTTATTCCGTCGACTGCCTCTCTCCGAAGGGGATACTGTGGGACGGAAGGCAGTTGTGCTCCCGGTCTTACACGGATCTGGACTGGGGTCACTGGGGTGTATCCCACCTCGGACTTTGATGCGGCCCATAAATCGGGGGTGGGTTCATCTGAAGGGAGTCGATGGGGCCGGTGATGGTGTAAACAGCCCGTCACCGAGAAAGGGACGAGGTAGTAAGTCAGGGTCCCCCCTGGCAGAGCCTGAGGAACCCCGAAAAGGCCTTTGTCTGCCTGTACCTCAAGCCGGTGGGCTAGGAATCCCAGTTCCTTTGGTCTATGTCCCTCGTTAACTGACAGGGTAATGTGAGGGGACATCAAGCCTGACTGATTCCAGAATTCATTAGGCACTTGGACTAGAAGTGCTGCCCCCTCCTTCCCCACTACTTCCCCTAAAATAGTGACGGTCACCATGCTACCCAGGAGAGGAGCATACAACCCTTCTAGTTCCCTTGAGGCCCCAGTGGGGTCGTAAGCTAGCGTCACATGCGGGTCAGTGGTTTCCAAAGGTGGGTTAAAATCGCTGCTCGTGAGGTTCACCGTCCACCACTGAGGAGCCTGGTGAATCCAGAGGATCCTATGGTTTTTAGTACCAGTAATGGTAATACCGTCATCCAGGCATTGTATTTTGATTTGGAAGGAGCAGAGCAGGTCCCTTCCGGCTAGGTTAACCCCCAGGCTTGTGGTTACTGCAAACTGGATCAGGCATTCCTGATCTTCAAATTTAACTTGTAAGGGTTCGGTTAAGGGGTAGGACCTTCTCTGTCCCTCCAGTCCGCTAAATGGAACTGAAGCAGTGGACAGTTTAAAATCATGCTGGGTAATACAAGGGGCTTCAAGGGTCGAAGTATTTGCTCCCGTGTCTATCATAAAGGGAATCGGCTTTCCTTCAACTAAGAAATTGACGATGGGTTCATCGCCCGGGTTATCGGTGAGGGCAGGGTACATGGAGAGGCTACTCTCCACGTCTAGTCAGGCAGAAAACGGGTTGTTGGTTGAAAAAGGTTGTCGTCTACCAGGGGGTCTGGTCTGTCCATGACGGTAGTGGGGGCAGTCCCTCCTCCAATGGTCAGGTGCCCCACAAAGGTAGCATCCCGTTGGCCTGGCGTTCGCTGGTGCGGGTTGTTGGGGTTCCCTGGGTCCTAGGTAATTACGAGAGGGTGGTGGTGGTGGCCCACAAGGGGGCCCGTACACTTGGGCTCTTAAGTCATTGGGGTATAGTGGGTATACTTTACCGGACCAGTCAACCCCTTCTGGAACGCAAAATTGCCGCTCCATTTGATAGCCCGTATTGTCGGAGTAGGAAGGTTGGGGCCGAGGGGGTCTCTGCACCATTTCCTGTTTTATCTTTGTGGCTTTCGACTCGCGCCCGTTACTCCAGAAATGGACTAGCGCCCTCCTCATGGCTTGTCGTGTGTGGTCAGGCCAGTTCATGTCATTAGTGCGGATAGATGAGGCCACACCCGCAGGGATGCATTGTAATAAGAGGGCGTTAAACTGGGGGGAGGCATTGCCTCTGTTGTAGGCATCGTCCCCCGCATAGGTACCGTAAAGTGAACAGAAATGGTCCCAAAAGTCTGGGCCGTCCTCACCTTGTTTTGGTCGGCATTTGGAGGGTTTTACGAAGGACAGTTCTAATAGTGGCCACCTGGTCCTGAGGCCGGACGGCCGCCTGAAAGGCTGTCCAGTCGGCATAGTTCCCCAGGTGTTCTTTCCACTGTGCCACTTCATTAGTCGTAAGGGTCACGCAACAAAGGCTGAAAAGGTCTTGTGGGGCAGCCTGATACATCTGAATTGTCCCCATCACATAATCTATGAAATCCCCCGGGTTGGTTTTACGGTTGGGCGCCCGACTCATGATTAAGCACATCTCCTGAGGCTTCCATGGGGTGTAAATTTGGATTGTAGGATTAGCGCTGGTTTGGGCTGGATCAGGATTGGGAACACTACTGTTGGGGAACTGTTTCTTAACCTTGGCTCCCTTAACCCCGTTCAACATGGTCGGTAGGCTGGGATCTGTAGGGTCGCCATAATCAGTGGTAGAATCAGAGTCGGTGTCTGTCTGAGAATCTATTGATGGACCGTCCCTTGCCAGAAAGCTCCGTCGTTTGTCTGTGG
Source organism: Pristis pectinata (assembly GCF_009764475.1). Classification (NCBI taxonomy): domain Eukaryota; kingdom Metazoa; phylum Chordata; class Chondrichthyes; order Rhinopristiformes; family Pristidae; genus Pristis; species Pristis pectinata. Next base: position 2,576,029 of record NC_067448.1, on the reverse strand, counting down.
CCTTAGAGCCACCTGTCTGTGGGCTTTCCCTTCGACTAAGCCGCACCCTGGTTCGGGACGCAATAGGTTCATGGACTTGTCCTGTGGATGGGACTTGGCTAGCAGTCGCTGGTGGTAGGGGCGGGACGGCTGGCGGGCTAGCCGCATTATATGGGGGAGGCAATGAAACCGGGGCTGTGGGTCGGACCATCCAATCCTCCTCCTCTTCGTCCGTATCATTACTTTGGAACAACAGGGGCACGCCAGACATGTCGGGAGGTACCTCCACTTTATCCTTACTACTTTTATTTTTATTTCTGCTCTTCTCCTTATACACCTCATTTACCTCTCCTCTCTCCCTTCTGCTCCTTTCAGCATCGTGGTCTCCGCACTGAGACTTCAGGACTCCCCAACTCTTAGGATTTCCCTGTTCATCACACACACTAATTCCCCTTCTGCGTGCATTATGTTCCCAGCTAGCCTGCTTAGATTTATTTGTTAGGTCTTCGGCTGTTTTTCTCCAAGTAGACATTAATAATTTCCATTTTTCCCCTGTATTCCGCTCCCAAATTGCCTTTTCTGCCTTTAGGCATTTATCTACGTCCCAAGTTCCCCCCAATGGCCATATTTCTTTTCCCAATTTCTTATTGAGGCATGCTGATAATTTACAGAAGTTACTCTCGTTCTTCGGATCGTCTTTACATAACTTAGATAGTTGGGTATTGGACCCAGACTTATCGAGAGTTTGTCTCATATTTGTATTCTACCCGATCAGACGGTACGAATCACTGCGATTACCTATAAGATCGGTCTCTTTCCTTCACCCACTTCAGGTTCCTGACCTTCCCGTGGGGGATTTCCCCTCTTAAGAACCGGTCTAATGGCAGGGTGGTAGTACTGGAGAACCGATCTCAGAACTTAGAGCTCAAAACCTTGAAATTCACAACTTAAAATCCCAAATCCAAAACTGGGGACTCGAACCCCCAACAGGACTTAACTTAACTGGGGACTCGAACCCCGAACAGAACTTAACTTAACTGGGGACTCGAACCCCGAACAGAACTTAACTTAACTGGGGACTCGAACCCCTTCTTACCTGTGGCACTCGAACGGGTTTGCGAGGAGTCCGTCAGAGGATTGTCGGTAAGCGAAGGGATCGATCAGGTGTCCGACTGCCTGAGAGGGATCAAGGTGAATCGTACCTTGTGGGCCCATCCGTCTCAGGTGGCCGTTATCCCCGTCGGTCGCTCACGCCGCTTCCGAAACCTCGTCTTGGACTCCTGGCTGCCTTGCCAAATTGTCGTCCCGAAATCAATTTCCCTATCCGTCCGCTGTAAATAACACAGTGCCACGAGGTCGATTCGAACAAATACCTTTATTAGCAGTGCACCGCTGGGAGAATTCTCTTCAGCACTCACTAAGAGTCGCTTTCCGAGTTCTCTCAGTACAAAGGGGTAGACAGAGATTTATACAGGTATTGTCACGCACACTTTAATGAGTCAGGTGCCGGAGTTTTTGGTTGAGCAGGAAACGGACAAAGGGCTACTGCAGATGGACAAAGAGCAGCCTCACACCACAGGTTCAGCTAATCATTTTGCAATCGGGTGAGACAAAGGCAGGTATCACCTTCATTGTTTGAGACAGCCTTCCCATTTCCCGTTAAGATTGACCATCATCTCCATAGTCAAGCATAATGGGAATCCAATTAAGTTCCAGACACAGCAATTACCACACAGCACCCAGCCCAGGTAAGCAGTGGTGCGGCTGTTCTGGCCTGAAGGACGCTTTTCAAATCAGTATTTCGAGCAGGCATAATTCTCATCGGTCTTAAGATATCAATACAGTTCTAGTTTATTAATCCTATACCTCCTCACTGGGGGCTGCAGAGATACAGATTCCACACTCTGGGAGTTGTTTACCACGGCATAGCCACAAAGGCCGGTGCCCTGTTCAGAAATGTAGGAACTACTGTCGACGTACAGGTTTAAGTCGGCTGACTGGATGGCCTAATCTGAAAGGTCCGGATGGGGTGCAGTTAAAAAGCATTAGACAGTCTGGAAGATCTTCAGGTGGGGCCTCTAGGAAGGTGGCAGGATTAATGGTCGTACAGTAGGCAAAAGTGAGGAGTGGGTTATTCAGGACTGCTACCTCATATCTGTTTAAGCGGGCCTGGGTAAGGTGTTGCGTCTGGTGAGAGGTTAAAAGTGCCGTTATGGTATGGGAGGAATAAACCACCACTGCCTGTTGCAGGGTTATATTGGAGGCTGATGTTACTTGGGAATAAATGGCTGGAAGCATTTGTGAGCATGGTGGAAGTCCCCTTGCAACTGGGTCCAGCCGAGTTGAGTAGTATGCCACCGGTCTTTTCCTATCCCCATGGGTTTCAGTAAGGATGGCTGTAGCGCAGTCCTCTAGGACATTCACGAAGAACTGAAATGGGCGATCATACAAAGGGCGTCCCAGGGCTGGGGCGCTGGCAAGGGCCTGTTTGAGGCTATCAAAGGCCTCCCTCTGTTCCTTCGTAAGTTCAAAGGGTCCCACAGACTGGCTTGAGGCCAGGGGTGTGAGGTGCTTAGTAAGGAGCACCATGTTAGGTAGCCACTGCCTGCAGAAATTTACTAAACCTAAGAAGGCGCTCATACACTTTGGGGTAGCGGGTGTGGGGTGGCAGTGATGGGCGTAATACGTTCGGGAGTGAGCCGCCGCTCGGTAGCACTTGAGGGTGCCCAGAAATTTCACCTGGCGCTGGGTTCGTTTTACTTTCTGTGGAGTATTACATATCCCCAAGAGTGGAGCGCGTTAAGTAGTCCATTCATGTCCGCGATGTTGGCGGGCTCCGAGGGGCTTGCTAGTAAAAGGTCCTCCACATATTGGACAACGATGGATTTATCAGAAAAGTGCAAGCCTTGGAGTTGTTTATGTAAAACTTGGGAAAAAATAGTCGGGGAGTATATAAAACCTTGTGGGAGGTGCGTCCAAGTGTATTGCTGACATTGGAAGGTGAAAGCAAACAGGTACTGCGAGTCGGGAGAGAGAGGAATTGCAAAAGATGCATGCAGCAAGTCCATAACGGTAAAAATGCAAGAGTCAGCAGGGATACTGCTGAGAATGGTAGCTGGATTCAGGACCACGGGATGTAGTGGTTCTACTATCTCGTTGACCTTACGTAGGTCTTGTACAAGGCGCCACTCTGTCCATCCAGGTTTGGGGACGGGTAAAATCGGGGTGTTACAAGGTGATTGGCAAGGAACCAGGATGCCCTGTTTGCAGAACGAATCTGTTAACTGAGTTATTCCATCGACTGCCTCTCTCCAAAGGGGACACTGTGGGACAGAAGCCAGTTGTGCTCCTGGTCTTACACAGATCTGGACTGTGGTCACTGGGGTGTACCCTACCTCGGACTTCGATGCGGCCCATAAATCGGGGGTGGGCTCATCCGAAGGGAGTCGATGGGGCCGGTGATGGTGTAAACAGCCCGTCACCGAGAAAGGGATGAGGTAATAAGTCAGGGTCCCCTCGGGCAGAGCCTGAGGAACCCCGAAAAGGCCTTTGTCTGCCTGTACCTCAAGCCAGTGGGCTAGGAATCCCAGTTCCTTCGGTTTACGTCCCTCGTTAATGGACAGGGTAATGTGAGGGGACATCAAGCCTGACTGATTCCACAATTCATTAGGCACTTGGACTAGAAGTGCTGCCCCCTCCTTCCCCACTACTTCCCCTAAAATAGTGACAGTCACCATGCTACCCAGGAGAGGAGCATACAACCCATAAGCTAGCGTCACATGCGGGTCAGTGGTTTTCAATGGTGGGTCAAAATCGCTGCTTGTGAAGTTCACCGTCCACCACTGAGAAGGCTGGTGAATCCAGAGGATCCTATGGGTTTTAGGACCAGCAATGGTAATACCTTCATCCAGGCATTGTATTTTGAGTCGGAGGGAGCAGAGCCGGTCCCTCCCGGCTAGGTTACCCCCCTGGTTTGTGGTTACCACAAACTGGATCAGACATTCCCGATCTTCAAATTTAACTTGTAAGGGTTCAGTTAAGGGGTAGGATCTTTCCCGTCCCTCCAGCCTGCTCAATGGAACTGAAGCAGTGGACAGTTTAAAATCATGCTGGGCAATACAAGGGGCTTCGAGGGTCGAAGTATTTGCTCCCGTGTCTATCATAGCTAAGAAATTGACGATGGGTTCATCGACCGGGTTATTAGTGAGGGCAGGGTACGTGGAGAGACTACTCTCCACGGCTAGTCAGGCAGAAAACGGGTTGTTGGTTGAAAAAGGTTGTCGTCTACCGGGGGTCTCATCTGCCGAGTGGGGGTAGTCCCTCCGCCAATGGTCAGGTGCCCCACAAAGGTAGTATCCTGTCAGCCTGGCGCTTCCCGGAGCGGGTTGTTGGGGTCCCCTGGGTCCTAGGTAATTACGAGAGGGTGGTGGTGGCCCACAAGGGGGCCCGTACACTGGGGATCTGAAGTCATTGGGGTACAGTGGGTATCCTTTACCGGACCAGTCAACCCCTTCTGGAACGCAAAATTGCCACTCCATTTGATAGCCCGTATTGTCGGAGTAGGGAGGTTGGGGCCGAGGGGGTCTCTGGACCATTTCCTGTTTTACCCTCGTGGCTTTTTAATCGCACTCGTTACTCCAGAAGTGGACTAGCACCCTCCTCATGGCTTGTCGTGTGTGGTCAGGTCAGTTCATGTCATTAGTGCGGATAGCTGAGGCCACTCCCGCAGGGATGCATTGCCTCTGTTGTAGGCATCGTCCCCCGCATAGGTACTGTAAAGTGAACAGAAACGGTCCCAAAAGTCTGGGCCATCCTCACCTTGTTTCGGTCAACATTCTAAAACCTTATTTATGTCAATAGGATGTTGAAGGGTTTTGCGAAGGGCAGTTCTAATAGTGGCCACCTGGTCCTGAGGCCGGACGGCTGCCTGAAAGGCTGTCCAGTCAGCATAGTTCCCCAGGTGTTCTTTCCACTATGCCACCTCATTAGTTGTAAGGGCCATGTAACAAAGACCGAAAAGGTCTTGGGGGGTGGGGGTGCAGCCTGGTAGGTCTGAATTGTTCTGATCACATAATCTATGAAATCCTCCGGGTTGGTTTTACGGTTGGGCGCCTGACTCATGATTAAGCACATCTCCTGAGGCTTCCAAGGGGTGTAAATTTGGATTGTAGGATTAGTGCTGGCTTGGGCTGGATCAGGATTGGGAACACTCCTGTTGGGGAATTGTTTCTTAATCTTGGCTCCCTTAATCCTGTTATAGTATGAAAGGCCAGGGGTCAGATGACAGTGACAACACTACTGACCCCCATGTTCAGATGATAGCATTGCCTATCAGGTCAGAAGCTATACCACTGTCAATCAGGGGTCCAGCTCCGCCCTATTAGGTAAACACCTTTGTCTTGCTGGACCATTCGGATTGGCCTTTTTAAAACACCTTTGTCCTTGCTGGGCTACCCAGCTCCCCAGCAGCATAAAAGTGCTGTATGTTTGGTTTTTCTTTCTCTTTTTCTGTGTCCAAGGTTGTTGAGGTAAGCTGTGCACTAGTTCAGGGCAGTTAGTTAAGGACTCCCTAGACCAAAGAGCCAATGTTTGTCCAGAATCAGTGTGTCCAAACATTGTACAGTTTATTCCTTGATGATTTGTACCCAGTTATTGTGTGTGTGTGTGTGTGTGTACACCTCACCCTCTGTCGCGATTTCCCTCCACATTCGTGATCTCCTGCTTGAGAGTGTGTGAGTGTGCATCTGTTCCCATTCATTCTGTCCCGCGTTTGTCTTTGTTAATAAACCATTTTTAAATTACAAAGACTGTGCGTCCAGACCTTTATCTTTAAGATACCAAAAGAACCTTTCTCACAACATTTGGCGCTGCGAGCAGGCTCTTGAGGGTATTGGCTGGACACAGACGCGGGTGGGATGTTCTGGAACAAGGGGAAGAAAGAAAGTGTAGGCACTGAGGAGAGGATCCCAGGATGGACAGATGAGAGTGAGGGATTTGGGAGCTTGGCTAACATGCTGGCAGACCACGGTAAGCCAGTGGACTGGGCCCAGCAGTTAGATCCACGTGGTGAAAAACTGGGACACCATGTGGTGGCCCTCCTCCAGCACTCAGGGTTCCCCAGTGCCAAGGGGAGCCAAAGGGGGGCCCCTCTGGCTCCTGGCCTCCCTCCTGAGGTGCCAGGTCAAGATTACTGGCCAGTTGCAGGATACCTGCCTGCAGAGGGAAAGAGAGATAGATACCCTCCGGCAACGATGTTGCACACTGCAAGAGGCAGTTCAAACAGCTGAGTCCCGGGCCAATGACCTCGAGGTCCGGGCTACCGAGGTCACCTGCCAGCTGATCCAGGCACAGCAGGCACAAGCCGCGCACAGGGCTGGCTGGAGGCCAGATCCATTTAAAATCAGAGCCCTGGTCTGGCGTGGTGTTGGGCTGGACACGTGGCTGGGAGATGGGGATATATGGATGGATACGGACAATGAGGGGGTGCTCGACGAGAAGGGGATCCCTCGCGCCCGCCCTCCCCCCTACCCACCCGAACCCCTGCATGCTCGACCCGTCACCATGCGGTCCCAGGTCCACCACAGAGGGGAGGGGAGTCAGGATGAGGCCCCCGCAGGGGGAAGTGCCAGTGGTCCCTCCGAGACCACAGAGACCCGGGATTTCTCCGTCAAGGAGCTAACCCAGCTGGCGGACAAGTACCGCCAGCAGCCGGGCGAGCACCTGGCTACATGGCTGCTCCGACTGTGGGATGAGGGGGCCCCCGTGAGCCTCTCTCACCAGGAAGTGAGCGCCCTACAGAGCTTGTCTGACCAACAGAGCATTAACAACGCCCTGCGGGCGCCACATGGATGGACTGGGAACGACCCTACCCTGTGGGATCGGGTAGTGACCGCAGTGAGGGTCCGGTACCCACCCTCCTCGAATGGGACGTATATGGGCGACTGCAGTGGAGCAGGGAATGGGCGCTGGTGACTGGCATCTATGAGAGGCCCGGCAATCGTGGGTTGTTAGAAAACACCAGGGTGACCAGAGCACTAACGGGATACCTGGTCACCACCGCGTGCCCTGATTTGAGGCCAGTGGTCCTGCCCCTCATGAGACCGGCTAATGGGAAGACCGTGCGGGATGCCATCACCCTCCTGGAAGGGCTAGAATTCTTGCAGTGGGGGAAGCCCACCCAGGTCTGTAGGGCAAAGCTGAATGCTGGAGACACAATCCCCCGTTTTACGCGCAAATAGCTATTCTTGGACCTGCTGCGTGCAGGGGTGGACCGTGCCAGCACAGATGGGGTTCCGACCTCCGCCATTTATGTGCTCTGGAAAGAGCAGTGCGGTGGGACATCTGGCCAGGGGAAAACCCATAACCACCCTGGGATCAAGCCCGACACAGGGGACTCCCCCAACTTCCAGGCCACACAGGCTGTCCCCAACGACACTACCTCTGTCCCTCCCCCACTCAAAGCAGTCTCTCCTGCCCTCAAAGCTGAGCTCTGGGACCTGCTGAGGCAGGAAATAGCCCATCTCCCCCCGCAGGAACCTTCACCCACGGGGGGGCAGACCCCTATCCCCCTCCCATAGGATGAAGTCCAGGGGTCCCGGCACATTTGTTCCACTGCCCTCTCCTGTCTGGGAGACCTGAGGCCACATACACCCGTTGCTGTACATTGGGGAAGGGGGAACATACAGAGGTGGATGGCACTCATCGACACGGGTGGCCAACACACCATCGTCCCGGGGAACCCTGCTGTGTGGAAGGGGGCCCAAAAGCAGATAGAGGGGTTAGGGGGTTCCCTTCTGCCCGCAAAGGAAGTCAGGGTCCGTATGACCATCGGGAACCAGCCTCCCCAAACTGTGAATGTTTTAATCACAGACTCCACAGAACGTATACTGGGAATCAACGTCTTAAAAGGACAGTCCCTGCACACCAACCGGGGCAAGTTCACTTTTGGAATCACCTGTGCTACGGTGGTGGTCGGGGCGGCCAAGTGGGAGCCGGTTGTTGTTCCCCCTCCCTCTAATGTCATTTGCAGTAGACAATATAGGGTGCCGGGGGGACACCGAGACATCACAGAGGCCGTCCATGCCCTGCTGCGGGAGGGAGTCATCAGACCCGCAGCATCCCCTTTTAATAGCCCCGTCTGGCCCATCCGCAAAAAGAACGGGACGTGGCACATGACGGTAGACTACCGACACTTAAAGAAGGCTGCCCCCCACCAACCCCCCCCCCCGTGGTACCCGACATTGTCACTTTACTGGAAGATATTGCAGGGCACCCAGACAAACCATGGTATGCTGTTGTGGATTTGGCCAATGCATTCTTCTCCATCCCCCTCCACGACACCTCCCAGGACCATTTTGCATTCACCTGGGACGGGAGACAATATACATTCAAACGTCTGCCACAACGGTACATCCATAGCCCAACAATCTGTCATGGCTTAATAGCTGGAGATCTGCAAGCCATTCACCTTCCCCCAGGGGTGTCAGAGATGATGTATTGTTACAGGGGCCCTCAGAGGCTATTGTCTCAGAGGCTCTTATTATGTAAATATCCTCCCTGAAAGAACAGGGCTGGGACATTAATATGGAAAAGGTACAAGGTCCAGCCCAGAATGTATTGTTCCCGGGCATATAGGGGTACACAGGGAAAAGAGAAATTCCTGACACAGTGAAAAACAAAATTTTAAATTTTGCTGTCCCCACCAACAAGACAGACACCCAGAGTTTCGTGGGCCTCCTTGGCTACTGGCAGCAACACATCCCTCACCTAACCATACTCCTGAGACCGCTTTATAAGATCTCCCGCAAAACAGTCACGTTCTTATGGGGACCCAAACAACAGGCCGCTTTTGAAGCAGCAAAGCAAGCTGTGGAACAAGCACTGCCACCTGCTCCCCGCCAGGCAGGTGTCCTTGAATTACAGGTCTCGGCCAGTGAGACGGTTGCCGAATGGAGCCTCTGGCAGAAGATTCAAGGGTGCAGAGCTGCTTATGAATACGCCAGCACCTCCAATCAATCAGCCTGCTGGATCTGCCTCCGAACCCCAGCACATGCCGGTGAAGCTCTCCCACTTACAGCGTTACCCCTTGATGATCTCCAGATGAACTGTCTACACAGACTTGTTGCGCCTGTTGGGTTCGGTCTATCGGTCTGGGGGGGGGGGGGGGGGGTTGCCGGGCGCTAGTCCCCCACCACTCCCCTCTCCAATACAGAATATTTCTTCCAGTGATTGTTGATGGGGTGGGTGCTTCAGGAGCTGATATTTCCCTTCTTACAATTTGACCTCAACCCGAGTCCCTACCCTCAGAGTCACCCCGCAGCCAGCCAGTCAGTCAGCCGAGAGAATGTTGGTGCAGACTCCAAAACGACCGCACTTCCACCTTTCCAGTCGGCCACAGTGACTGCGAGACCAACTGGTACCCGGGGCCACAGTGACCACCGTCAGCGGTGCTCCCTGGACCTTGAATGGCACCCACTGGGTCTGTGGGCACTGTGCCTACCCATGGCTTCCCACGAGCTGGTATGGCTGCTGCTTCCCAGCGTTTGTGGTGCCCTATATCCACGCACTCGACGACCTCGGGGAGCACCCAGCATACAGCGGCCACTGGCGCAGGAGAGCCATCACAGCAGCAGAAAGGTTCTGGATGATTGCCTTTCCCATGTATGGCACAGCTCGACTGTCCCGAGAAGTCATAAGGATAACCAGCGTGCTCCAGACAGTGGCTGACGAAACCAACATGTCACTGCAACATACCAGGTATGCCCTGACCCAGATGACAGCAGTGCTGGCTGCCGTCAGGCTGATGGCCCTTCAGAACAGGATGGCCCTGGACTACTTACTTGCTGCAGAAGGTGCAACCTGTGCAGTGGTTGGGAAGGAGGGCTGCACCTTTATCCCAGATGCATCCAGCAACATCACTGACCTGGCTGCTCACATTGGGGACTCGGTAACTAAAATTCAAAAGGCAAGGGACCAGCTCCTCCAGCATGACACCTCATGGAGAAACTGGTGGCCATTTGGGTCTCTGGGGGGGGGGGGGGGGGGGGGTGGGGGGGGGAAGGGGGTGGTGGTGGTGGGCAACTATTGCCCACTGGGCCAACACCCTCGTTTTAGTTGTAATAGCGGTCTGCATTTTGTGCTGTGCATGCCAACTTATTAGAACCACTTCTGCCTTCCATTAGGTACCGCACACTGACTTGTATTTCTGTTAGCTTAGTTGTAGCCATCCCCATGATTGGCAGTTGGTATAGCTTCCGGGGGGTGGAATGTAGTATGAAAGGCCAGGGGTCAGATGACAGTGACAACACTACTGACCCCCGTGTTCGGATGATAGCATTGCCTATCAGGTCAATCAGGGGTCCGGCTCCGCCCCATTAGGTAAACACCTTTGTCTTGCTGGACCATTCAGATTGGCCTGTTTAAAACACCTTTGTCCTTGCCGGGCTACCCAGCCCCCCCAGCAGCATAAAAGTGCTGCATGTTTGGTTTTTCTTTCTCTTTTTCTGTGTCCAAAGATGTTGAGGTAAGCTGTGCACTAGTTCAGGGCAGTTAGTTAAGGACTCCCGAGACCAAAGAGCCAATGTTTGTCCAGAATCAGAGTGTCCAAACATTGTACAGTTTATTCCTTGATCATTTGTACCCAGTAATTGTGTGTGTGTGTGTGTGTGTGTGTGTGTGTGTGTACCTCACCCTCTGTTGCGATTTCCCTCCACATTCGTGATCTCCTGCTTGAGTGTGCATCTGTTCCCATTCATTCTGTCCCCGCGTTTGTCTTTTAAATTACAAAGACTGTGCATCCATACCTTTAAGATACCAAAAGAACCTTTCTCACAACACCTGTTCAACATGGGTGGTGGGCTGGGCTCTGTTGCATCGCCATAATCAGTGGTAGAATCGGAGTCGATGTCCGTCTGAGAATCTACTGAAGGACTGTCCCCTGCCAAAAAGTTTTGTCGCTTGTCTGTGGCCTTAGAGCCACCCGTCTGCAGGCTTTCCCTTCGTCTAAGCTGCATCTTGGTTCAGGACGCAATAGGGCCTGTGGGCTGGACTTGGCTAACAGTCGCTGGTGGTAAGGGTGGGACGGCTTGCGGGCTAGCCGCATTATATGGGGGCGGCAATGAAACAAGGGGGTAGGTAGGGGCTGTGGGTCGGACCATCCAATCCTCCGCCCCTCCATCTATATCATTACTTTGGAACAACAGGGGCATGCCAGACATGTCGGGGGGGGGGGGGGGGGGGTGCCTCCACTTTATCCTTATTTCTTTTATTTTTATTTCTGCTCTTCTCCTTATACACCTCATTTACCTCTTCTCTCTCCCTTCTGCTCCTTTCAGCATCGTGGTCTCCGTACTGAGACTTTAGGACTTCCCAACTCTTAGGATTTCCCTGTTCATCACACACACTAATTCCCCTTCTGCGCGCATTATGTTCCCAGCTAGCCTGCTTAGATTTATTTGTTAGGTCTTCAGCCGTTTTTCTCCAAGTGGACATTAATATTTTCCATTTTTCCCCTGTACTCCGCTCTCAAAATGCCTACATCCCAAGTTCCCCCCAATGGCCATATTTCATTTCCCAATTTCTTATTGAGGCATGCTGATAATTTACGGAAGTTACTCTCGTTCTTTGGATCATCTTTACATAGCTTAGATAGTGGGGTATTGGACCCAGACTTAGAGAGTTTGTCCCATTTTGTATTCTTCCCGATCGGACGGTACGAATCGCTGCAATTACCTCTAAGATCGGTCTCTTTCCTTCACCCACCAGGTTCCTGACCTTCCCATGGGGGACTTCCCCTCTTAAGAACCAGTCTAAGGCAGGGTGGTAGTACCGGAGAACCGATCTCAGAACTTAGAGCTCAAAACCTTGAAATTCACAAACTTAAAACCTGAACCCGAAACTGGGGACTCGAACCCCGAACAGAACTTAAGCTTAACTGGGGACTCGAACCCCTCCTTACCTGTGGCACGTGGACAGGTTCGCAAGGAGTCCGCCAGAGGATTTTCGATAAGCGAAAGGATCGATCAGGTGTTCGACTCCCTGAGAAGGATCAAGGTGAATCGTACCTTGTGGGCCCTTCTGTCTCAGGTGGCCGTTATCCCAGTCGGTCGCTCACGCCGCTTCCAAAACCTCGTCTTGGACTCCTGGCTGGCTCACCAAATTGTCATCCCGAAATTAACTTTCCCCTTCTGTCCACTGTAAATAACAGTGCCACGAGGTTGATTCGAACAAATACCTTTATTAGCAGTGCACCGCTAGGAGAATTCTCTTCAGCACTCACTAAGAGTCGCTTCCCGAGTTCTCGCACAAAGGGCAGACAGACATTTATACAGGAATTGTCACGCACATCCCATGCAAACGGCGCCACGAGTTTCGGTCAAGCTATAGAGATCCCGAGACAGCTATCACACCTCTTGTCTTAGTATAATTGAGTTATAATCAAGGCTTTCAAAGGCAGGTGTCACTCTTCATTGTTTAGACCAAGCCTTCACCTCAATGTTAATTACACCCAGTATTGCCACAGTCTGACATATCGGAACAGTCCATTACCCGAAACAAAGGCAGTTAACATACTTAACATTCCAACTAGTGGGTCAGCAGCTTGCTAGTCCTTGCTAGAGAAATATAAATGCATAGATGCATAAAATGCACAAAAAATGCATTTTTTGTTTACCAGTTATAGGTTAAGGTTGCAATTCTTAACCCTTCACTTCCTCACTGAGAGAGCACACCTGGAGGATTGTGTGTGACATTGGTCTCCTTCCTTAAAAATAAGGATATGCCTGCAGTGGAGGGAATGCAGCAAAGATGCACCAGACAAGTTCCAGGGACAGTGGGTTTGTATTATAAGGAGTTTGAGTAGACTGCACCTGTCGTCTCAAAAGTTTGAATGAGAGATCTTGTAGAAACAATGTTCTTACAGGACGGAAAGGCAGAATGCAAGTAGGCTAGGCTCAGAAGTCGGCCTCAGAATAATAGGTTGGTCATTTGTGCCAGAGACAAGAAAAAACTTCTCATGTAAAGAATGATAAATCTGTGGAATTCTCTGCCCCAGAAAGCTGTGGAGGCCATGACATTGAATTCATTCCATACAGAGATTGATAGACCTCTAATATTAATATAATTATGGAATATGGGGACAGTGCAGAGGAATCATGACCTTGATGAGTGGTGACACAGGTTCAAAAGGCCCAAATGGACAACTCCTATCTGAGTTCTGCTATGGATGGGACAGAGTACACATCAAATATTTCCAGTCAATGATTTCACTGGGGATAAACAACACTGACTGTTTGTCCAATTTGTCCATTATCATCAGGAAACTCTGAAGATGGGGTCCATTCTCTGGCTCATGGCAAGCCGTGAGAACACTGAACAAGGGGCACATCCCAGATGAACAGATTCTCGACAATATTATGGTGTCATTCTCTGAAGGCAGCCCAAAATGAACCCACCTCAGGCCCCTCCTGTCTGTACACATTTACACAGGTCACCACTGCATGAGCCCCAACCCCAGATATCAGCAGAAGCAATGCCACAGAGCTGCACTTCTTGTTCTGGAAAGCAAAGGCCTGGAATGCATCAATTTAAAGGGAATGGAAAATCAGCCAAAGTTATTCCCATACCAAAGGCAGAGATGTTCACATTTCCAAACTCAGTCCAGGTCTGGATTCCTGCAGCGACCTTAATTCCTTCTCCCCAGTTGGACTGAACTGATGATCCACCCCGAGCCTGAAACAGATTGAAGAATAAAGAGGAAGTAAACAGATTGCACAACAATGGGGTTAATGTTCCAACAGCACTTACAGACAAATATCACCAGAAAAGCCCATGGGATACACTGTTATTTTGTCATACAAAATATTTACACAGACACTCACGCAATCCATTGCAGACTCCGGCAGGTTCGAATGAGATGTTGGAGAGCAGGGACAGATCGGTCTGTGAAAGAGTTCTTTCCAAGGTCCAGCTCCTTCAGCGAGGGGATTGTACTGAGAGCAGAGGCAAGTTTCTCAGTGCAAGCATCCGTGAGACTGGTACCCCTTAAACTGCAGATCAGAGAGAGAAATAACAGTGATCAGGGAAATCTCCAGCAGTTTGTTATTCAGACTGACAATAGTGATTGGGCAGATGTCTCACAGATCTAGACTTCATTGTCTGTCTGCTGAGAACGGGTAAGTCATCCTCTGAAATGAGGTTCCCCATCATTCAGCAGCAGAGGGCTTCAGAACCTCAACATCCAGCTGCATTAACAGAAAGGGGTTTTCTGCTAAAGCCCTGCCCCAGGCTCACCACTGTCTGTGTCACTGAAATCAAACAGTTGAGAATCTCAAACATTAAATATTCAAATATCACTCACAAACTTTTGAAAATAAGAGAAAACCATTCAAAAGTCAAACATTCACTCACTGGATCATTCACCTTTTTCAAGTGCAAGTTCCATTAACTGTTCCCCCAAAAGCCACTGCTGTCCATTGATCTTACTGGGTCCACTCGATGTGACTGGTCTAACCTGCCACAGGTTCAGCAGGAGAGCAACATGTGAACTGGGGAATCTGAGGAAGTCTGTGCTACACCACTGGACTCCATGGACCCTTCACATTGCAATACTGGGTCAAGCAGATGGCACCTGCTTCAGTGACAGCCAAGGCTGGCGCAAAGAAATCCAGGTGAGTGCGACAGAAGTGCCGACACCCAGTAGAAGATTCCAGTGGTTATTACAACACTGGCTGGACATTATCTCATTTTTTTTCTATTCTGTTCCCAGCTGCAAATAGATTGGTTCCAACACCTCCTAGTTTCTTCACCCCAGATCCAGTGAGGTGTATGTGCTAATGCCAAAGTGATATCCTTATGACCAATAAGATACATATCCCATAAGGTGATGACTAGAAAAAGATGATTGAGTTACTGACACCCAGAGTAATGGTTAGTATTCATTATTTACACAAATACTGATGATAAATTAAAATTAAAAAACAATTGACTGAAATCTTTAATCTATTTGGCAAGAAACATTCCACAGAGAACCTTGACCACTTTTTGATCAAAGTCTGTGCTTCCTTGTAGCTTTCTTTGTCAGACTGCCATTTGGGGCCAGGTGTATATGTTTATCTAGGAACTGGATAAAGGCCTTTCATATATAATTTCCTTTCATACATAAATGGATGGAAAGCACTCTAATTCT
This sequence comes from Pristis pectinata, assembly GCF_009764475.1. Taxonomy (NCBI): domain Eukaryota; kingdom Metazoa; phylum Chordata; class Chondrichthyes; order Rhinopristiformes; family Pristidae; genus Pristis; species Pristis pectinata. The sequence continues at coordinate 2,560,866 of NC_067448.1, read as the reverse complement.
GAGAGTCAGAGGTGACCACCTGACCAAACCCAAGATGAGGGCACACTATTGTCTGCAGTGACAGAGGTAAGTGGTGAATGAACAGAAGATCTGCTCCAATTTCTCACAGTATAATACTTACATCAGTCTCTCTATTTTAGAGTCCAACTTCCCAAGAGCGACAGACACCTGTTCCATCCCCAAATCTCCTAGCTGATTAAAGCCCAGGTACAGGTTTATCAGTGAGCAGTTTGTACCAAGTGCAGAGGCGAGATCCTGAGCACAAGAAGCTGTGAGACCATTAACACGCAGACTGGAGATTGGAAGCAATAATGGAAAGAAAGAAATTGAGATGAAATCTCAAGCCTTTATAAACAACAGCATATTGATCACATTGATACTGAATATGACTAAAACACAATCTGTTCAGATTCTGCTACTTACTCCAGTGTCTGTACTTTACAGTCCGGGTTCCTCAGAGCTGCGCACACCAATTTCACACCTGAATCTCCCAATTCGTTGTTCCCAAGTCTAAACACAAGCACTCAATGAGATACAAACTGATTCAAATCCCTGATCAGATATGATATCTTTTGATATTTCATGAAATTAATCACATTTCCCACAATGAAAAGGGATCTCACTCTCTGCTCCCATCCCATAAATCATTGACATTCCCTGAATGAAGTGCTGTCAGTCTATCTTTCATGGTCTCATTCCCTGATTAGATCTATCCTTCTTGAGCATAGTGACCAGCTCTTCATGTTCCGTCCTTTATTTAGTGTGTCCCAAAAGTGGATTTTAAGGGAATGGGAAACTTGTCCCAGGATTAAAATGATAACACCACCATTCCTTATGCCAAGATTTCACACACCACATTTTAATCTGTACAACACTGAATGGTTTAAATTCTGAAATGCTGCTCACAGCTTTCCAAAATATGTAAGTCCTGAACTCAGAGCTAATGGGATGGGGAAAATTTATTCTGTCCATTTAAAGTTCTCAATGACCCAACTGAGTTCATTGAGGAGGGACAGCTCTCCCTTTATCCCCATTACACCAGCCCAACATTTCCTTCAGGTGTAACTGGTTCACAAATGTTGTAAGTTCCCTCCCCAGCAGAACCTAGTGCCTGGGGGCAGATTGCAGAGAATTCCCATATTTCTTGCCCCAGTGGCCCACTCCATGGGAGGTCTTCATTGGTACTCCCAGGATAAACCCCACAACCTGGTAGATTGTAACCATTCACTGGCAGATTTTAGCTCGCAGATATGAGAGCATGGTTCTGACTCCATTACCATCAAATGCTATGTGAAGGGGTGATAGGTGGGTGGGAGAATATGAAGGGCTGGAGGGCTGTCTGCTTTCCAAGTTAAGAATGCAGAGAAAGAACGCTCACTCACTGACAAATGACTGCCCACAGCTGTGCCTGTCCTCTGGAACTGAATGCTCCCAACAACAGTCCAGTGGCCATCACTTGTCCCTTCTCCTTGGCAAGACGGCAGGATGCTCTGACTCACCAACTACTGCAGTCAGTGTTGGCCTGGGTGGTCGGAACAGTGAGAAGGAGTGTCATCAATGGACATGTTGCTGACAGAGAGGAACTCGGCAATAAATATCATTAATTAGTGAAATCAATGATTGTTATCTACTGATCTGATCAAAACGCCGACTCACAAGGAGCTATTTTACCTACTCGAGTCCTTGGAATTACTGACCTTGATGATGCGTCAAAATTGCGCTGAAGCTGCATTTCTGTAATTTTAGCCAGAAATGTCCTCATCTTCCATTCAGAAGAAACAAAACCAAGACAATTTTAAAATTTAGAGCAAAAGACAAAGTAACAGTTACCCCAACTCGTGGCACTTGTGCAGCCTGGTTCCCAGCCGTTGGAGTCCTTCACAGTGAATGTGGCAGTTCCACAGCTTGAGGCATTTTATCGTATCACAGAGCCCCATGACATGAGACAGTACGGCGCAGTCAATCGGGGTCAGTCGCAATTCACAAAATGAAAGTTCTTTCACAGATTCCAGTGCAGCCTGAGCCAGACAATGGTTCTGTGACTCAAACAGGTAGTGCAGTGTGTTCAGGAGCCTCCTTTTACCAGCTTCACTCCCTGTGTACCTGATCTGGCGTTTAACTTCTTCCTTTATCCAGTCAATCACTCGACAGATTGTTTGATGAGGAAATGGACCCAAAAACTCCTCCAGGCCCCGAGCTGACCCTGGGGAGGAGAGACCAGCAACAAAACGGAGAAATACCTCAAATCGCCCATCTGTCGTGCTGTGGGCTTCAGTGAGGAGTTTCTGAATACCCCTGGGATCTTGAGTCAGGAATTGTGCGAGTGCGGCTACAAACTCTTGCATGGTGAGGTGTGGGAATGTGTACACCACACTCCAGGCACAATCCTCTCTCTCCAAAAGTTCCATCAGGAAACTGGACAGGAACTGAGAAGGCTGCAGATTGTACTCAATCAAATCTCCATCTATAAACACAATGTTCTTCTTGGACACTCCTGTGAAGGCCATCTGACCAACCCTCAGTAACACATCACGGGGGCTTTCAATCTCACGGCCGTGGTTTTTCAGGATGTTGTAAATATAGTGGGAATATAGTTGGGTGATGGTCTTGGGAACTCGCTGCGGATCCCTGTGTCTTTGTGTGAAGAAGGGGCCCAGTGCCAGACCAAGGATCCAGCAGTAGGAGGGGTTGTAGGTCATGGTATACAGGATCTCATTCTCCTCCACATGTTTGAAAACAGCTGCTGCCACCGTCTGATCTTCAAAATACTTGTGGAAATATTCCTTCCGTTCCTCACCGACAAATCCCAGGATTTCAGCCCAGACACTGATCTCTGCCCTTTCCAATAAATGTAACACAGTGGGACGGGTGGTCACCAGCACTGAACACCCTGGGAGCAGCTTGTGCTGGATTAAACTGTACACAATGTCAGACACTTCACACCACCACTCGGGATCTGGGCACATGTGCTGAGGTTCTGTGTCTCTCCGACTGTCAGCAAAATCGATTCTGTGCTTGAATTCATCCAAACCATCGAATATAAACAGCAATCCCTTTGGCTTCTTCAAGACATCTCCCAGAATATTCCCAAAGTAAGGATACTGATCCAGAATCAGATTCCTCAGAGTTATTTTGCAGTTAATGGAGTTTAAATCCCGGAATCTGAAACTGAAGACAAACTGGAAGTGTTGGTATATTTTCCCCGTGGCCCAGTCATAAACAATCTTTTGCACCATGGTTGTTTTCCCGATCCCCGGGACTCCGGCCACTGCTGCCGAACTCCCAGATTTGGATTTACTCCGGGAAAAGCTGCTCTGGAACAATTGATCAGTCCGGATTTTTTCCAGCTCTCCCCGGAGATTTTTCTCTCTCCATTCGTCATGGTCGCGGCCTCTTGCCAGCAGCTCGTGTTCCACAAGACTCCGATCTCGAACAGTAGAAATGACCGTGAGCTCAGCGTATCGATCAACCAGCTGGAAAACCTTCACCTTCTCCCTCATCAGGATTGTGTTCACCCTCAGTGTTTCGGTTTGTGCCCGCAGAGTCTCCTTGTGTTTCTGTTGAACATCTTCCATGGGAACAGAAAAGTGTCAACATTACATGTTTTAACTTAAAGAATATCAAAACTCTAACACAACACTCAGTGTACAAGATTACAGTTACTTCAATTAATTGCAGCATATAAACTTCAGTGAGCAACAGCCAAAAAACATCAGCTTATCATATTCAGAACCAAGCTGTGAATGTGAATATTCCCCCAATAATTTAAAGTCTCCTGCCTGCCTTATAGTAGACACCTCCCTTTAAACTACAGCTAGCACTCTTATGGACCACATTTTGAAAGCTCCTCTATAAATCTGTAAGGAGTTGTTGAACCACTCATTGGACATGCTGCTAAAGAGGAAATTGGACAATCACAGGTTTTTTTTGCATAGAAGTGGGAAAAAAAAAGATGTGCTGGGTGCATTCAGCAGGTCAGGCTGTATCTGTGAGGGGAGAAGTGATATCAACATTGCAGGTCCATGACACTACAAAATAGTTACAAAGAAAAACAGAGTATCTTCAGTCGCAGGGAAGGGAGAAGTGGGGAGAGTGAAGGGACTATCTGTGACAGGGTGGAGACAGAATGACCGAATAACATAAATGGTGCTGGTGCAGGTGAGCAGAGGCTGGTGAATCCTCGTCGACTGCAGGTGATCTGTCTGGAGGAGATGCAAATGGAAGCAGAGGAGAGAAGAAAACAATGCTGGAACCATGAGAAGAACAAGCAACAGGTCAGGAGCATCTGTGGAAAAGGGAAAATAGTGAAGTTGACATTACAGTTTAACAATGTTTCATCAAGAGAAAATGTGATACAGACTGGAGGTGCTGGTCATCCAGAACTGTTGTATTTACTGGAGCAAAGAGACATGGTATCTGGAGTAGGATTGAGCTGGAACATCAAAAATTCCTCCTGCACCGCAGAACTAAGCTGAAGCTCCTCCAGCAGATGGTTTGTTGCTATTGTATTTACTGTTGAACCCAGAGGTCAGTCAGATGCCTTGTCAGAAGATGAGGTGCATTGCTTGAGCTCAGTTGGCTTTGTTGGAACAGTGTGGAGACCAAAGTCAGAGTGGCAGACAGCTGGAAGCTCAGAGTTACCATTACCGTGTGACTGGTAATGGTAGGGGTCATGTTGTCAAGTGCTCAACCAATCTGTGGTTTCCCTACTGCAGACCACATCTTGAGCTTGCAAATGCCCTGACTTGCCATTGCAAGTGAACGGATGCTTCACCAGGAAGGTGGGAAGAGAAGAGAAAAAACCATGAGCCAGAGTTGATGGAGATGAAATAGAAGTGGGGAATTACTGAAGGAACGTTTCCTATTGAATGGGGAAAGGGGAGAGTAAAAATATATGTCTGTTGCCTGGTGATGGCTGTTGCTTCAGTCCTTGGCCAAATTATCTGGAGCACTCTGTGCTGTGGGAGAGAGGTCGTCTGTGAATAGACAGGAATTCCCTCTGGGACTGTATCACTCTTTGGTTGCATTGGTCTTCAGCACACCAGTAGAGAAAAATATGAATGGATCATTTGCACTAGGTGTTCAACAGGAGCCAGAGCTGCGCTTGTGAAATTTATCCTTATAACAAGACACATCCACTTGCAATATTGTCTGCCTGCTGCCCTATCCCTGGGGCATTTATTTCCTCAATGGGCTGTCCCAACTTGATCTTGCCTGAAACTCTGATGCCCATCCCCTAACTCTCAACATGCACCATTCACCCAGCAACCCTCCACTTGTTTCTCTACCACGATCATTGTTCTTTCAATGTCTTAATATAAAAATCCATATTTCTGTTCATAAACATTTGCAAGACCTCGCTGTTACAGAAAGGGATCAGCAAAAGTTTTACTTATTGGCAATTTCGGTTGAGGGATGTTTTTGTTGGTTTTATTATTGTGTGTGGCCAAGGTAAATGGGATATTTGAACCCCAGAAACAAGTGGAAATAAGTGCTTGCTTTCTCTGCCAAAGTTAACTGAACTGTGGTCATTCAAGAAGCCTGGACTTTGAAGATACATGACAAATGTGAGCAAGGAGAAAGAACACATTTACATGGAAACTGTTAAAGAAAGAAAGGAATTGGTGGCGGTTTGCCTCACTTCTCGGGGGTCTGATTTATTTGGACCACATGGTCTTTTCTAGACATCAAACACTCCCCTGCTATATTTTTAAAAACATTTTTTTCAGCAGTTTTATGCATTAAGTAAATCTCATTCCTGATGAGACGCATTCCAATTTCAAATAGAAAATAACATTTGAACACACCATCAAAATGTACATCAACAACTACAATCCATCGATCGCTTTTGGATCAACAATGACTCACGAATGAAAGGACTGTTCCTTGACAAGAGGACAGAAGAGGAAGCCAGCCCATAATGACGTAACCAGGCTGAACTTGGTTAACAACTTGCTACATAAATATACTTTCAGCTTTTCAGATTGTATCCTACAACTGCAGATGACTCACTGACCATGAGGAATTTATAACTTTCCGATGTTCCACCAACCCTTTCCTTGCAGTTTCTGCTGGGCCTAATTTTAAAGTGTGTAGATATCCACAGCAATTGGCTCAGGCAGAAGCGACATAAAGCCAGAACCTCTGTGCAACATACAGATGCTTGGAATAATGTTTAGTGCCCTGTCTGCTTCTCCAAAGAACACGCAGTAACGGAGTAGCATTGATACCACTGCTTAATGAGGGGAAACAAATGCTGCCCGTGACATTGACACAAAACAAGTGAAGGAAAAGAAAAACTTCATGTGCAAGGACCCTGCCAGGGTTACAGAGGGATCTGCAGTGTGATGGGGCCCCGGCCGCAGTGCGCGGGCTTTCAGTGTGTCACAGCTGGGAGTGAAGACATCAACGGAACAGCTGGATCAGCTGAAATATGTATTGTAATATTTTCAGGCTACATTAAGAGATTCTCTAAAGTGTAACTTGAATCCACAGATCAGCCAATGATTTTTGGTGAATTTTTATTCCCAAATTCCATCAAGCTGCAGTCTAACATTGAATCAGAGAAGTGGTTTGAAATCTGCACTTCATCTCTCACCTTTCAGTTGAGTGGGTAATTCGGATAAACCTCGGGCAATGTTCATGTATTTACATGGATCAGGACCTGTTTAAATCAATGAGATTTCATGAAAACAGACCTAATATAATTAAAACTACAATGTTCCAATGTGATTTTGTTTACACGGCATTGTTTTAACATACCGAGCTCCTGGATTTCTTTCAGTATTTTGTTCAACTTTGGTAAGTGATTCTGCATTTTCACAAAGGATTCCCACATCACCTTCCGGGCCCTGGAACCTTTCCCCATCACCAGACTGAGGAAAAAAGTGGAGCTATCTGTCCTGTTTCCCTGCTCTGCGAGCTTGGTGACTTTCTAGAAAAGGGAAACAATGAATTTAATCGAGCAGCAGACAGAATGACATGAAGAATGTGGAGGAAAATATTTGCTCAGTGACGGGATGTCCCAGTTGTTCTGTGCACAGAAGCAGTCACTGAACTGCCTCTCCATCCATTTTGTCAGTCTCTGGATTCTGTTATTAACAGCAAAACAACACGTGAAGAAAATTCCAAATCAGTGTTGTGCAAGAATGAAGATTCACAGACACTCTGCACCAGATGCAATGTTATTAGTTTCTTCTGTCCTTCAATGTCCACAGAAAATCACATTATTAAATAGCAGCATGACACAGGCGGACAAAATAACAATGCTGCAAATGATGGAAATACAAATGAAAGGACAAAATATGGAAATTCTTAGGTCAGGCAGAATTTATGGAGAAATGAATAAGGTTTACATTTCAAATCTCCCATCAGAAGAGATTCCAACATTCGCCAAGTTCAGAACATGATCCACCTGTTTCTCACAATTGTGTCCTTCAGAATTTAGTTACAAACAAGCCCAGCAGCAAGTGACAGCTCCACTGGTTCAAAGGGGGCAAAAATTTTACTGAAGGGTGCAGCAAGCAAACAGAAATTATCCCCACATGATCTTATCAACTTCTGTTGATTTAATCAGAGGTACTGAACAATTACAAGGATGGATATTTGACATGCCAGATATTTTCTTTTGGCTCAACAACTGCTGATATCAAACCCCTCACCACCTATCTAGCAACAAGATTGGCAGGATTAGTGCAGGCAGGACTTGTGAACACATCTTTTCATCCAGTGAACGACTTTCCAAGGCACATTCCCAAAGGTGTCAGCAATGGGCAGAATGGTGCAGAAAGAAAGCAGGGTAAACTGGTGTAGGGCAACGAGAACGGAAGGAGTGTGGGGAAGGGCGAGAGAGCAATACGTGGATTTAGGGACGGAATCTCAGAACATATAGGAAGACAACTTAACTCTCAGCAGTTGTAATGAAGCTAATCATTCAGAATGACAGGCATTCCCAGTGGCACGGGTGATGGAGGGGTGGGAAATACTTGATTTATACATTTTCCAGATATAGCTTCCACTAGCAAGCCCATTATTGACTGTCCATCCCCAACCGTCCCTCAAGGTGTCGGAGAGGTACAAGACCTGGTGAAGATAAAACACAAAGCCATGAGTGGGGAGCTCCAGGATCGTCCCAGTCTTGACAAAGGAATGGTGACATATTCCGAAGTCAGGATGGTCTGAGACTTGTAATGGATCCACCAGATGGTGGCGATCCCACATGCCTACTGCCTTGTTCTGGGTGGATGAATTTGCAGGTTTGGGAGATGCTGTCAGTTACTGAAGCCAAGTAACTGCAGAGCATGCTGTAGAAGATACACAGTGTAGACAGTATATTATCGGAGGAAATGCCCATCCAGTACCTCCCTCCTCCTGGATGATGTTTAGCTTTAAGTGTTGCTGGAGTAGTACTCACTGAGGCAAACACAGTCGAGACCATCACTCTCCTGACTTGCATCTTGAAGATGCCAGAAAGATTAGTGTAAAAGGAGAGTGACCCCCAGCCCCAGATCTGCTCTGAGCAGCCACATTATGTGTGGCAGGTAGAGTCCAGTTCCTGGCAACCTCTGACCTCCGTGACATGACTGGTGTGTCAAGGCAACTGAACATTGGGGAATGGTGGTTAGGCTGTCTCTCGTTGGAGATGGTCACTGCCTGGCACTCATATGGTAACAATGCATGTCACTTGCTGAATGCAAGCATAAGCTGCCTCATCTGCAGAGGAACTTCAACCAACATGTACTTATGACCTTGTGATAGAAGGAAGGCCATTGATGAAGTGGCTGAAGATGAACAGGCCTAGGGCACTGCCCTGAGCAATGCCTGTAGATGTCCTGGGGCTGGGATGATTGATCTCCAAGAATGGAGACCAGTAGGGAAATGGAGAGATTTTCCATAACGGGAATAGGGGACAAAAAAAATTAGAATAAATTAGCAGAATTTCCTGCTGTTCCCCTGCAACTGGGAAACAATCCCTCAGCTTCACTATTACCAGATCTGAGGAGTTACAGTTGTGTAAGGGATTTAAGGATTTAAGTTCTGTACCAGTGAAGTTGAAGTCCTCAGATGATGAATTTATGAATTAAAATCCACATTTACAGATTACTGCTATTGTTTGAGCAGGGGCCATTGGCTGATGCCTGTCTGAAATATTACAGACAGCGCTAATGAATTACAATGTGAACAGAGTTACTCACTGCTGTAATGTGCATAGTGGTCTAATACCACTCATGGCTGGGTAGGACAGATCTAGTACGTGACCACCACTGTCTGTGAGGACCCTGGAGGGAGACCTGTAATGGCATGTCCCAGTCTCCTGTTACTCTGATATTATTCTACCATTTTAAAACTGTTTAGGACACAAAGTGATTTCTGGAGTCATGAGACATCCCATTTGTTTGGGAACTCAGTTGTAGAGCAGAGCAGGTGAGGTTGGCAGGTTTCCCTCCCTAAATGACCACAGTGAAGCCAGTCCGTCCAACTGACAATCTAACAGCTTTATGTTCTTTGTGGATTATTTAACACAACCAAATTTGACCAAATACTGTGACGGGATGCGAAGTGGATTGCAGATTGAACGCCTGTTCAGCAGTCCAGATATGCAGCCACTGCTCTCATACCTCAGTACTAAATACAGCAAGTTGGAGACTGCAGTTCGCAGTGCTCCCCACCTCAACTGCTTTCACAGCTGATGCCAAATCTGTTGGAGACAAGTCAATCAGAGATCAAAGTCTCCATTGCATGTGGAATTCCTGGAGCAAGGGAGATTAACCTTGATCTCTATTACCTCTGATGCCATAGTTCTGTGACAATACACTAAAAGGAACTCAGTGTTCCTCCCACTCACCTCATGTTCTTGTCTACTGAAATGTCCTTCTTCTCTTAACATCAAGCTGAGTCCTTCAACCCTTTCTTCAATTGCCTGTTTCAGTCTCTCCTGGTAGAACTTTGTCAGCTGGAACAGTTGGTAATCGTCCAGCTGTGCCAGGAGCTCAGAGATCATTGACTTTGCAGCTGTGAATATAAAAAGGAGAAAATGTGGACCAACTCAAATACCCTTTGCCACCACCACTCTCCCCCCATACACAACACTCAACAACCCACTCATGGCTCAGGACCCAATGTTTACCTGCCTCCAGCCCCCAGAACAGATTTTATCCCAATCTCTGACACCAACACACATCCATGGCCCCAATCTGCCCTGCTTCCGACATGTAGCTGGCCCCCAGCCCAGTCCTCCCCGGCGGCCCCCAGCCCAGTCCTCCCCGCCACCTCCCCGGCGGCCCCCAGCCCAGTCCTCCCCGCCACCTCCCCGGCGGCCCCCAGCCCAGTCCTCCCCGCCACCTCCCCGGCGGCACTCACTGTCACCTCCCCCACCAGCCCCCAAACCAAGTCATCACTGCCACCTCCCCAGCGGCCCCCAGCCCAGTCCACACCGCCACCTCCCCAGCGGCCCCCAGCCCAGTCCTCACCATCACCTCCCCAGCGGCCCCCAGCCCAGTCCTCACCGTCACCTCCACGCCAGCCCCTACAGAATATATAGAAAGTAGAGGCTACACTTTTTTATTCATAATCTGCTTTGTGCTTAAGATGGCTGCTGATCTCCTTAAGATGGCCGCTGGGCCTCCTTCTTCTTCTTCTTCTTCAGCTCAAGCGCAGGAAACTCAGTGTGGGAAACATATAGCTCATTAAACAAATAGTTAGCCCATTCCTAGGGAGACACTTTTGATTTAGTGTAGCTCATTAAACAGATGATTATCCCATTCCTAGGAAGACACTGTTGATCTATTGTGTAGCTAATGGTTGTTGTGGCCAGTGCGACTAATGATTTTGTAGCAGTTCTGTAGCTGATAGTTTTCATAACTGATAAGTCAGGTGCCAGCAAGTCTTAGAACTCATAAGTAATAGAGACACATTGTGATGTTTTATAACTGTTAGCCTTGTAGCGAATAAGCCTAGTATTGTTTTATAACTAATAATTCCGTAGCCTAGTACCAGGACTCCCAATGCCCATAAATAATCGGGGCACCCTGTAATTGAGACAAGAAATGACTGTGGTGAAAGACAAATGGTTGTGAGCCAGTAGACAACTGTGGAAGGAGGCAGGTGGCAATGGATGAAACTGTGAAGATAAGAGAGGACATGATGGATTGTAACAATGTAATTGAGCTAAGAAAAAAGGTATAAAAAAAGGTCCTCGAGCTTCGCTCGAGGGCAGTAGTCAGAAAGTGACTAGTAACTGGCTGTCTGACTGTCCCAACTTTTCTTTGCAAATAAAAGTTTAACTTCTTGAGTAATCTTCTGCTTCTCCTGGTCATCTATCTATTGCGGGTAACCACGACACCCCCAACCCAGTCCTCCCCACCACCTCCACGCCAGCCCCCAGCCCAGTCCTCATCACACCCCCCAAGCCCAATCCCCACTGCTGAACCCCCGCCAGCGCCGGCCGCTAGCCCAGTCCTCACCTGCCAACCCCGAGCCTCCACCTGCCAACCCCGAGCCCCATGCCTCCACCCATTCCTCACCACCAGAGTGAAATGTGTGCAGCATCTGCAGAATGAACTGCAGTTCCTCACTGAGGAGATGCAGACAGCACCTCCCATCCCTCAAGTGGTCACACCAAGGACAAGAGAAGCATGGGAACCCCAACCACCGATAGGTCACCCCCCCCCCGACCTGAAATAAATCACTGTTCAGTTGTCAACACTGGCCTTACCTCCTACCCCGTAATGCTCTGTGAGTTACTTCACCAGAAGGACCACATTTACCACAAACCATTCCCCAATCGCCCTCCCTCATCTCATTCAAACCAGGATGGGAAATAAATGCTGGCAGTGTCAACGATAATGCATCCCAGCGATACCCTCCATCCAGGTGGCTACATTTCCCTTAATTCACATTCTGGAAATCCTTAGAGCAGGTACGACATTTCCATGCACCCACCTACTCTACGCACACCCACCACACGTACCATATTCCTTTGCTCCCACCCAATTTTCTTTTGTCTGCTGCCCACCCCCCCAGCAAGGCCATCAGAAAGACATTTTGGTCGGCATGAATGAGTTGGGCAGAAGGGCCTGTTTTCAACCTGTGTAACTCTGACTCACCCCACCTGGAATCACACAGTTCAGCGCACTGCCTATAGCAGGTGGAGACTTGATCGCTGATGACAGGTCTCTATCATAGCTAACTTCAAATCATTAAATAATTCTGGGGAAAAAATCCAGCCCCTGCAGTGGCTGGAACGGTGCCAAAACACTTAGAACTCTACTTCACCCTTCTCCCAGAGACATTCACATCCTGTGATCATACGTTAAATCTTCCCAATTTTAACATGTCTTTTGGAACCTTCAGTTCCACTGCACCGCCATGTGGATTTGTAAAATTTACTCAGATCTCCTCTCACTTTGTTTAAAAGGCCACCGTACATCATCAGTGAGGCCAGAGACTTGTAAAATTCTCTCCACTGCCACAGACTCACATTCTCCCTTCACTTGCCAACACGCTGACATCAACCATCTGGAAAGTCAGCAAGATGTAATGCCCCCCGATACTCCCCATCCCCACTGATGGGAAGTTCTGTGCTTTTCCTGCTCCTTCCTCCAAGATAAGCGCACATGGATCCTGACTTAATAAAGAGTAAAGGCGAGGGGCCCCCTCTTGATGGCAGAGGAGAATTGGCCTCAGTGGCCACACACATGCAGGGGAAAGAGATCAGAATTCCATTACACAATGTTATTGCTTGTTATTTTGGGATAAGCTGATAATTTCATTCCATTGCTGACATTAGCCTTTGACATTTAGCGACTAAAGTTACTTAATTACTTGACTATTTCACCTACCTTGGCTGGATTTGAATCACGGAGTCAGAGTTGTACAGCACAGAAATCGGCCATTCGGCTTAGCTCCTCCGTGCCAGGTTGGATGCATCAGCCAGTCCCATTTGCCTGCATTTAGCCCTCATCCCTCGAAACTTTTCCTGTCCATGTACCTGTCTAAATGCCTTTAAAACACTGGCAACTTGTTCCATGTTCCCACGACCCTCTGTGAAAATGTTGCCCTTCAGATCCCTTTAATATCTTTTCCCCTCTCACCTTAAAGCTGTGGACTCTCATTTTAGACTCCCCTGTCCTGTGAAAAAGGCAGTCATTGTTCACCTTATCTGTGTCCACCATGATATTATAGATTTCATGAAAGCCACCCCTCAGCCTCCCATGCTCCAGAGAGAAAGGTCCAGGCCCATCCAGTCTCCCCTTCCAGCTCAAGCTGCAGTCCTAGTAACATCCTCGTGAATCTTTTCTGTACCCTTTCCAGCTTAATGATGTCTTCCTTCCTATCCCCAGGTGATCAGACTGCACACAATAGTGCAAGTGCGGACTCACCAAAATCTTGTCCAGCTCTAACATGATGTCCCAACTCTGGGACTCAGTGCCCCGTCTGATGAAGGCAGGCAAGGTGTACGCCTTCTTCCTGTATATCCAGTCTCAGGAAACTGTGCACCTGTACCCGTGTCACCCCATCCTACAACACTTTCTGCTGGCCTAATATTTACTGTGCAAATCCTGCCCTGGTTTACCTTGAAGTGCAGCACGTTGCTGAGTTAAATTCCATCTGCCACTCCTTCCCAACTCTCCATGTTGGTCTAGATCTCCTTGTAAACTTAGATAACCCTCTTCATCGTCCACTACACCAACAATTTTGATGTCATCTACAATCTTACAAACCACATTAACAACTTTAATGTTCAAAATCTTTAACATAGATAGCAAACAGCAGAACCAGCACCCACCCCAACAGCACACCACTGGTCACAGGCCTCCAATCTGAATAACAACCCTCCACCGTCAACCCTCTGATTCCTTTCACCAAGACAGTTTAGTACCCAATTGCCGAGCTCACCCTGGATTCCATGTGATCTCACCTTCCAGACCTTCCCACCATTCAGTACCTTGTCAAAAGCCTTGCAAAAGTCCGTGTAGAACATGTCTACCTCCCTGCCCTCATCAATCCTCCTGGTCACCTCTTCAAAAACACTCAATCAAACTTGTGACACATGATTTCCCCACACACAAAACCATGCTGACTGTCCCTCACCAGTCCCTGCCTTCCTAAATGCTGATAGATCCTGACCCCCAGAATCCCCTTCTGTAACTTTCCCACCAGCGATGTTCGGCTCACTGGCCTGTATTTGGGGATCATTATTGAACTTGAGCAATGACAGATCAAACGTAATCATGTGTGGGGTGATGCATTTTGGATGCCCAAATAAGGGTAGGATATTCAGCATTAATAATAGGGCCCTGGGGAGTATTGATATTTGTGTACAAATCCAAAGATCACTGAAGGTAGCAGCATGAAGGTGACATCCAGCATGTTTGCCGTCATTAGGTGCAGCACAGAATACAAGTGCAGGGAGGTCTGGTTACAGCTTTATAAAATGTGATTAGACCAGTTGGAAGTGTGTGTAGTTCTGGTCACCATGTTATAGGAAGGATGCGGTTGCACTGGAGAGGGTGCAGAGGAGATTCAGCAGGGTGTTGCTTGCGATTGAACACTTCAATTACACAAGACTGGATTGGCTGAGCTCGTTTTCCTTGCAGGAGGGACAGACAGTGGGAGACATGATAGAGGAAGAGGGATGGTAGACTGTAAAACAAAAAAACCTTCCCCATGGAAAAAGGCATGAAAGGTGCGGCATATCTTCGGCGGAGGATCTCAGAAAACAATCAAATACCCCACCCACCCCAGACATTCTCCCTTCTCCCCCCACCCATTGGGCAGAAGATTCAGAAGTCTGCTAGTATATAACACCAGGCTGAAGGACAGCTTCTATCCCACTGTTATAAAACTGTACAACAGTCCCTAGTACAATAAGATGGACTCTTGACCTCACAATCTACCTCATTATGACCTTGCACCTTATTGTCTGCCTGCACTGCACTTTCTCTATAACTGTAGCACTTCATTCTGCATTCTGTTATTGTTGTCTGTTATGCTACCTCAATGTGCTGATGTGATGAGATGATCCGTATGGATGACATGTGAAACAGTTTTTCACTGTACCTCCATACGTGACAATAATAAACCAATTTAAAGTATTTTTCACCCCTTGGGTAGTTGTAGCCTGGGACACACTGTCTGAGGGGTTGGAGGCACATACTCTCACAACATGCATCCGGATGAGCAGTCAAAGTGCAGAGGTACAGTGGGCTGGTAAATGGGATTAGTATAGATAGATTGATGGGTGCATAGACGTGCTGGGTCCAGCGCCTGTTTCTGCCCTGTTCCATCTATGACTCCATCTAACTGAACCACAGTAACACCACACTGTTTTTTTTCAAAACCCTATATCCCTTGCCTCATTGAAAATCAACCATATTTTACCCTTTGACCAATCCTTTTGGAGCCAATGCCAATACCTCCCTACGTGACCAGAAAGGTATTAACACTGGGGCAGTGTTTAGCAACTTCTTTTGAACAACTGGTGAAACTTCTGTGCTTTTCCACTGTTTTCTTCTGCAAAGTTATATCAGTCGCTCTGTCAGAATCACTTATTAAATCTGTCCTTGAACACTACGTTCACATCCACATATTGTAACTTGAAAGTCCGATAAAGAGCCTGTCCCAGCACTCTGCACAAGATCACATCTCTCCTGCTTCTGACATTTGAAATATCATAGAACAGAACAGTACAGGCCCTTCGGCCCACGATATTGTGCCGATCTATATCTTACCCACATTCTATTTGCCCCTCTCTCTACTTCACCTCCCATAACCCTATTTTCTTTCGTCCATGTGCTATTGAAGTGTCTCTTAAATGACCCTATTATAATCGGGCTCTACCAGCCCCACCCCTCCCATTCCCCCAGCAGTGCATTCCAGGCACCAAACACTGTGGCAGAAAACCTTCCTCTGACATCCACCTTCCCCCCCCCCCCCAAAAAAAACTTTCCTCCACGCACCTTAAACAGGTGACCTTTAGTATTAGCCATTACGCCCTGGGGATAAGATGCTGGCTGTCCACTCTGTCTATGCCTCTCATAATTTTATATACCTCCATCGTCTCCTCTCATCCTCCATCTCTCCAAGGAGAAAAGCCCCAACTTGCTCAGCCTCTCATGTTCTCCTATCCAGGCAGCACCCTTGTAAATCTTCTCTGGAATCTCCTTGGAATGTTTTTTTAAAAAAATTGAAGAATACGGCACATTCAACCCCAAGACCCAACAACCATGACGGCTTCCCCCCTACTGCCCTTCCCAGGCTGCTGCCTGGAGAAGACCGTGTACTCCTGTGACACACGAAACCCAATCACTGTCACTCTCCTAACACTGTGTCTGACCTGCTCCCACCACTGCTCTACTTGGCATATCCTGCTGCTTCTCGGCTCACTCTATTCCTCATGAAGCCTCTCTCCTCACTCACTGTCTTTATGTACATCACAAAAGCCAGTACCAGTGATTTATCAGCCAGGTCCTGTGACTGTGCTGCCCCTGTTCCCTGTGCTCAGCCCCTTCCCTGATCCCACTTCCTTGGTGAGTCTGGATCTGGTGCATATACCACAGCTTCACAATCAGGACCACATTTATATTTTACAGAAGACTGTGCAAACCTCTGTGTTTCTTTGATGCACAAGTCCCCCTCCTTTTGGCACCTTCAGCCATGGTGGTGACAAGCATTCACCAATTGTGGTGATCTGTAATAATATTAACAGGAGCATTAGATGGTAATTGATACGAAAAGGAAAACATTGCCTTGTGAATCAACACACACACACACACACTGTCTGATCACACCAGGCCTATCTTCTGCTGGTTATATACTGTCTGACCCCCACACTTTGCCTGCGGCTACAGTTGGTGATTTCCCCACCAATGCCTGACCATCGGAGGTTTCTACAGAGTCATAGAACAATACAGCATGGATACAGGCCCTTCAGGGCTCATATCCCTCCAGGCTGCGCCCCTTCATCTACCTGTCCACGTGCCTGAACCATTTTCTCTGGCAGGTCATCCCATCTGCTCACAACCCTGTGTGTGAAAAAGTTGCCCCTTAGATCCAGTTTAAATTTTCCCCCTCTCACCCTAAACCTATGCCCCCTAGTTTTGGACCCCCCTACCCTGGGGAAAACACTGTTACTGTCCGCCTTATCTACCCCTCTCGTAATTTTAAACATTTCTATAAGGTCACCCCTCATTCTGCTACGTTCCAAGGAATAAAGACCCAGCCTGGCCAAACTCTCCCTATAACTCAGGCCTTTTAGTTTTGGCTGCAGCCTTGTAAATCTTTCCTGCACTCTTCCCAGTGTAACCATGTCTTTTCTATCGTAGGGTGACCAAAACCATCCACAGTTCTCCAAGTGCATCCTCACCAACAACTTATACAATTGCAATAAAATGTCCCAACTCCTATACTCAGTGCCCTGACTGAAGGCCAGCATGCTAAACACCTTTTTCACCACCCTGTCTACCTGTGATGTCACTTTCAACAAACTGGCAACTGCTCTGCCCAAGACCGCAAGAAGCTGCAGAGAGTTGTGGACACAGCCCAGCACATTATTGACACCAGTCTCCCCTCCTTGGACTGTCTTTACCTCTTGTTGTCTTGGTGAAGCAGCCAGCATAAATCAAAGACCCCACCCACCCAGGACATTCTCTCTTCTCTACTCTTCCATCGGGTAGAAGATACAGGAGCCTGAGGGCACGTACCACCAGACTTAAAGACAGCTTCTACCCCAATGTGATAAGACTATTGAACGGTTCCCTTATACACTGAGATGGACTATGACCTATGACCTCATGACCTCAATCTACCTTGTGACCTTGCACCTTATTGCACTGCACTTTGTGTAGCTGTGACACTTTACTCTGTACTGTTATTGTTTTAATCTGTACTACCTCAATGCACTCTGTACTAACTCAATGTAACTGCACTGTGTAATGAATTGACCTGTACAATCTGTTTGTAAGACAAGTTTTTCAATGTACCTTGGTACAAGTGACAATAATAAACCAATCCCAATACTATGTACTTGCACTCCCTAGTGCCGTAACATTTATAGTACAAGTCCTACGCTGGTCTGACTTTCCTCAATGCACCACCTCACACTTACCTCTATTGAAATCCATTTGCCGCTCCTCAGCCCACTTCCCCAACTGATCAAGACCCCCCCCCCCTGTAATTTCGGATAACCTTCTTCACTGCCAACACCTCCTCATTTCATGTCATCCACAAATTTACTAATTAAGCCTTGTGCTTTGGCATCCAAATCATTCGTATAAATAATGAAAAACAAGGGTCCCAACACTGATCCCTGCGGCACACCACTAGTCACCAGCCTCCATTCCAAGAAACAGCCTTCAACCACCAGCCTCTGCTTCCTACCTCCAAGCCAATTTTGAATCCACCTAACCACCTCTCCCTGAATTCCATGTGACCCAACCTTCCAACCATGCGGGAACTTGTGGAAAACCTTGCTAAAGTCCAAATAGACAACATCCACTGCCATGCCTCATCTACCTTTTTGGTTACCTCTTCAAAATAAAATTCAGAAAGGTTCATCAACCATGACTTTCCATGCACAAAGCCATGCTCTCCTCCTAATCAGACTTTTCTATCCAAATGCTGGTAGATCCTGTCCCTCAGAATTCACTCCATTAACTTCCCCACTGCTGATGTCAGGATAACCAACCTGTAGTTCCCTGGCTTGTCCTTGCTGCCTTTCTTAAAGAAAGGAACAACATTAGCCGCCATCCACCTTCAGGCACTCCACCAGTGGCTAACGATGAAGCAAATCTCTCCACAAGGGCCTCCACAATTTCTTCTCTGGCCTCCCACAAAGTCTGAGGTTGCACTGAGTCAGACCCTTGGGATTTATCCACTGTAATGTGCTGTAAGGCTGCAAATACTTTCTGCCTGGTAATATGAATGTTCTCCAAAACATCTCCACATGTTTGCCTTCTCTCTTGAGCAACCATGATCATCTCCTCAGTAAATAACAAGGAGAAATATCCAAGAAAAATCCCACCCATCTCTTGTGGCTCAAGACAGAGGCAACACTACTGATCTCTAAGGGGACCTACTCTCTCCCTAGCCACCCTTTTACTATTCACACAGTTATAGAATCTCCTGGGATTTTCCTTAAGCTTGCCTGCCAGATCCAGCTCATGCCCTCTTTCTGCCCTCCTGATTTCCCTCTTATGTGCATTCTTAATCTTTTTATACTCATCAGGGGATCCACTATCCCTGACATCCCAAACCCAATGTACGCCTCCTTTTACCTGACCACAGCCTCAACATCTCTCGTCAGCCAGGTTTACCCTTCACCCTCACAGGAACATGCTGTTCCTGGACTCTTGATATCTCACTCTTAAAAGCCTCCCGCTTACCATTTGTTCTTTTCCTTTCAAACAGGCTCACATAATCAACTTCTGCTAGATCCAGCCTATTTCCCCAAATGTTAGCCCTGCTCCAGTCTAGGACCCCGACCTGTGGACCTGTCTGATCTTTTCCATCACTACCTTAAAACTAATAGAATTACAGTCACTAGAGCCAAACTGCTTCCTGACTGCCACTCCAGTCTAGCCCTGCCTCGTTCCCCAAGAGGAGGGTCAGTAATGCACCCTCCAGAGTACGGCCCTCAGGAAACTTTCCTGCACAAATTTCATCAGGAGGGCAGAAAGAGGGCATGAGATGGATCTGGCAGGCAAGCTTAAGGAAAACCCCCCACTAATGCAACCCGATTATTCTTACAAATATCAGCAATTTCTCAACACACCTACTCCTCAAGTTCCTGTATGGGGGGGGGGGCAAAGTTCTCTCATACAGCCCCACTCGAGTGACCGTTCCCTTCTTGTTTCTACCCATATAGCCTCACTGGAAAATCCCCCAAGAATGTCTCTCTCAGCACTGGTGTTACTTCCCCCCTGCCTGCCTTATCAAAAGGCAACACCCTCTCCCTGCTTCCCCGTACCTGTCACCTCTTGTACTGATCGCCCTGCCCCAGAAGTCATCCCAATGATCCAAAATCTGAATTCCTGCCCCCTACACCAACTCCTCAGCTACACTGCCCTCACTACCATCCTGCCTACCCCAATAAAGTGCTGATGACACAACTATGAGCAATTTCTTTACAACCTACTCCTCAAGTTCCCGCGATGGATGGATAGGGTGGGGTGGGGGGTGGGGTTGTTGGCTCTACACCTGCACAGAAAACCTGCTCCGCGCAACGCCGGAGGACCACCACAGCGCCACCAGTGGCTGGAGGGCCGGAGGGACAGCCCCACTGGAGTGACCCTCCCTTTCCTGCTCGCAACCTTTGCTTCCTCCCCAAAGCCTCAGCTCCTCGCTCTTACGCTGAAGGGTCTCGGCCCGAAGCATCGACTGTTTATGTCCCTCCATGAATGCTGCCTGACCTGCTGAGTTCCTCCAGCACTTTGTGCGTATCACTCCTCACAATGAGCCGCTCTGCTTGAGCTTACCCTCTTTTTATTGGCTGCTGTTAATCGACTACCCAATCAACGAGATTTGCCTGTTTTACAGTTTCCCGCCCTCTCTCCCTCCCGATTCATGTTAAAATGGAACTTACTAACACCGAGACTTTAAAGGCTCCCGCTCCAAGTCCTGACTCCTGCAATGTGAAACACAATGAAAAAGACGGAATCATACATTGGGCTCAGGCGGTTGGCGACCTCACTGTCACGGAGGAGTACGTGCGCAACTTTTGCTCACCCAGCCGCCTGTGCCCCCGGATCCTGCATCCGCGGCATCTCCAACCCTCGATCATAGCCGGGCCCGGGCTTGTCGGGCACCACCTGCCGCCAAGAGTCTGCACCGGGTCCCCCCGCCAGTCCGACCCGCCACTCACTGACCCCGCTGTAAACCGGCTTCTGCATCCGCAGTCCAGCATCTGCAAGCCTCGTTTCTGCTGCGGGTCCGCGGGCAGCCGCCAACCTCCCGCCGTCCGGCAGAGAGCGGGTGCAGTGCAGAAGCAAGTCAACCCTCCCCCGCTGTATCCGCCCCCCCCCTCCTCCCCCCTCCCCCTCCCCCTCCCCCCCCTCCTCCCCCCCTCCCCCTCCCCCCCCTCCTCCCCCTCCCCCCTCCCCCCCTCCCCCCCTCCCCCTCCCCCTCCCCCCTCCTCCCCCCCTCCCCCTCCCCCTCCTCCCCCCCCTCCCCCTCCCCCCTCCTCCCCCCCTCCCCCTCCCCCTCCTCCCCCCCTCCCCCTCCCCCTCCTCCCCCCCCTCCCCCTCCCCCGCCCCGCCCCGCCCCGCCCCGCCCCAAACACCGGCCTCAATCTTCGGCTCGGCACTGCGCCCGCGCAACGCCGGAGGTGCCCACAGCGCCACCAGTGGCTGGCGGACCGGAGCGACAAGGCAGCGCGTCCGACCGTTCGGCCCCTTCACTGGGACACCCACAGTTTTCGCTGAAACTCCACCCAAGTCACCCTTGAATGGCCAACAAACATTATTATTATCAACAATCAGCTGTCTAACTGATTCAGCCACAGCTGCCTTTCAGAGGAATGGCTGCCTATGGTCCACCTTGTTACAGTCTTTAGTTTTCTAATTTACTGAGTGTGGACTTCGCTGGTGATTATCGTTTATTACTGCACAGTAATTGTCTGACGACATCGTGAAAGCTCCGTTTCTGTGTAAAACAGTGCAGCTTCTTGTCCCGAACTCAGCCAAGGGTGGAAAAGTGGTCTCCCTCTAAGTTCCCCATCAGAACTTTGAACAATCTTTAGCAGCTAAATTGAGCACATTATCTGGTTGCTGCCATATTGTTCTGTGTTTTTGCAGCCAGTTGTGCTGAACAAGACCATCACTAAATATGTTCAATCTGAAAACTGAAGATGCTGGAAACTCGTTACATCAGGCAGCATCTGTGCAACGAGAAACACCATCGTCATCATCAGCTGCTTTATTTTGATCCACAAAAGGTATTAAACTGCTGTAAAATATTTTGGACTCCAATGTAATGATAAACAACCTCATTTAAATACAATGTTCCACCCAATGCGCCTGTTAATTTAGTTCTCACTTCTACATACAGTTGCACACAAAACCTATTCCATTGAACTTATCCCCAAAGCGTTGGTTTGCCCCACGATCACTCTGTTGTATCTGCTCCTGAGCCCGTTCACGCCCTGCCCAGAGGCAGTGACCAGGTAGTGACAAAAAGGTGCAACATTTCTTGCAGCTCAGGCAGGCTGTTACTGTGACAACGGAAGAAGTCACTCACTGACTTACTGAAATTCTGACATCTTCTAAACATGAAGAACCAATTCCAATGCAACACACACACAGTGCTGGAGGAAATCGGCAGGTCAGGCAGCAATGGAGGGAAATGCACAGTCGACGTTTCGGGCCCAGACCCTTCCGGCTTCTGTCTCTTCCTTTCCAGTCCTGATGAAGGGTCTCAACCCGAAACGTCGACTGTTCATTTCCCACCATAGATGCTGCCTGACCCGCTGAGTTCCTCCAGCATTTTGTGCGTGTTGCTCCAGATTTCCAGCATCTGGAAACTCTCATGTGAAGCAAATCCAGTGTTTGTTTTTACCCGCACCTTTCAGTCATTTAGTAAATCCACTGTCAGTCCAGCTTTAGAACATTGAGCTGTGCCACAGCCACAGACGTAGGTCAGTACAATTGCTGCTAACATGTCTTGTCAAAAATATAGTAGGGATTCATTTCAATCACACAATCCTGAATTCAGTCCTGATGAAGGGTCTCGATACGAAACGCTGGCTGTTTATTTCCCTCCATAAATGCTGCCGGACCAGCAGAGTTTTTCCAGCATTTTCTGTGTGTTGCTTCAGTGGTGAAACCCTTTTGGTTTCCTTCTTTATACAACCATATCATGAAGATCATATTCATTCAAATACTAAAAAAACAAGCAATCCATTGACCAAAGCCGCCGCAAGTCAAACCATGCCGTAAAGTCCTCCCCAGAAACATTTGAGGATGTGTGACCCAGCCTGAGACAGACACCAACTGCCCAGTCCGCCAACAACACGGCACGGCCGGGCACACAACAGGTCTTTAGGGAGACTTTAAATTGCTCAACGCTGGCTTCATAGAACAGCACAGGACAGGCCCTTCAGCCCAAGATATTGTGTCAAATTAACTAAATCAATGACTCCTAATTAATCTAATTCCTCTTCCCTGCACATTGACTATGTCCCTCACTTCTCTGCAGATTCATCTGCATGTCTAACAGTCTCTTAACCACCTCTCTCGTACCTGCCTCCACCACTAGGCAGTGCATTCTGGGCACCCACCGCTCTTTGTATAAAAAACTGCCCCGCACATCTCCTTTGAACTTACCCCCTCACTGGCTGTCTACTCTATCGATGCCTCTCATAATTTTATAAACTTCTATCTAACCTCCCCTCAGCCTCTGTTCTGGAGAAAACAGCCCCAGCATGTCTAACCTCTCCTCTTAGCACATGTCCTCCAAACCAAGCAGCATCGTGGTAAACCTCCCAAAGCCTCTACATCCTTCCTATAATGAGGCGACCAGAACTGAACACAATTCTCTAAAGGTGGTGAACTTAGTGGTGAACCCAAAGAATCATTGAAAAAGTCTATCAAAATATTTTTAGAACATAGCTCTAAATTGACCAAATTCACTCAAAGAAGAAAACAGAACAGCACAAGAACTGGGGTCAAGTGGTATCGGGGGAAACTAAAGGCGCAAGTCGACATTTCAGACCAAGAGTGGAGACCCTGCATCAGAACTCAGGGATGCAGCAAGACTGCAGGATGTGGCATTGTGTGGGTGGGTGGGGGTGGAGGAGGGAGAGATAGAGACTGGCAGGTGACAGGTGGAACCCAGTGGGGAAGGGATCGTGAGCAGATGGAACCAGGTGGGTGGATGGGATGGGATGGGAATGGCCAACAAAGGGAGCAGAAGCCTCAGTGCACAGGTGAGTGTGTGGTAGGAGAACACCAGGGCGTGAGTTACCTGAAATTTGAGAATTCCGTGCTTCCTTTTTGATTGCCTGCTCCAACCGGTTCAATCTGCCCATCATTACCTCCAGTCTGGCTCACCCGTCAGCTACCAGCCTGAGTACAACGTCCCCTGCCCCCGGACAGGTCCAAATGGAAACCGCAGCAGCATCACAGGCAGGTGGGTTCAGACAACTCACAGAACAGACATTGCACAATCTGTGTCACTAACAATATACAAATGTACATTTTGTGTCAATAACGGACTTAGAATCCCTTGGCTGGGCGCAGGGCCATTTCCCCAGGGACACGGTCCCATTATCACAGCCCCAGGGATTGTGGGGCAGCAGCAAGGGGGCAGTTTTGCCCAGACGTGGGGGGGGGGGCGGGGAAGGCGTTACCTGAGCTCAGGGGGTAGTGAAGGGGAATGTGGGTCGTTCCACAGCCCCACACTGAACCCATACCAGGGTGGGGGATGTGGGCACTGGGCCACTAACCAGGGGCCGGACAGTCTGTGAAATCACCGGGACAGCAGGGTGTCCCGTCAGGGGAAGGTGCTGTGGGGAGCTGCAGCTCGGGGACTGAAACTTGTTCACGTCATGTTCAGTGCCGGACGTCCCATTGGGCTCCCTCTTTGCTGTTGTCTGTCTGTCACAGCATTAATGTGTTGTATGTGAAGAAAATCAGCGGGGAAGAAATCACAGACTCTCATAGGATCAGTTCACGTTCGCCCTCTGGCAACCAATGACTATTAAAGGCAGGAAATGCAGCAGCAAGTTGTGGGCTCTTGCTGCCCATTGGCCGGGTCCTGAGCCCAGGAGCTGGTGGTCCCGGGCCTGCTGCAGCACCGTCTGCACCGCAAGTGTCCGCTCAGGGCAGTGGGCTCGGGGCTGCTTTAGAAAAGGTCGGATGTCCCTATTCACACAGCCCCAGGCCGGCAGTGCCCAGAGTCCGGCTCTGGCGGAAGGAAGCAGCGGCTGGAAGGAGAAAAGATTGTTTCTCATCACTGGGGAATGGGGCAGCGGCATCACTGCCCAACTGGTGCTGGGTCCCACTGATCTCTGACCGTCTGTCTCCGGGCTTTGTTGTCGGGGAACATGGAACATTGAACAGTACAGGGACAGCTCCTTCGGCCCACCATGTCTGTGTTGTACCATGATGCCTCTCCTTATAGTGAACATTCTCTGATCCAGGCAACATCCCTGTGAACTTCTTCCGGACCCTCTCCAAAGCACTCACATCCTTCCTGTCATACGGCAAACAGAAATGCACACTACACTCCAAATGTGGCAGAACCACGGTTTTATACAGCTGCATCGTGACTTCCCGACATTTACACTCCACACCTCGACCCATGTCGGCAAGTGTGCCCTGCGCCTCCTTCACCACCTTACCTACCTGTCTTACCACATTCCGGAAGCAATGGAGTCGCAGCCCTGGGTCCCCCTGTACATCAATGTTCCGAAGGGTCCTGCCAGTTACTGTATGTTTTCCTCTTGCGTTTTCCCTCGCAGATGCACATCTCACACTTGTCCAGGTTAAATCGATCTGACACGTCTCTGCCCAGTTTCCCAACTGGTCTCTATCCTGCTGAATCCTTTAACAACCTTCCTCATTATCTACAGTTCCGCCAGGTTCTGTGTTGTCTGCTTACTGTTCACCCCACTTCTAATGAGAATGTTTTAAAATTCGTTCCTTGTTCTTTTCTGATTCTGCAGCAAGTGGTATTCACAAACAAAGGAGACACTGTACCCGTGTTGAAGGTTGTAATGACTCTAATTTGCTAGGATGATAGAACAACTACTCATTAACCACTTCAAAAACTACAGAAGGACAGAATGATGATTAACTGCTCAGTGAAGTGTTCAGTGCCGGAGGGAACCCCAGGTGTCCGACAGCCACTTCCATGATTTTCTCTCTCAGTCTCTCTCTCTGTCTCTCTCTGTCTCTGTCTCTCCCTGTCTCTCAACTCTTTCCTAACACCACGAAAATTATATGTCACAAACTGCAGAGATCCCTGCGGGACACCACTGGTCCCTGAGGTCCAGTCAGGGTAACACCCTCCACCACTGCCTTCTGTCTTCTCTGGCCAAGCTAATTTTGAACCCAAACTACCAATTCTCCATGGAACCCATGTGGCTTAAACTTCTGGATCCGCCTGCCGTGAATGGACCTTGTCGAAAGCTTCAGTAAACCCCGTGCATGGACCGTCCAGTGCCCGACTCCCATCAGTTATCTTCTTCCCCTCCTGAAAAACCTCAGTCATGCTTGTAAGAGCTGACCTCCCCCACACAGCACTGCTGGTGGTCCCTAATAACTCTCTGCTTTTCCAGATGCCAGTTGATCCTCTCCCAAGGTATTTTTTCCCACAATTTCCCTGCCACAGTTGAAAGCGTACCAGCCTGTAATTCCCTGACTTGTCTCTGTTTCCCTTCTGAAGCAGAGGAACAACATCGGCGATTCTAACAGAGCAGTAAAAATATAACTAAATTGAGGCAGGGTGTCACATCGGGCTCCGCGTCACGGGATTATTCTGAAACACAGAGGGAAGGGTTAATGGCATCATTGTCATTGTTACTGAGCACCCACTGAATAACTGCAGGAAAACAGTAACGTGTCACAGCAGTTCTGTTTGTACAGCACAGTGTGTGATTCAGAACAAGACTGTAGCAAGCAACAGGACACGCAGTGATCCACTGATAAAGCTGTGGGGTTAGTTAATGATTATCACCAGGAGATGACCTGTAACCAGGGTGTATCCATTTACCTGCAGAACACAGAACGCTGTCTCACTGGGACTCGCTGAGCACAGAATCTGGAGCCTCGGTACAAGGTAGGAACCACGATGGACTGGACAAAAAACTTCAGAGAGTTAACAGGAAAAAGGCATTTAGTACTTTTGTGAACACTTCACCAAGATTGAGAAATTATTGAATAGTGGATCTGTAACAAATTCCCTCCTGAGACAATGGACGATTTTCTTCAGCTAACTGAGCAAACTTTCTGACCACGTCCCGCGGGAACCTGGTGCTGTTGGAAGTGTTATTGAAGATGTTGCACGTTCCGTCCAGTTACGAATAAGAGCAAAAGCTGGGGAGGTGGGAGCTTCCGCAGCCCCGAGCCACCCCCACCCCATTGCTTCCAGCAGCAGGACTCTGACCCTTCCACTCTCTGGGGTTTACTGATCCCGGACGGAGGGAGCTGACGCTTTGGCCTATTTATTCTTTCGCTGGAAAGATCGACACTATCTGCCCATCCCCAATTACCCTTCAGAGGGTCGGCTGTACTGTTATTGTTTTTACCTGTACTACATCAATGCACTCTGCACTACCTCAATGTCACTGCACTGTGTAATGAATTGACCTGTATGATCGGTATGCAAGACAAGTTTTTTCACTGTACCTCGGTACAAGTGAGAATAATAAACCGATATCAATACCATTACAGAATGTAATGAGAAAAATTCCCCACGTTGCCGTTTATAGTGAGGGGAAAGGTAGGGAAGTGATGCTTCCAGTATATGAGCTATTGGTGAGACCTGTTGTGGATCACTGCAGTGAGTGTCGTTTTCCTGTGTCAGAAAGGATGTGAATGGATCGGTAGTAGTTCAAGGAAGGTTAAGCAGAGAGATACCTGGACTGTGTGAGTTGTCTTGTGAGGAAATGTGTGTCAACCTTGGCTGGTTTTCGCTGATGTCGAAGAATTTGAGGTGACTTGATTTTATGCGCTGGTGTTGGATGAATGAGGGCGGATTTGACTGTATCCGCTGGTGTTTAGATGAATGAGGGGTCTTGACTGTATCCACTGGTGTTTAGATGAATGAGGGGGGACTTGACTGCATCCGCTGGAGTTCAGTAGAATGAGTTAAGCACTTGGTGGAAATATAAAAGATCATGCGGGGTCTTGACTGGGATGTGGAGAATATGTTTGCTGCTGTGGGAGGAAGTAAAAGTGATGAAGCTAGACGTGACGTTTCTTCCGGCGTGGTACTAGTAAGTTTATGGAATTCTCTTCCTCAAAGGAACGGAGAAGCAGAGTTTATTCATTGTGTTTCATTCGGCAGTGCCGGATAGGAAAGAGAGTGAGGTGTTGCAGGCGGTTGCAGGACTAAGGCGCTGAGATCACAGTCAGATTATTCGTGATCACAGAGAGTGTTAGAGCAGACTTGAAGGGCCTAATGTCCTGCTCCTAATTCAATATGCCAGCAGCAACTTCTGACAAAAAAAGTCCCAGTGAATTTAATGTTTGGAGTTTTCCGATCACTCACTGACGAGAAACGGTTTATGTATCTGAAAAATATATGTGATATCAGGGAATATACCAAAGGGAAGATAGTAAACAGTCATTATTTATCAACTGCCACAGTGATATGGTAACAGTTCCAGTAAGTTAACACATAACTGAAGGTGAAGGACATTCTTATCTTACTGCATTGCCCATTACTGTAGTGGTCCAACTAGGGACAACTGTTGAACCGGCTTTTTAAAGGTTTGATAGCGAGATTAGTGCAGCCCCAAGCAGCAGGAGCACAGTTAAACCTGGAGAAAGGAATGTCCAGTGTTCAAAACAGAAGATTGTTCCAAATGCATAACTGGTCACCAGAGTTCACAGTGCGCTTCCTGGCGCTGTCTGTCCAACAAACGCACAGCAATCTCTGTCCTCAGCTGTCGCTGACAATAAACTGGCTCCAAACGGCACCAACCGACCCGAACCAGGATGCGGGTCGTGACTGTTCTCTGGAACAGACAGAAGTGTCGAGAGAACCGTGATCATTGTCACCGTGCACTGAAGCAGTGATTTTGGATCGGACAACATGTCAGAACTATTTGCTTGAATGAGGCATTGCGTGGTTCAGTACAAGCGTCGGGGATCAGGGTGTGGAGGTCTGTGCTGATGAGGCTGAAATCCATGTTTGTGAATGTGTTATCAACTGAACCTCACCCAGGATGTGTTCACTTACTGCTCGCACCCATAAGATTCAGGTGCTCGGATTCGCTGGCACCAGAATCAGGAGCTCAGCGCAAGGTCAGAGCAACATTGGAGCATTTTAATAAGCACACCAGTCACGGCAATATTTCTGGTATGTTGTCGGTAAATTGTGTAGCTTTATGGATCTGGAAGAACATGTGCATTTTTTTTACAAAAACTGGACACTTCTTAACTGCAATAATCCAGTCAGGACACTGGGATTAGGTTTGCTCGATGGAAGGCTTGATGCCTCGATTAACGCAGCTCAATCTGAATGTGTACAGACAGGATCTGGGGAAACTAACAGGCAGTGTGCAAGAGAACAGATGATTTCAAATACTCAGCGTTCACTGCGCCAACTGCGGTCTTTCATTGGCTCCTGGAGGCCGAAGACGTTAGAGGGATCTCTGTCGCTCTCCCTCTGCTGTTTATTGTTGGACAATAAACGAGTTATGTGGCAAACAATATTATTAAGCTGAGGCTTAATGTCACATCAGGCCATACGTAGCTCATGGTTCTTCCTGTGAAGCGCAGTTAGGAGAGTTGAGGGCAGCACAATCACTGTTACCAGGCACGGAGGTAACAAAGGCGAAGAAACGGAGCAATGCGTCCCCACATACCGAATTACACGAAACAAGCCCTGAATTAGGGAACAGGGCGTGGGAGCGTCAACCGATAATGCTGTGGTTTGGTTAACTATTATCAATCGGAACTGAACTTTACTACACCCAAAATATTGGAGGAATTCAGCTGGTCCGGCAGCATCTATGGAGGGAGATAAACTGTCGACATTTCGGGTCGAGACCCTTCATCAGGACTGGAAGGGAAGAGGGCAGAATCCAGAATAAGAAGGTCGGGGGAGGGGGAGGAGCACACGCAGGCAGGGGATAAGTGAGTCCAGGGCAGAGGGGGAAGGTAGATGGGCGGGGAGGGAGGAGATATAAGAAGCTGAAAGGTGATGGTGGAAGGTAAGGGGCTGAAGAAGAAAGAATCTATTAGCGTTGGGCAGTGGACCATGGAATAAAGGGAAGGGATAGGTGGGCAGGACATAAGGGCGGGGGAAGAGGAAAGAGGAGGGGAGGGGCCACAGGGATGAGGGAAGCGAAAGGAGGGCGAAAAGGGGGAGGAGGAGAGCGGTTACGGGGTGTTTGAAAAATCGATGCCGAGGTCATCAGGCTGGAGACTCCCAAGGCCGATTATGAGGTGTTGTTCCTCCAACCTGTGTCTGCCTCAACGTGGCGGTAGAGTAGGCCATGGATAAACATGTCAGTATGGGAACGGGATGTAGAATTGAAGCAGCTGGCCACCGGGAGATCCTTGCTTTTGCGGCGGATGGAGCGAAGGTGCTCGAAGAAGCGGTCACACAGTCTGCGTCGGGTCTTACCGATGCATCGGAGGCCACACTGGATGCAGTAAATGACACCAATAGATTCACAGGCTCGCCTGGAAGGACTGTCTGGGGCCCTGAATGGTGGTGAGGGAGGAGGTGTGGGGACAGGTTGTGGGGACAGTGCGGTTGCAGAGATAAGTGCCTCCTTTTTCAGTAAACGGGGTTTCCCTTCCACCTCGGTCAATGCAGCCCTCACCAGCATTTCCTCCATTTCCCCACGTCTGCCGTCACCTAAACCCCTGACATCACAAGGACAGGGTTCCCTTGTCCTCACCGACCACCTCACAAGCCTCCGCATCCAACACATCGTTCTCCGCAACTTCCGCCATCTCCAACGGGATCCCATCACCAGGCACATCTTCCCCTCCGCGCCTCTTCACTTTCCGCGGTGATCGCTCTCTCCCCGTGTCCACTCGCCCCGCCCCACCGATCACCCTCCCGGCACATAACATCAGCACCAGTGTTGTAAAGAACCAGTTGTGACTGAGTTCAGTGACGAGAGGAATCGATGTTTCGTAGCCAGCAAAATGGTTTCAGCCTGCGCTGGGAACCGGCGTCCATTGGTCAACATTGGCAGGAGGACCGAAGCAGCGGGCGCTGTCTGCTCGGCCGCTCCAACCTGCCCTGCAGTTCCGATGACCCACAAAACCGGTTTTACTCCGTACGCCCGGGCCAGGACGCAAGATTAGTTCTTGAAACGGGACTGGCGAGAATTCCGTGATCAGATTCCCCAGAGAGTACGGGCACGGTGCGTAATGCAGGAATACTGCGGTTTTGGGTATTGTGTGACTGGGGCTGGATCAGGCCGTGTCATGAACCGAGTGGCTGGGCCCAAGTTATTTGGAAGTATCGTTCCCCTTTTCACCTTATTTAATGTCTGACCCTACTGTCAATTCTGTGTTTATTACAGAGCACCAGAATCTGACACCTAGCCCCAAAATGGCTGAAGGAGCGGGCAGGGGAGAAGTTCCGGTGAGCTCAACGGGAAAGGCCACGGGATTGTTCGACAATTCTTTTAAATTATAAATATTGCATTGGCTGTGGGTCCAGATTTAATTCAGCAACCGCAATTCATAAAAGATTTGTGAAGGGACTGAGCAGACGGATGGGAGACAATTAACATCTATGGAGGCAGCATAGTCACATGTGGAAGAGGTACAATTACTGTTTGACTCATCATCCTTTTTGCGGATTCGGATTAAAACAGTGCGAGACTCCAGAGATTTGCTGAGGAACGGGGTGACCCAGCAAGCAGAAGGTAACATAGAGCAGAGAGGTGCTGATGGGCAGGTTGAACAGTAACAGGAGGGTGAGAGTGATGGGTTTCACGGGAATATGCAGTGCCTTCTCCAAGGACAGGTCCTTAATGGATATTCTATATTCCTGGAGACAGCAAAAGGGAGGCTTCAACAGGTGGGACCATCTCTGGGAAGGGAAGTAGGAAGAAACGTAGCCGTGGTTGGAAGCAGTAACGTGTGAAGGGCTGAATGTCCCCCTTCTCTACCATCTCCTTTGACCTGAATCAATAAAGTCACTACAAAGGTACTTGATATATTGAAAACAGGAGTGATGTGACCCTCTGCCCAGAGGATAGAGTTTAGGTCTGAATCAGACTCGCAGCATGATGGTCCTGAGATGCTTTGATCAGTCACTCGACGTTGTGACGAGGGCAGGTTTAATAATAGCTTCTGACAGACCAAGGGAATACTTGCCCAGCAAAAACATCATGAGGGTTCAAAAAACTAGAGGTAACTTTCACTGCCAAGCACTCTCCAGTCCATGGACACATCAGGTGAGGGCACTCGAAAGTTGGGCAAATAAGCAAAATGCGGTTTCTTAAAGGAAGAGAGAGGTGGAGAGTTTAAACATAACAAGGGATGGAGTGACCTGGTGATTCATGTACTGAGTTTGTATCCAGATCAGCGAAACGTTCGAATCCCACTGTAATGCTTGAATACAAAGCGGTGATAAAGTAACCCTGTAGCAAAATACCAGTGTTAGTTATGGTGAACACGCAAACGCTGGATTCTCCTCAGAACGTTTGCAACTCTGTGCAGCGGAAAGCTGCCATCGTCTCCCATGTTCCTGTCTTCAGATCCTCTAGACGACAGCCCTCAGATGGAGAAGTTGTTACATAGTGGCTGGGGTCTTGTCAGTGTTGATGGTTTAGAGACAATGAATGCGTGAGGTAGCTGCATTCGGACACAATTCATGCGTGACATTAAACAGAAACTGCCGGAAACGCTCAGGTAGTCGAGCAGCATCCGTGGAGAGAGACTCGCGCAGATGCCTCTGAAAGGTCTTTCTTCCTCAACTGTGGCTTCCCGTCTGTTAAAACGAACAGAGCCCGTGAAGGCATCTCATCTATTTCCCACACCGCTGCTCTCACACGCTCCTCCTGGAGAGACCAAGAGGTAAAGTTCCCTCGTACTCAGCTTCCACTCTACCAGCATAGTATTCAATGGATCATCCTTCACCATTTCTGCCAACTTCAACACGATTTCACACAGGACTCACACTTATTCACTTCTCCCCTTTCAGCAGTGCAAACGGATGGATCTCTTCAACTCCCCAGTACGTTCTTCATTCTCCATTAAACAACCCCCTTATATCACTTTCCTATGTAACAGCAACACTTGACATTTTACCACCCCCATCACCTTCTCACCATCCGGAGACCCAAACAATGTTTCCAGGTGAAGCAGCGATTCACTTGTATTTTCAAACCCGTGAACGGCACTTGGCGATCTCTGCGGCGAACTCACGCCAAAGAAGCCTAACACAGATTGTGGGACGCCTGAGCAGAGCCTCTGCAATCGGTTTATTGGAGTGCCCTCAGCTTCCAGTAGCCGACCATGTTAATTCACCATCCCACTCGCACTCAGACCAAATTGCCTGCGGGTCTTCCACATTGTTACAATGGGGCCCAAACACAAGCTTCAAGATCAACACTTTGTCTTTCAGCTGGGTATATTCAGATTTATGGACTGGATATAGACTTCCAACTGTTGGCAATTCACCCTTCCTCTCTGAGAACTGGTCATTTCTGCCAGTCACCCATCAATGATTTTGGCTCAGTCTTTTGCCTTTCCTACAACTGAGTGGCCTACGGGGCAACTCACGCAGTCCAGCTACAACAACAGATAACACAGGCGAAGAAATATAACGTAACTGCCACTTTAACTCATGTTGACACAGATGTTCCCTTTGTTCTACCTATACCTCCCCACATTCTCGGACACTGAAAACTATTTTGTATTATCTTTCCGAGTTCTGGCAGAGGGCTTTGGACCCGCAATCGGATCCTCCCTCCACAGATGCTGACTGAGCTGAGTGGTTCCAGGTTTTGTTATTATTCAGATTACCAGCATTTGCAATGTTTTCACATTTCCTTTCACAGTCCATGCCTGTGTGATTCAGCAGCAGCAGTTGGAATAGTTCAATTCCTGTTGCAATTTGCGACTGGTCATCAGTGAGGATGGGGTGCGATGGCCAGGAGCTGCAATGTACGTGGTCTATTTATAAATGATGTTGTGGGGCAGTAAAATTGTTTTTCATGAGAGGAGAATACGCGCCCGTAATTAGAGGTAACTGAAGTTTTGCGATCTGATGCAAAGATAATGTTTGGAATCTCTGGTCCCAGAGGCAATGCACCTGGAATGCAACAATAACACTGAGGTTTATAATATCATATTGTAAAAGTGGAGTAAAAGGCACAGAACATACATTTTGTTAACATTGGTGAGAGCAGTTTCCGTTACCTTTCATAGGATGTTGCTGGCAATTCCGTCATTTATTACCCAGCTACGTCATTGAATTCAGTGACATGATGGGTCACGTCACAGGACAGTTCGGAGTCAAATGTACTGGTGAGTCTGGAGTCACATGGAGGTCAGACTGTGAGGGCGGGAGATTTCCTTCGGTTCAGGTGTGTTGTGGGTCAGGTGTGAAGCCTCAAGTTCACCTTTGCAGATTCTGGCAGGCGTATTTAGTTCCATTAATGGAACTTCTCTGCTGCCATGGTAGTGCCGCTACAGAACATGTCTACTTGCCGAACTGAGTAACTAGAAACCTAGAAAACAGTAGCAACAGTATGTCATTGAATGCTCTGAGCCAGCTCCACCATTCACTATCGCCGTCCATTATCAAGTTTTCTACCCATGTCGTTTGATCTCTCCGACGCCGAGCAATTTCTAACTCCTTCCTGAATATATTTAATGATTTGACTTCAACTGCTTCCTGTGGTGGAGAAACCTACAAGTTCACCTCTTCTTACTTTAAGTGGCTTCCCTTCATCCTTAGTCTATCACCTTTGGTCCTCATCTACCCGCCATCAGGAACATCCTTCTGCATCCATTCCGTTCGTTTCTGTCAGATTTTTTTTAGTTTTATATGAACTACCCTCTCATTTCTGTAAACGCGAATTCCTATAAGCCTAATTGGCTTAATTTATCTTCGCGCTTCAGTCCTGCAATCCCAGAAATCAGTCTGGTGAACTATTGCTAAGCTCCCTCCACAGCAAGAACTTCTTCCTCGGATAAGGAGAGCAAAACTGCACACAATACTCAAGATGCGGTCTCAACAGGACGCTGCGTAATTTTCTCAAGACATCCATGTTCCTGTACTCGAATCCTCTCGCTCTGGTGGCCAGAATAACATTGGCCTTCTTTGCTGCCTGCTGCTCTTGCACGATTACCTTCATCGAGGGATGAATATAGACTCCCGGGTCTCACTGCATCTCCCTTTTCAGGGGGCACCATTCAGATCATCCGCCATGCCGTTATTGCTACCGAAGTGGACACATCCAGATTTTGGTCTTCCACAAACTTGTATATATTGCAGTTAATTCCATCATGAAAATCATCAATATCTATTTTGAATAACTGGAGTCCTGACAGAAATTCCGGTGGTGCCCCACTAGTCACATTTGGAAAACGACCCATTTATTCCTATTTATGTCCTGTCGACCAACCCAATCCCATGTACATCTTATCCCCAAATCCATGTACTTTAACTTTGTCTGCTAATCTCTAATGTGGGATCTCACTGAACGTCCAAATGCACTACATTCTCTGGTCCATCTTTATCTCTTCTGCTGTTTGCATCCTCAAAATATTCCAGTGGATTCAGTCAACATGATTTCCATTTTACAAATCATTGTCGAATTTGTCCAACCCTTCGAGTTTTCTCCTTTTACAGCTTCTACCATAGTCTAGAATTATCCACACCACTGATGTTAGACGAACCAGTATACTATCCTGAATTTTCGCTTTGCCTTTTCTTTGAGAGAATTACCTCCCAAACCATTAAAATAAACTCTACCTCGACGGATTCTGGGGCCAAGTTCAGTAGCACCCTTCGCCCGTTGAAGGAAAATTTCTGAACTAGGTCAACGCAGGTGGAATTAGTGAGAAGGGAGTGACACCAAAGTTGATACAGGAGGAACTGGAATAGTTTAGATGAAATGCCTTTGTTCAGTGCAGACAATGTGGTGCAGTGAAATCCCGCAGACGTTGAGACTGTGTATGTTTCGGATTGTGTTTGGTGACGTGGTTCACGACAGCCCCGTCTTTTAGTTCCAGTGGGTATGTTGCTGTCCAATAGGAGGTCGACAATGTCTTTACTTTTTCCCATTTTCACTCACAGGTCCGGACTCAGGGATGACCGAACTCCTGGCAAGTTGAACGATTTCAAGCTGCTGCAGTTGACGGACTTCTACTGGGACAGGTTGCAACAGGCGATGGAATGAGGGGTGCACGGAGTCAGTTCGGCGTTAACGTGCGAGAATCAGCTCAGTCGTCGGGAACATCGGGTGGGTGAGAGGGAGAAAGACTGAGTTTCGTTTATTCACATATCACGGAACTGATGGGATGTCGGAAATCAGAGCCATCGGATGTTAAAGTAGGATGTGAAACTGAAAAAAAAAACAATGTGAATCTGAAGCAATGATAAAAAGGTCTGAAAATATCCCGGGGACTGGTGGTAGCTGCCCAATGTTCAGATGGAGGGGAGCAGGTAAAGTTTGTATGAGCTTGAAATAAAAGAGCTTGAATGGAAATATGACGGGAAACTTCGGTTTGGGAAGACAGCAGGATGTCAGTGAGAACCGGGACAGAATCTGAGGGTGCCACAGGGGCTCGTGTGTTATGGATGGAGATGATTGTGCCATAATTTGGAACTGTAAATAGTGTGAAACGTGGAATACGGCAATGTTGTAATAATGCGATGCTGCAATCACTGAATAAACCTCCTGTGGAGAAGGAAAACTGAAGTATTGTGTTTCAGCCAGTAATCCGCTGTCATGTTGGACACCGGCGGACTGAGGAGATGAATCACATCATCTGTTCTGTAGCTTCTCTGAGACTGCCCACTCTCTTAGAAATATCCTCGCAACTTCTTTCTTCATCTGCGATCATGATTTTCTGAATTTTGTTTGACACTGTCAAACCCCGTGAGGTATGATTTTCCAGCATTTAAGGATTTGGAGTCACGTCAACGAAGTGGTCGCGGACCAGCCAGGATCTCATTGACTGGTGGAACAGGCGCGAGGGTGAATGTCCCTCCCCGCGGTCTGATCCCAGAATGTACAGTCCATGTTCAGACAGGATCAGCGTTCATCCTGCTGGCTGCTCAGTGTGAGCCTGTCACAGCACATCATTTACTCTGTGTGATTCTGTCAGTCATCAACATATCCATTGTTACTCTTCGCAGAAGGTTACTGAGCTCGCTGATAAGGGAGAGCGAGTGGACAGTTCCAAATGCCTCCTGAACCTGGTGACGGAGAAGGGTTCCCGGGCCCGGAGGGTGATGTGGGAAACCTTTGTGAAAATGCGGAATTGGGTACCAAAGTTGGACAAAATACTGAAAGAAATACAGGAATATGGTGAGATAATATCAGACATGATTTCAATTTTGAATACAAACACTGCATGCTTTACAAATTTACAAATTTGATTTCCTCAAATTGTTCACATTGAAACAGGGTGTGTTCCGTACGATCGAGCAAACATTGCTCAAGTTTTACCGGGGTTGCCCAGTGAGCTGAAAGGTAAGGGAAGAAACATCTGTTTCCAACAACGGTTGATATTTGTGTGGCGCCATTAAGTTGATGAGTCACAGGGATTTGATCAGGTAAATGTTGGCACTGTGACACAGCACATAGTGGGACACGTGGAAAACAAACTGTTGAAGGGAGAGCATTCAAGGGGCATGATTATGAGGAACGAAGCAGAGAGTTGGGGAGCTTGAGGGAAGGCATCACGCCTCTCTGGAGCCTTCAGCTACGGCTTCCTCCTCCAGGATCAGAGCGATTCATGTCGGGGACAGATAAGGGGGCGGATCTGGAGGACGGAGAAACTGGGCAATTTCTTCACACAAAATATCAAACTCCACCCCAACCTCCATCCTAAACGGCCCTCAAATTAAATCATTTTTCTAAACTCCCTCAGTTCCTTCAGAGCAGCATTTCTCAGGGTCGGGAGTCTGTGGAAGTTCAGGTCATGGACTAACAGGAACAGCTTCCCTTTAGTTAGAAGAGCAGGTAACACCCCAGCTACTGTGTTCAACCCCCAAACAGCAAATGAACTCCACTCTGCTCATTTCCGCAGGCCCTCAGTGCAAACATCGCCACAGTTATCCAGTTTAATGTCCAACTCAATAACCCTGGGAAGTCCATCAGCAGACAAAGTTGGTGAGGGTGAGATGGGGGACAACATCCTGAGCTCAGTCCACAGAAGCTGAAATGCATGTGTGCCGCTTGTGTGTGATGGAAACTGGGGCAGTGCAAGAGATGTGAATCAGTGCGGACAAACCGAGTGTTGTGGGGTTGGGGAGAAGAAGGCCCAAGGAAAGGCTTGGAGAAATCAGCAAATAACCGTGCAATTAACCAAACAGGGACAGTCTGGGCAGGAAGCTGACGTCCATCAGTAAACACAAGGTGTCTGTGTCAATGGAGTTCTGTGCAGTGCGCAAGCTCAAGAGTTTGGAAAGCTTCATATTTGCAGAATATGTTGGAATACTCCACTTCACAAGTAACCAAGGTGAGAGCGAGGTTTAAGATGCAGACATGGACGGGTGATTCAGGGAAAGAATGACATAGACTGCGAAACTTAATCTTTCAGTAGGCCATGTTTTGTCTGATTATCCAAAGGTGTTGAATAGAAACACAAGGAATCCCTGCCAGAACCCTTCGTCATTCTCTCTCATTTCCAATAAGTCCAGAGATGCGGCCTTCCTTCTTGGACCAGAAACATACTGATAAGGAAGTTTGGAAATTCATCCTCATCCATGTTGTTTGTTATTTGGTACATCTCTGCTATTCGCCTGTAAACTTGTTCTTCATTGTCCTCTCTGCTGCTTGCCTAGAGCACAAACACGGCACTCGAAATCCCTCACGATCGTTTCTGAATGCAGAACAGATTTTCCCCGCGGTCATTGAAGAAAATCTTCTCTGTCACCACCGTATTGCCTTGAGTAACTATTTCCACAATCCCTGCTTCCTTATGCCCCCATCTTGCCCTAATGCAATGTATGGATGAGCACTGAGAAACCGTGACTGCATTTTTTCTCCAAGTCACTGCAGTGGGCTCCGTAGCTCCAAGCTCTCTCAGTTGATGACGTAAATGTAAACACTCTTGGCTGGGTCCTGTTACACGACGACGACTGATACAGTTGTACCAAGATCCTGATACACTGCCAAACCCCATACGTATATACCTGGCAGCTTCCAGATACCCGGAATTCCACACACCCATGGCAGGCTCCTGATGCACAGTGCAACCCCGCACACCTCTGGGAGGGCCCTGACACGCGATCTACTTACTCCTTGATCCCATTTATTGTGTCTCCGAAATATCGGTGTCTGCTCACCCCTTCCAGTTCAGTTATCCTTTATTTCCCCTCGAGATTCTGCTGTCGCAAAGTCTCCTAACTACTTTGGGAATGGTGGGCTTTCTTGCTTC
The DNA here is from genome assembly GCF_009764475.1 of Pristis pectinata. Classification (NCBI taxonomy): domain Eukaryota; kingdom Metazoa; phylum Chordata; class Chondrichthyes; order Rhinopristiformes; family Pristidae; genus Pristis; species Pristis pectinata. The sequence goes on along the minus strand of NC_067448.1, from coordinate 2,521,606 downwards.
TTCCTACAATGTAGGGAATTTTATTTATAACATTCCAACGTGTGCCCAGACTCTTGGTCAAACACAATACACTTCAGGCTTCCCTCGATGATTTCTCTCTTCATGTCGAGCAGGAACCTTTGCGCATGATTCAGTGGCTCTCGTGTTAAATGAAATATTCCACAGAAATTCTGCCAGTCCTGAAATTCTTGACAATCTGTCTCTTTCCAGATCCAGCGTCCCAGACCATGTTCTGGATACACAATAAAGTGGAGTCTGTGAAGAGTTGGGTGGGGGGGGGGGGGGTGGATGGCGTTGTGTCCGCATTTAGATCCTCTGAAGCTGAAAGGCACGGTTTCAGGGGAGGTGTGTAAATATGGGAGGGGCAGCTTGGCTGAACTGGAGGCTCTGAGAGGTGCCCGCTGGATCAGGAGACAGAGACACCGTGGACTTGTAATGGTTCATGAACTGGAATTAAGATTTATTTTGAAACAGGATAATAGTGGATTGGTGGCCAAAGTGGGGAGAAGCGTGGGGTTGCTGGGTGAACAGCAACTGTTGAGAGTTAGGAGACAGTCACCAGCGCTTTAGACAAGATGAAGGTTGAGGGAAGGAGACCGACACCAAGGGCAAAGCACTCCAACAGGAAGGAATGCAAGCCACCAGGGACGGGGCAGGAGGGACGATATTACGGAGGTGGAACTGAACGGGTCTCACAATAAGGGGGATACGATAGCAGGAACTCAGCTGAGTCTCAAATGGAAAACGATGCATTGTCTCTTCCTCTCCCAGTGCCCCGAAGATCCATCTCACCAAACCCCTCACTGATACTGTCCCAGTGGAACCCCTGTCCATTCACAGAGTGCCCTAGATAATCTGCCCAAGGAGTGAAGCAACAGCCACCACCGAAAATGTGATGTCAGCACCAGACACATTTCTCCTTCCCTCACAATTCACCATACAGGAGGGACCGTTCCCTCTGTAAATAACACTGACCCACCCTCGTGCAGCACCTTTCCTGCTCTTTTACCTCTTCTCTTCCAACCACTCAGGGGAACAAACACCTTCCTGGTGAAGCAGCGATTCACTTGCACTTATTACAGTTGATTGGTAGGCTCTCATGATGAGACCTCCGCTACAAACGGAGAGTGATGACCACGTTACAACATGACTCCCCCTCTCCGCCCCCTTTCAGTTGATGAAGTTGACCCTGAACTTTCAGTTGTATTCCACGTCAATTCTCCATCCAACACCCACTCTGTCACCTCTGAGTTTAGTCTTCCACACAACCCCAGCTTGAGACAAGGAACAGCACCTCGTCTCCCCATAAGGCACGAGATAACCTTCGGAGCTCAACATTGAACACAGCACCTCCAGATGCCCAGTCTCTTCAGTCTATGCCAGATCTTTTCTTCTGATGACAGCTCGTCAGCCTGGAATATTCACTCAGTTGCTTTGTCCTTTCTCCTTCGACGCTGCTCCGTCGATTTATTCCTCCTATCGACACGCGTGCAGGCCTGTCCGGTCCTCTTTCAGTGATGTACGTCCTCTAGTCTCTCCACCGCTTTCCCTTCTTTGTGTCCGAAGACACGCTGGTTTTCCACCTTCTAATTCGAACGAAACTCGGAGACCAGGAACGTTAAACTCTATCTGTCTCTCTCTCTCTCCCTCTCCGTGTCTCTCTCTTCTCTCTCTCTCTGTCTCTCTCTCTGTCTCTGTCTGTCTGTCTCTCTCTCTGTGCATCTCTCTGTCTCTTTCTGTCTCTCTGTCTCTCTGTCTCTCTCTCTCTGTCTCTGTGTGTCTCCCTCTGTCTCTCTCTCTCTGTGTCTCTCTCTCTGTCTCCCTCTCTCTCTGTGTCTCTCTCTCTGTCGCTCTTTCTCTCTGTGTGTCTTTCTGTGTGTCTCTCTCTATCAACAGAGGTTCCCAGATCTGCTGAGTATTTCCACCATATTCTGTTTTTACTTTGAAACAGTAACTGGTGATTGCGTTTATTTGTTAACAGTGTCAACAAATCCCCAGTGTAGGTTCTCCATTGTCAACACTGGTGTTGTCCACATTTGTCCGACATGAAAAGAAATATGGCTGTGGGGTTGTCGTAGGAGTGGGTAATAAAGATCTGACAGGAATCAGTGAACCATCAGGGGAATGTTCAGCTTCACAGCAGTTAACGTCCAAGTATGAACGTGTGACTTTTATCAGCCATTGCTCACTTTTGACTCGAGAGTCTGTAACCGTTTAAATTCTTGCACTATGAACCATTGGTGAAATTACACATTGGAAGGACTGGACAGAGTAGATGTGGCTAAGCTGTTTCCCTTGGTGGGTGAGTCCAGGACCAGAGGGCACAATCTTAGAATTAGACGGTACCGGTTTAAAACAGAAATGAGGAGAAATTTCTTCAGCCAGACGGTAGTAAATTTATCGAATTCTTTGCCAGATACAGCTGTGGAGGCCCAATCATTGGGAGCGTTTAAGGAGGAGATTGATAGGTATCTAATTAGTCAAGGTATCAAGGGATGGGGAGGGGGGAAGGGCGGAAATTGGGGCAAGATAGGAATAGTTTTGGCTTAGCTCATGGAGCAGACTCGATGGGCCGAATAACCTACTTCTGCTCCTTTATCTTGTGACACCAGTAATGACATTCAGCGTCTGGGGTGGCGCTCAGTCTGGGGCATCAGTGATGACTTTCAGTGCCCCGGGTGGGGCTCAGCCTGGAACAACAGTAATGCCATTGAGTGAGACGGGGGGGGGGGGGGGGGGGGAGCGGGGGCAATCAGCCAGGTTAGGAACCTTCCTGGCCACGTTGCTGAGGGAGTAGGGATGGAATTTTTCCTCCATTCAGCAGTGATAATTTGTAAAAAATACCTCAATAGATAACCCTAGACCTGCAGCGTTCTCGGACACGGCCCTGAAGTGTGATTTACAATTATTATGCTGTTAATTTGAGTGAAGACAGAGAGCATCCGGCAACTCCTTCTGGAGCGGAATGACGTTGATAAAAGGGGCTGATTATTCAACCTGCCGCTCAGTGTCGCTTGTCTGTTAATGTGCGCGAATGGCATTGAATTGTAAGCAGCTTATTTTACCCGCACGTCTGAAAGTTACTCATGTTTTATTTTATAATCGGCAAAGTGAACTCAATAAACCGTGGTCAGTTCAGTTCTGAGTTCCTGCCTTGGGGTCTGAATTGTACCTGTCTTGATAAAAGTGAGCGACCGGACACCACAGCGGAACAGAGCACCTGTTTTTGCGGAACAGTCCCAGTGCTTCAACAGCCTCAAGCGCCCAACACTGCCACACCAGCTGTACACTGCAACGTGAGCCCACAACATTCCTCACCGACAGAACACCAGCGGGTACACTGTAACATCAGCCCACAGAGTCCCTCACCAACCGAGCACCAGGGGGACATTGTAACACCAGGCCACAGCGTCCCTCACCGACAGGACAGTTGCATTATCTAATGAGTTGGGGTGAAGGGGGCGATATTGGGAGAGAAGAACGGGTGAGACGGGGTGTAGAACGAGATAGGAGAAAGGTTTGTGGAGGAGTTGGAGGGGTGTGTGGAAGTGGCGAGAGAGGGTTTGGGAAAGTGGTCGTGAGGAATCTTGCAGAGCGGAGTGGTGAAGAGGAGGGCAGGATCGGGAACAGGATGGGGAAGTCATTGGAGAGATGTAGGGAAACGGGGCAAGGGGCAGTGTGGTTGGGGAAGGAGAGGGAGACTGGTTGGGAACAGAGGGGAAAGGGGTGGGAAGGTGGGGAAAGTGGCTGGAGGGGTGGTGGGAGAGGATGGCGAAATATGGGGAGAAGTGTGGGGAAAGAGGGTTTGGAGAAAGGGGAGAAATCACAGTTGTCAGGGGGTACCCGGAGTTTGTTAGTCACGCCCACACGAGTGATGGGCCAGATCTCCCACTGTTCAGAGGCAGCCTGCCGCGCCATCGCGCTATTCCTTCTGGTGTGGGCTTGGGCTTAGTTTTCCACCGGCAGGTGGTTCCCAGCCGTTGGGCTGCGGGCGGTGACTGACCGTCAGTGTCGGGCTGCGCTGGACAGACAGGTTGAGCACCTGGTGAGGTCCCGGCCCAAGATCACCGCTGTCAAAGCTGTCATTCAGACTGAATGTCGACAATGTCCGATATCCAAACATTGAAATCCAATCTGGACCTGATACAAACTAAAATAATATTCAAACCTTGACCTTCTTGAGTGAAATGTCAGCCATAGACCTGGAAACGGTGAAGCACACATGCTGAATGAACTCCAGTGCCCAGTCCCACTGACGGTTCTCCCTGCAGCCGCCCCTCCCGTTGATGTCACGGGGTCCGCTGGACGTGCCGGATCCACGGGCAGAATTCCCAGCCTGTGAGCTGGAGAATCAGAGGAAGTCGACGCTGCCTTGTTGGTCTCCATGGACACTCCGCTGTTGAAACACAGACAAGCACAGAGCTTCAGGATGTGTGAACAAGTACGAGTCAGCGGTAGCTCTCGGCGGAAGTTCTTAGTGTCCAGTGTCAGGCACCCACTGACTGTAAACATAATCGCTCACAGTCTGGTACTTACTTCAGTTTCTGTATTTTACACTCCGGCTTCCTCAGAGGGACAGACAGCAGTTTCACTCCGGAATCTCCCAGTTCATTAAAACCTGGTGACAGGTCCGTCAGTGAAGAATTTACACTGAGTGTGGAAGCGAGTTCCTCGGCGCAAGAAGCGGTGAGACCGGCAGCACAGAGACTGAAGACGAAAGAGACAAAAGGAAGTCAGTGGAAGTTATAACGGCAGACATTTTCCAGTGCAAGATCGTCGCGTTTCAGTGTGCATTACGTGATAACAAACGCTGAATGATGTGGATCAGCTATTACCCATCCTATTGATTGATATCAGTTCACTGCCCCCTACCCGTGATTGGTATAAAAAATAGTCTCTCCCAATTAACTTACTGTAGTTTCCGTAATTTACGGACCAGGTTCCTCAGAACCGCACACACCGGTTTCACGCTGGAATCACCTAGTTTTTCGGAACCCAGGTCCAGCTCTTCAATGAAGAGCTTTTAGTGAGAGCAGAGGCGAGATCCTCTGCACAGGAAGCGGTGGGACTTAGCTGCCGGAGACTGAGGACGAGAAAAAGAGATAGATGGATAGAGAGAGGGAGAGAGAGATGGTAAGAGAGATGGAGAGAGCGAAAGAGAGAGAGAGAGAGTGAAGGCAGAGAGAGGGGAGGAGAGAGGAGAGGGAGGAGAGAAGAGGAGACATGGCGACAGAATGGGAGAGACGAGAGAGAGTGAGAGACGAGAGAGTGAGGGAGAGAGAGAGAGGTGAGAGAAAGAGGGGGAGAAGCGGCTAAAGGGGAAAATTGGGAAAGGGAGAGGAAAGAGAGGGTGAAAGGGGAGATAGAGCCGGGTTAGTGGGAGAGAGTGAGTGAGTGTGTGTGTGAGATACAGAGAGGGATAGATAGATAGATAGATAGATAGATAGATAGATAGATAGATAGATAGATAGATAGATAGATAGATAGATAGATAGATAGATAGAGAGAGAGAGAGGGGGCAGAGGGACAGAGAGAGAGACATAAAGAGAGAGACAGAGGGAAGGGGAGACAGAGAGAGAGAAGAGCCGTTAGAGCAAACATCGGACTTATTCGCGTTATTCTCACTCATTTCCTCAGTAACGGTCAGTATTTATTACAACTGCAGAAAATGCAACGTTCAATTTCAGATATGCAGTGATCATAAACACTTCCATCCCCATTGCTCGGGTCCGACGCCGTGTCAGGAATGCGCTGCCATGCTGAAGGACAACGAGGCGGCACGACCTGAAGTATTTCTGGGACCCTCTGCGTTTGTGCTATCCCGCCATAAAAACCCGCCGCAAATGCGCGTTGCTTCTCTTCATCGCAGACTGTATTCTTTTGGTAGCCTGTTACACCGCAGCGCGACTCAGCCCTCAGACTGGGCAGACGTTCCGTGCTACTGGAGGCAACCTGAGCGGGGCTTCTTTCATCCGTTGTGTTAACTCCACCTCCCAAGCCCCAATCACCACACTGACACACTGGTGTCTCGGAAAACTGCCGCACTGGAAACTCGTTACCTTACAGAATATCCTTCAACTTATATGTAAGCTTCCCAACATTTTCGGGTACAGCAATAACATTCATCCATTTTTGTCAAAGGTTGTAAAACTAAAAGGTGTAGAAAAACTGATAAAATCCATCCAACTTCGATGGAAACATTCCACCAAGAACCTTTCCCTGACAAGTTCAACCCACGTCTGTGTTTCTTCACACTTTTCTCCTTGGGACACCTCATCCTCCCAACTGTTCAGTAGTTCCCCATTGTGGTCATGTACTAAACTGGAAAATGGATAAAGCTGTCTCGAATCTCCTTGTACGCACAGGCCCATTGGAAGAATCCATTCCAACTCAGACCCACTCCCCGAACCCGTTTACCGCCTGCACCGAACGGGCTGCGTTGAAAACGTTCTGGACCATTGAAGGAAGGTGACCGAAGCCAATGGAGCCCAGGGCGAGGGCGCATTACTTGTGCTGCGCGGCTGCACCAACAGTTGGAGGGTGACGGAGCGGAAGACCTGCCTGATCCTCTCACAGCCCGGTACTCACTGGAGTTTCTCTATATTGCAGTCCGGTTTGCATTCCCGAATCTCCCAGTTTATTACCACCCAGCTCCAGCTCCGTCAGTGAGAGATTTGTACTAAGAGCGAAGGCGAGATCCTCGGCACAAGAAATTATTGTTTAACCTGGAGATCAGAGCAAGTGAGGGTAAAGAAACAGAGAGACATCAGCGGGAATCTTATTACTTATTAGTACTTATTAGCAGCACAGCAGCTGATCATATTATTGTGTAATATCTGACACCTAATTATTTCCATGATCGTCTCTCACACCTAGTACTGACCTCAGTGCCTGTAGTTTACAGTCCGGTTTCGTCAGAGTCTCAGAGAGCAGTTTCACGCCTGAATCTCCCAGTTAATTTTTCCCCAATCTGAACACAAGCAGAGTGAGAAATAAACTGAATCAGACCCTGGATCTGACATCATTTCTCTCAATGTGAAAGGTAATGAAATTAATGATTGGGGTTGGGTTGACGGAGGAGGGCTCGGACGTTCCGCACAGGAGCGGGACAATACACTTGGGTCGGATTGCAGGGAAAATCCCGGGTTTACTGTTCTAGTTTACTCGTCCACCAGTGTGTATATTCTCCCGGGATTAACCCCTTTACCCAGTAGATTGAAGTCACGTACTGGCAGATTTCAGCTCCCATTTATCACTGACCTTCGGCCTAGATGGTAAACATTGGGCCCGAATCCACAACCATCAGTCACATCGGGGCGAGAGCTGTCCACTGGGAGAAGGGCCGGTGGCACGATTGAAGGGTGTGAGGGGTTATGTCATTGGAGAGGAAGCTGAGCTCGCCTGCCTGCAGTTGTGCTCTGTCCTTGGTAGCCAAATGTGTGGTGTCTCTGCTCCCTCTCCCGCTGACACTGACGGTCTGCTGATTGTCACTTGATGCACCTTCTCGGGAATAGGGTGGCATGCTCTGACACATGGACTACTGCAGTTTGTGTCGGTTTGTGTGCCAGTAACCGTGAGGAGAAGCCTCACAAATGGACGTGTCACAGGCAGTGACAAACACAAAAATAAACGCGATTAATTACAATTTATTACTGATCTGATGAACTGTCCGACATCCCTTCCAACGAGGCCATTGAGGAATTACTTCCCACTGTTTGTCCGGATCATTGGGATCTGCTTTTCTGCAGCATTGACGCTGCTCTCCCCTGTTTTGCGATTTCGCAACAACACAACTAAGCAGACATTTAAAAACTGAAGTAATAGACAAATGAACAGTTATCCCAATTGCTGGCATTTGTGCAGCCAGTGTGCCAGACGTTGCAATCCTTCGAATGTGGCAGCACCGCAGTTCAAGGTGCTTTATTGTATCACAGAGCTCAATGAAATGAGACAGCGCCGCGCAGTCAATCGGGGTCAGTCGCAACTCAGTCAATGAAAGTGATTCCACAGATCCCAGTGTGGTTCCAGCCAGTTCACCATCTGAGACTCAAACAGGTAGTGTAATACGTTCAGGAAGCTCCTTCTACCGGCGTCGCTCCCTGTGTTTCCACTCTGGCATTTAAAATCCTCCTTCACCCAGTCAATCACTCGGTAGGCTGTTTGATGAGGAAACGGACCCAGAAACTCCTCTAGGTGCTGAGTTGCTCTTGGGGAGGAGAAACAGACAACAAAACGGAGAAATAACTCAAATTGCCCGTCCGTCGTGCTGTGGGCTTCATTGAGAAGTTTCTGGGTATCTCCGGGATCTGGAGTCAGGAATTGTGCGAGTGCGGCTACAAACTCTTGGATGGTGAGGTATGGGAATGTGTACACCACGCTCCAGGCACAATCGTCTCTCTCCAAAAGTTCTGTCAGGAAACCGGACAGGAACTGGGAAGGCTGCAGATTGTACTCAATGAAACATCCATCTGTAAAGACAATCTTCTTGTCGAGCAATCCCCTGAAGGCCAACTGACCAACTCTCAGTAACACATCACGGGGTCTTTCAATCTCACGGCCGTGGTTTTTCAGGATGTTGTAAATATAGTGGGAATACAGTTGGGTGATGGTCTTGGGCACTCGCTGCGGGTCCCTGTGTCTTCGTTTGCAGAAGGGGCCCAGTGCCAGACCAAGGATCCAGCAGTAGGAGGGGTTGTAGGTCATGGTATACAGGATCTCTTTCTCCTCCACATGTTTGAAAACAGCTGCTGCCACTGTCTTATCTTCAAGAAACCTGTGGAAATATTCCTTCCGTTCCTCACCAACAAATCCCAGGATTTCCGCTCAGACGTTGATCTCCACCTTTTCCAATAAATGTAACACAGTGGGACGGGTGGTCACCAGCACTGAACACCCTGGGAGCAGCTTGTGCTGGATTAAACTGTACACAATGTCAGACACTTCACACCACCACTCAGGATCTGTGCACATGTGCTGAGGTTCTGTGTCTCTCCGACTGTCAGCAAAATCAATTCTGTGCTTGAATTCATCCAAACCATCGAATATAAACAGCAATCCCTCTGGGTTTTTCCAGACCTCTCCCGGAACATTCCTAATGTAAGGCGACTGATCCAGAATCAGTTCCCTCAGATTTATTCTGCAGTTAATGGTATTTAAATCATGAAATTTGAAACTGAAGACAAAACTGGAAGTGTTGGTATATTTTCCCCGTGACCCAGTCATAAACAATCTTTTGCACCATAGTTGTTTTCCCGATCCCCGGGACTCCGGCCACTGCTGCCGAACTCCCAGATTTGGATTTACTCCGGGTAAAACTGCTCAAAAAAAATTCACCAGTCGGGATTTTTTCCAGATTTCCCCGGAGATGTTTCTCTCTCCACTCCTCATGGTCCCGGCTTCTTGCCAACAGCTCATGTTCCGCAAGTGTCTGATCTCGAACAGTGGAAATGACCGTGAGCTCAGCGTATCGATCAACCAGCTGGAAAACCTTCACCTTCTCCCTCATCAGGATCGTGTTCACTCTCAGCGTTTCGGTTTCTGCTCGCAGAGTTTTCCCGTGTTTCTGTTGAACAGCTTCAATGAAAACAATCAAATGTGGCTTCGTGTCGGCCTAAATATTGCAATGTCTGAAATCTAATTCCACTGTACCCCAGTCTGCCCTTATCTGAATCGGAAATGTCATCCTTGGCATTCCTTAGTGGTGCCTTTCCCAACTCACTCCGTCAATGGGAAGTCCCTGAACTTCCGTTGGTCCTGTATTGACCCCTACCAAGCCCCAATCACACCTCAACATTGTGCTCAATGATGCACGTTAACTTCCTTGCGGCATTATCTTTGGAATACTTCTCTTTCTAATGTTTGTTTGTGTGTCCAAACCTTTGCACCTTCCGCTCTGATGTAACCACCACCCCTCCAGCCCACCACCCTCCCCCCGGGCCCCTAAAGGCGCTGGGGTATTTCTGCTCCTTCAGCTCCGGCCTCCGTTGATTCCATCGCACACCACGTATGTCCGTGCGTTAGCTTCCGGACCACAACTCAGGATCACTACCCTCATCCCCGTCTATACTCTGTGACTCCTGATGGACATTCCAGGATTATTGTGTTGTGTAGGTTATATAGACCATTATTAGCACTGGCAGGCGCAGTTACGAATACAATGAAGTTCATTTGCTGCTTCTGGATTCGGCCGGTCACTTCGGGTGTTATCTTAAACAAAGGGAAACTGTTCCATTATTTTACAATTTATAGTAACACAATTTTAGGTAAATGTAACGGCTAACCTGAAGGAACCGGGGAGATTAAGAAAGATAATTTGGGACGCCAGTTGCTTGTGTGGAGAACTGATGCAATTATTTAGACTTGAAAAGACACCCTGTCCGAAGGGTCTTCAGCTAATAGACCTAAAGGAGCAGTGACCCTAACCCATCCTTTATAGAGTTCTTAAAGCTAGCAGTATAACAAATTTGTTCCCTCCATCTGGCCGACCATTTGCTGTGCGTCGCAACGCCAACATTTCTCTGTTGAATTTCTCGTGGTTTACTGTGGGTCCGCTCACGAGTTGACTGATGGGATACAAATACAATTTAATTTCAGCCCTAAATTTATATCTGCGATCAAACTGATTTATTATACACCTATGGCTTCAATACTTACTAATAATCAAAGATCCCCATTGCTTAGGCTTTCTCGAGGTACTAGACAAGGTTGCCCCTTAAGTCCTTTATTATTTGATATTACTTTGGAACCTTTGGTTATTGCACTCCGGGATTCTTCAAATGTATCTGGTATTACTCGCTGACAGAAGGTTCATAAGATGTCTCTTTACGCAGATGACCTGTTACTTTATATTTCTAATCCGGAGGAATCTATCCCCGTAGTACTTTCACTACTAGATCAATTCAGCGTTTTTTTTTCTGGCTATAGATTAAATCTTAATATGAGTGAACTTTTTCCATTAAACATGCAAATCCCAATTTTTGGCAATTACCTTTTAGAATAGTAACTGACTATTTTATGTACTTAGTTGTTAAAATTACTGAAACATAAGGATTATTTAAAGTTAATTTACTGCCTTTAATTGACCATGTTAAACAATTATTACTAAATGGTCCCCCATTGTCTTTGTCATTGGTAGGCCGAATTAATGCGGTTAAGATGAATATTTTACCAAAATTTTTATATTTATTTCAAGCAATTCCAACTTTTGTCCCGAAATCTTTTTTTGACACTATTGATTCTAAAATTCTTTCATATATCTGGCAGAATAAAAACCCAAGGTTAAGTAAGAAATATTTATGAAAACTAAAAAAGGATGGTGGTATGGCCCTCCCTAACTTTAGATTACACTATTGGGCAATTGATATCAGATATTTAATTTTTTGAATACAAGATTTAGATGTAATTCAATGTCCCAAATGATTGAGCATCAATCAGTACACGGATTTTCATTAGTTTCTATTTTAGGAGCTTCACTTCCTTTTGCACTTACCAAATTAAGTAAACATATGATTAACCCAACTGTTAAACATACAATACGAAAATGGTTTCAATTTCGTAATTTTTTTGGATTGAATAAATTTAACTTGTCAACTCCCATTCAATCTAATTTTTTCCTTCAACCATCCAGAGCTGACTCAGCTTTTTCCATATGGAAATGGAAGGGAATAGTATGTTTTCGGGATCTATTCATTGATAACTGTTTTGCACCTTTTGCACAATTGTCTAATAAATACAATTTGTCTAGATCACACTTTTTTTCGGTATTTGCAGATCAGAAATTTCTTAAAAGCTATTACACCCCCTTTTTCGACACCATATAAAACTGAAATTACGGAAAAAAAATTAGGTGTTAATCCTCATCAGAAAGGCTTGATAGCAATAATTTATGATTTAATTATGAAAATACGTCCAGAATCACTGGACAAAAGCAAGAATGAATGGGAAAATGAACTTCAGACATGACCTATAGAGATATGGAAGAAAATTCTTCATTTAGTTAATACATCTTCAATGTGTGCCAGACACTCTTTGATACAGTTTCAGGTAATGCACAGATCCCATATGTCAAAGGATAAGCTAGCCCTTTTTTATCAACATGTAAATCCTATATGTGACAGATGTAAATCGAATGTGGCCTCTCTGACAAATACGTTTTGGTCCTGTCTTCTTTTGGAAAAATATTGGAAAGACATTTTTAACATTACCTCAACCGTATTGAATATTGATTTACAACCTCACCCTATCACTGCAGTTTTTGGATTACCAACGATAGAGGCTCGACATTTATCTGCTTCTGCTTACCGTCTGATTGCCTTTTTCACATTAATGGCTCAAATGGAAGGATCCAATGCCCCCTACTACTTTTCAATGGTTCTCTCAAACTATATCATGTTTAAATTTGGAAAAAAATTAGGAGTGTTACTTTCTATCCTTCGCTTAAATTTGAAGATATTTGGAGTCCATTCAATATTTTCACATGATATAGATCCCTTTTCAATAACTTTTCAATTTAGAGGAACGGAGTTGACGACATAATATTGCCCTGTTTCTATTGAGAAATTTCAATCCAGTTTTTTTTCCTTTTTTAATCTTTTTTTCTGAAAATTTCCTTATAGTTTAGTCTGTTATATTATTTACAATTTTTATTTATTTGGTAATTTTTTTAATATATACAATAAATCTTTTTCTTTCTTTTCTTTTATGTTATATTCATCTACTAAGAGATTCTGAGACCTAAAGATTTTTTTATATTTCATTAATTTTTTGATTATCTATGTCATGATTGCTCTCTTGATCTCTTTGTATTACATGTACAAACATTGATGTTATATATCAATCTGTATTAATTTGGAAACTAATAAAAAGATTGGAAAGGAAAGAAGAACAAATACAAGGGCGTGGAATGGTTGAATGCAGCAGTTTCATCTCTTACCTTTCAGATGACTAGAACAATTAGACAAACGTTTGGTGCTGTTGGAGTATTCTGCTGGGACATAACCTGTCAAAATTATTTCATTTTAATGACATCAATCCATATAAAATAATCGTATGATCAATTTTTGAATCCAAAACCAAATTCATCTTCTGATATTTTCTCACCGTGTTCCTGTACTTCTAGTATTTTTTTTCCAGCTTTGGAACTGAATTTCGCATTTTCACAATGGATTGCCACATCACCCTCCTGGCCCCTGAGCCTTTCTCCATCACCAGGTTCAGGAGCAGTTTGGAGCCGTCTCTCCCTCCCTTATCAGCGACCGTCTGGGAAGAGTAACAGTAGAATCGGACTGACACATTCACACAGTGAATGATGAGGAATTGACTTGCTCTGTGATGGAATCCTCCTGTTGTTCCGGACACAGTGAGCAGTCACCGGGATGGGTGCTGATCCTATCTAAGCACGGAGTCTACATTCTGACAGCAGAGCATAGGGAGGGACATTCACCCTCAAGCCTGTTCTATAAGTCGATGAGCTCCTGGCTGATGTGTGACCAGACACCATCCTCCTAACTTCCGTACAAATCCTTGGAAGCGACAGGAGAAATGTCTCCCAAGACGAGACTGACTCAAGTGTTAAATCATGACGCGAAACTAAGATAGAAATCACGCGGATAGTTCAAGGAGAGAGAGGAATCACCGAGAAGACGGGGAAGTGTTGATGTGATTAATTACCCTCCGCGGGTGCCCAATATAACAGTGTATGACCGAACCACCAATCCCGGGTCTCTCTGGCTTCCCTTATCACATGGTGCAATATTTTCAGGAAAGAACTGACTGCATCCGTGTGTCCTGTTCCCAGATAGCGGACTTTCTTCTGATCCCACACTGACATGAACTGCCTCCCCTCCGACGGAACATTTACAGATATCCAACAATCTGCTGGCCATTTTACCCGTTTGGAGCAAAGCTTCGTATTCACAATATTTTCAGTTTTTATACATTTATTTCCCAGCCGCTGCTTTTCTTCCTCAGCAACAGCTGATTCCAAATTCCGACATCCCGTCAGTCCTGTGATGTGTGAATAACCCACACTCGGTCATTCTCCTTCCCACTCAGCCGATGTTCCCATCCACTGAACTGATTCTCGTCCGTTAACGCCGAACTGTCTCCGTGCACCCCTCCTTCCGTCGCCTGTTCCAGCCTGTCCCGGTAGAATTTTGTCAACTGGAACAGGTTGAAATCGTCCCAATTCGACAGGAGCTCCGTGATCTCCGAGCTCGGAACTGCTGAAGACAACAGAGAAAGCAGGGCAAAATCGCTCTCCTATCGAACGGCAAGTTCCATCTGGTGCTAAAACCGTAAAGGGTGTGAAAGCAGAATCTTTGAAAATGTTTAAACCGGAGGTAAATAGTTAATAAAACACAGGACATAGTCGCGTACCCGTGCTGACCACAGTGCCCGCCTGCACATGGTCCATATCCCCCGATTCCCTGCCGGTTCACCAGCCTGTCGAAACACCCTTTAAGCATTTCAATCGTAACTGTTACCCCGACACAAGAGATTCTGCTGATGCTGGAATCTGGAGCAACACACACAAAATACTGGAGGAACTCAGCAGGTCAGGCAGCATCTATGGAGGGAAACAAACAGTCGACGTTTCGTGTCCAGATACTTTACCAGGACTGGAAAGGAAGAGAGCGGAAGGCAGAATAAAAAGGCCGGGGGAGGAGAACAAGCTGGAAAGTGAAAGCTGAGTCCATCGGCGGGGGAAGGGGGATGAAGGGGAATGATCTCAGAAGATGGGAGTTGATGGGTGAAAGAGAAGGATGCTTATCTCAATATCAAGTGGAGGAGGTGAGGTTACCATATAGATCAGTCACAATCGTATTACGTGGAGGAACAGGCTCCAGGGACCGAGACGCTTCCTGCTGCTTCTGATCCATGTTCTATATAAATGACAGAGGCACTGTGAGCCCAATCTAAATCTGACAACCCACCCATGCCTCCGATATTGTATTTCATTGGTCACGTAGTCAGCACTTTACAAATGAGCATCATCTGCGCCTGTTACCACGTGTCTCTAATGAACCCGTTCCGATCTATCCTGGACTACCTCTCGTCGCACTGAAAGATCACTAATCTGACCTAGAATTGCCCAGATCAACAATTTGCTTACAACGACGGAGACGGCCGCTGACTTGCAAGAAATAAAAGTAAAGGTGTCGGCATGAGTCTCGTTTTAAAAGCAAATGCGATGTTGTCAGTTCCCATAAGATCCCTCACGGTGGCTGCGAAGCAACGGGATTGTTTTGTACAACAAAGCGGGATTATAACGGACACCGAAGGAAAGCTGCTTCATTCACCCAGTCTGATCTACAAGTGACTACAGTCCAGTTAATGTAGCTCGCTCTGAGCTGCCCCGTGGACTGGTCCGTCAGGTCACACAGTGTAACAACTAATGAGCAATAAAGGTTGGTCTTTACAGTGTCCCTCATTGTCCGTGTGTTAGTTGCAAATACTCCCTCCCAGTATCGACAGAGGCGTCCTTTCGGTTCAGGCAAGCTAATTTATTACATGACGTCTTAGGTAATTCAGACCGAGTTTTTCCTCCCGTCTTTTTAACTCCGTTTAAGGATCCAGCATTTTTTTCCACTGGGACCAGGGACAACTCTCAAGCATATTAGCTGAAGGGAATTTGAACAGAAGAACCAGGATCAGTAAGAGGCCGTACTGCCTTGTGTCCTCGCTCCGTCAATCAGCAATCCACTCCTGATCTTCCACTCCAGGGTCATTATCCAGCAGTGCCCCCATATCTGGTAATTCCCTTGACAATGAAAGCCGCATTACTATCGCTCTCCTATTACTGTGTCTGACCTGCCTGTCTCCACCACTCCAGCTCGCCGGCTCACTCTGTTCCTCGGGAAACCCCTCTCCTCAGACACTGTATTTATGCCCGTTACACTCACCAATAAGGGGGATGCACCAGTCAGTTACTTTATCCCCCTCCATTCGTGACAGAGCTGCCCCTGTGGATATCAGCTCTCTCTCCTCTCTCTGCTCAGCCTCTTCCCTACTCCCTCTTCTTTTACGAACCTCAGATCCGGATCTGTTGTGAAGACAACATTTATAATTTGAAGAACTTTATGTCAAACCTGTGCCCTTCACTGGATCTGCTATCATGTCGGCTTTCTCCACTACGATGGGGACAGTCGGTCCCAAATGTTTTTGCCCTGGAATTCATTAAAAAACATGAAAATTTGTCAATAATTAACACGAGAAGAACGCCTTATTAACCGTGATAAACTGCAGAAACTCCCCCACCTCCCAACCCCCGCATAACACTATCTCCAGCGCGGCACTTCCCATTCCACAAACTGTCAATCTCTCTGAAACCCGAATTCACAATAAACATCACGGTAACGGGCTGGCTGAGTATCACAGGTGAACAAGGGTACCCTGCCAAAGAGACCAGCTGCTATATCAACAATTCGCCCTGGTCATCCAGGAAGTTAAATGTCCGTCTTGTATTTCAGCCTAACCCAATTCTGTTTTCACCCCACTATGTTAAAGCTCCGATCTTCTCTCAGACTTCTCATCCCGAGATCAATAATCTATAAATTACAAAAAATAATCTATAAATAATCAATAAAAAAATAGTTCGTGCCTCCAGCGCAGCCCCTCTTGCAGGACAGTTCAGTGTGAGAGGCCCGTGCTACAGGAGGAGATGACGGGAGCAGAGGACTGCGAGATCCCGGCAAATATAAGACCAGGAAAAGACGGCTGAGGATCCGATACCGGGTAGTTGACAGTAAGGTGCTTGTAGTTGAGAGTGCACACAACGGGATGAGAATTAGGAGTAGGAGTTGGTCACTTGCTTCTCGTGCCTACACTGAATCATCGCGGCCCCCGAGTCACTCATTGTCCTCGTTACACTCCGACCCGCACCTGCACCCACGCACACCGACTTCTCACATTTGCCTCCCCAATAACAGCCATCCCCACTGCCGCAGTGCCGGACCCGATTCTCACACCGGCTCTGCCCCGCACCCGTACCATCCCAGCGAAGCAACTAAATTTCGCAGCGCCCTGCCTGGCACTCTGGCACACACTGTCCCAGTGCCGTGCACTTTATATCGAACTGATAGCACCCCCCCCCCCCGCCCCATTCCCAGCTACCATTGACCCTGCACCGTAGCGCCAGCAGGTTCGAGTTCAGAGAGAAGACTTGTAAATACATCGCAAGTTTCATGTTTGCAAAGTTTCACATTAGGTCACTGTCAGTAAGTGCACGATTGGACAAAGATTTACTGCAAGACCGGACACAGCCAGTAACACTTCCCGGATTGGAGTGTATTAGCTATGAGCTGAGATTGAACAAGCTTGGATTGTTTTGTCAGGGGCGACCTGATAGAAGTATGAAAGACCATGAGCGGACTAGGCAGGATATATGGTCAGAATCATTTTCCAGTATGCAATTGTCAAATACTTGAGGACAGATTTTTAAGGTGAGCGGGAGGATGTTAAAAGAAGATTTACGTAGCAAGTTTTCTTTTTCACAGAAAGAGGTCGGTGCCGGGGAGGTAGTGGAAACAGATACTGTAGCAACTTTTAAACGGCACTTAGACACACGAACAGGCAGAGAATTGGGGGATATAAGCCACGTGTAGTGGCTTACGTAGGCAGACGTGTTGTTTATATTGGTACCGTGGCCAATTAATATCATGGATATCACTGCCATCGGAGGTCCAAGGGCCTGTTCATGTGCTGTACTGTTCTATGCCCCACAATGTTGACATTGACAGGAATGTCCGTCTCCTGACCGGTCTCTTCAGCAAGGCTTGGGGTTCTCGGATTTCCGTATCTCCTGGACTAGGAGGCACATCAGGAAGGCTGGCTGTCGCCGTCTGTTCATTTCTTCTCGCTGATGAACTACGAGGCCATCGAAGTATCCGGAAAAAGTTCCTCATGTCTGTTAAGTCGCTAACTGCGGGGGGAAAAAACTCCGATTTGCAGCAGAACAATGTATAGAAGTTAATTAAAGCAGACGTCCAATGGAGGTGCCGCATGCACGGGGGCAACCAACACCGGACACGTGATGTGCTGGTGGTTGAACGGACACCTCTTCCGTTTGGAAATCAGGCACGTCTGAGGTAGCGGGATGTGGGGGAAACGAGGGAGTTAAAGGCTTGTCTTTGGACCGGGTGCGCGGTTAATTGAGTGCAGTGAAGGTCTGACAAGGGACGGAGGTGTGGGGATAATTTATTGTCGGGTGACAGTGAAGGCCGTGCAGGACAACGTGCAGATAACTTGGGCACAGAAGGACATTGTATATGAGGGTAACCTGGGGGTCTCTCAGTTCAGACGCTCCTGAGGAAACAATCAAATTTGTCAAACCTTTACTCATAGCTAATATTCTCCAAACCAGGCAACATCTTGGCGAACCTCTTCTGAAGCGTCACCAAAACCTCCACATCCTTCCCGTAATGCGGTGACCAGAACTGCACATACTACTCCAAATGCGGGCTAAACAAAGTTTCATTCAGCTCAACATGACTTCGCGGCATTGATATTCATCACCCCGATCGATGAAGGCAAGCATGCCGTACGCTTTCTTTACCATCCTGTCCACTTGGTTTTGCCACATTCAGGGAGCTGTGGACTTGCACCCCAAGATCCCTCTGTACATCAATGCTCCTGAGGATTCTGGAGTTTACTGGCTTCTTTCCCCTCACATTTGTCCGCCCAAAGTGAAACACCTCGCATTTATTTTTCCAACGAATCTGGAACTAATTCCTGGGTTCATTGTCAGTGGAAAGACTGACGGTACCACGATTAATCTTTCCCCATTGCACGTACATTTTCGTTTGTTTATTTCATTACAGCCAATCAGCTGTCTTGATTCCTTTGCATGTAACAGATTTTCACCTGCAAGTTGTTATTCTGTGAGATTCAGAGCTCTGTGCCTGTGTGCAAGCGGCTGCCTGTCCACAGGACGGATTCCAACACAGACACGCTCCTCAGAACAGGGGGAGGTCTTTCTGCTGAAGATCACCAATTATACTGAAACAAACAATCCGGACACTACGCTGTTCACTGCGTGTTACAATTGGATACGACCCCATTGGGTTCGCCAGGAACCAAGTCACAAAGCGAGTCAATCGGGAATTCAAATTCCCGCATCAACGAAAAGGTTTCCGAATTAGAATGGGTTAAAACCTCAGGGTTCGGGATGCTGATCCGTGTCGCATGACCAACCTTAAAACGTGCTGGTGGGAGACAGAATGTTGCGGGGGAAGGGGGCACGGAGCGGGCTGAACAGTGAATTCCCGGGAGGGGTAAAATGAGTTTTGGGTCCCGTTTCCAGCCCAGTCTCACAGACTGGCTGGATCGGTGGCGGTGGAGAGCGGGTCAGACAACGGGGTGAAGGGTAGGTGGGGGAAATGGGTCAACGAGTAAAAACAGGGAAATGAATCTTATGGGGTTAGGAAACCCTACCTTAAGCCGCAGGACGTTTCTGCTTTTATTTCTGTTTGTCTAATAAGCCGAATCCTTTTCCCTTCGTGGCTTTGTTTAACTCTCGCAAGTTACAAGCTGCCCATTTGATCCGCTCCTTATTCTGGGAGGTTCTGAGCCCCTACTGTGTGTGAAGGGTACTGCCAGGTGTAGAACGATTTTCAGCACAAACATTCCTCAACTGCCCCAGGACAGGGAGAAGTCTCTCTGATGAAAACAAATCAAATGGGATTGATAAATTGCCACGCCTTCAACTGTGAACAAGTATGCCTAAAAACGTCTGTTTAAAAACTCTTTTGGCCTGGAAGCTTTCCAAACCGGTCAAATACGTTGTTGCCTTTCCACCCGGGGCATAATTTGCTTCATGTCTCTTAGCCCCCTTGGCTACTCTTGAACTCTGTGTGTGTATGTGTGTGTGTGCGTGCGTGCGTGCGTGTGTGTGTGTGTGCGTGTGTGTGTGTGTTTGTGAGTGAGAGAGAGACTGAGACTGCATTCCCATCAGCTCCTAGTGATGTTCCCTCCACCACACCTCCCCCCCCCCCAAAAGGCACCCCCCCTCCTCGCCCCTCGCCGCTGCAATCTGCTTAGTTAAAGCGCAGTTTGGGGCAGGCAGGTCAGTCTCATTAAATGTATGGTTAAATGGACAGAGTTAATAACTGTTACAATACTTATGCTAAATCAGACGCAGACAAACAACTTTCCAAAGTAGAGATACCCAGTACAAAGTGACGGCTGGGGAGGATGGAGATTAACTTTTAGATGGGCTGCTTTAGCGTCATATCAGGAAACTCTGCCTCTTCAAAACTAATCAGTAGAAGTTATATTTCGCCAAAAACAAGCAAAAGATAATACTCAACAATGAGTGTCCACTTTGTGAGGTTTTTCCTCTCTTTCCCTTCTCTCTCTCTCTCACTCGCACACACACACTCACAGTCACACACATACACAAACACACGTACACACAAATACACAGATACACACACACACTCTCTCTTCCCTCTCTCTCACTCACTCGCTCTCAGTCTCAACTCTTTTTCACCCTCGCTCTCACTTTAACTCCCTCAACCTCTACCGTGTTGCCAGCGTCATGGAAGCGTTGTTTATTAACTGCCCGCACCCAAAACTACTATGTGAAGGGTGACGGTCCACCGTCACTGAACTAAACGAGAATGTTTTTTTCGTACCGTGTTGAACATTGAGGCAGGCCAGAACAAAGCAGTCTCTGGCACTGTGCCAGAGCAGCGTTCTTTGCTGTGCAAGTCCCAACGTTTCTCCTGCGCCACAGGGAGAAGACAAGAGGTCACAAGAATAATTGAGTTGTCAGAACAGGGGATTTTAACTTTCCTGTCATAGGCTGGGACTGCCGCTTCGCTTCGCCCCCTCTCCCTCTTCACCCTCTCTCTCTCCCCGGCCCACTCTTCCCTCGCTCTACCCTTCTTTCCCCCTCTTCACACTCACCCCCCCCAACTTTCACCACCGTTGTCAGTGCCTCACTTGCTCTCTGATCTCTGATGATTTGAGATGAAAACGTGACCTCCGCTCAACTTGTGGGGATCGGAGCTGAGGCTCCCAGATCCGATGTTCAGACCCTTCCCCGGTTCCCCCTCTGCCCTGCTTCCCCATCTTCCCCTCACCTCCCGAACGCTCCGCCTTTCCCCCTCAACCCCTCCTCGCTCTTCCCTTCTCCCACTCCCTTACTCATTTTACCCATCTTCCCCTCCTCCCCTCCTCTCCCCGTCTCCCTCAACCCTCCCCTTCCCCTTCTTCACCCCCTCTCCGCACCTCCCCTTTATCCCATTTCCTTCCTCTCTCTCCCCCTCTCTTCCCCTCTTCCCCCTCTTCCCTCTCTGCCCCCTCTTTCCCCACTCTCTTACCCTCTCATCCCTCTCACCTACTTCTCTGCCCCCTCCTTTCCCCTTCCCTTTATTCCAACTCTTTTCCCTCTCCTCCCCATCCCTCTGCCTCCTACCCTGCTACTCCTCTCTCTTCACCCCTTCTTCCCCTCTTCTCCCCTCCTCTTTCTCTCCTTCGTTCTCTTCGCTCCCCCTCTCTGGGACTCCCCCCCCCCCCCATTTTATCCAACATTGACTTGGGATTAGTTTACTATTGTCACATGTAACGAAATACAGCAAAGAACTAATACTTGCAAGCCATGAGCACAGATCATTTCAAAACATACGTCCTCTGAGGTAGTAAAAGGGAAAAGCAACAACAGAATGCAGACTATTGTGTTACAGTCACAGTGCCGATAGATAATAAGGAGCAAGGGCCATGACGAGGTAGGTTGGGAGAGCAAGAGTCCATTTTATCGTACAAGGGGTCCGTTGAAGAATCTTATAACAGCGGGATACAAGCTATCCTTGAGCCTGGTGGCACATGTTTTCAAGTTTTTATATCGTTTTCCCGATGGGCGGGGGGAGAAGGGAGAATGTCCGGGATGGTCGAGTTCTTTTATTATGTTCGCTACTTTACCGAGGCAAGAAGTGCAGACAGAGTCAATGGAGGGGAGGCTTGTTTTCGTGATGTGCTGGGCTGTGTCCACAACGTTCTGCAGTTTTTTGCAGTCACGGGCAGAGAATTCTCCATACCAAGCCGTGATGCATCCGGATAGGATGTTTTCTGTGGTGCATCTGTAAAAATTGGTGAGGGTCAACGAAGACATGCCGAATTTCCTCTGCCTTCTGAGGAAGTTGAGGCGCTGGTAAACTTTCTTGGCCGTGGCATTTTCGTGGTTTGACCAGGACAGGCTATTGGTGATGTTTACACCCAGGAACCTGAAGATCTCAACTTGTTAACAGGAGGTAGAACGTGGCGGAGGAGGGTGGTTTCTGCGGCGCCCATTGCTGGGAACTCGTTCTTTGCTGTCATATATTAATGATTTGGAAATAATTCAGGGAAATTGTTAAAAAGTTTGTAGATGACACAAGAAATAATTTCCCTAGAATGAACAATCGCCTCTGATACAGGACGATGTTGATCAGTTGTTAATGAAGGCAGAGCAGCACAGATGGACCGTGATCCCGATCTGTGCCAAATGGTGAACTGTGAACGGACGAATACGGAAATGGCGCACACATCAGTGGTAGGATCCTGGGCAGTATGGAGGAACAAAGGGACCCCGCAGCTTCATGATCTCTGAAGGTGAGAGCATGATAAGGTGGTGAGGCAGGTACACAGGACACGTATCCCAATTGGCTGCGGGAACATAGAAACAAGAGCGGGGAAGTCATGGTCCAGCTTTATAAAACGGTGGTTGGGCGGTATCTGGAGTACTGAGTACAGTCCTGGTCGCCACTCCATGGGAAGTACAGGACTACACTGTGGAGGGTGCAGAGAGCGTTGCATGGGACGGAGGGTTTCAGCTGTGGGGAGCGACGCGACAGGCTGGATGTATTTTTCTGCTGAGAGCAGCGGGCTGAAAGGGTACCTGCTCGAGGTGTCAGGATTTATGTGGGACAGGGGCAGAGCATATAGTAGGATACTTCCATCCATAGCAGAGGTTCAGTGTAAGGGTGAAGAGGTTTAAAGGCGGTCTGGGAATGTTTTTTGCATAATCTAGGGATGGGTGAAATCGGTAATGCACTGCCTGCCTAGGCAGTGGGAGTAGCGATCCCCATAACGTGTGAGAAGTATCGAGACAAGCACTTGCAATGCCAAGGCAGAGAAGGCGACAGACCGTGGGCGGTTGAAAGGGATGAGCACAGATGTGCACCTGAATGTCGATGTGGACAGGGTGGACCGAAGGGCCCGTTTCTGTATCGTGTGACTCTGTGACTTTGTGACAAAGACCAACAAATGAAAGTAAAGGAAAGGCGAGGCCGACGAGGTACCAGAGAGGAGATGGTGTTGTGGGGGTCGAGGGATTGCCCGCTGCACCAGAGGTTCACCTGACTCCTGTCTTCACCAGGGGAGGCGCACCTCAAATAATCAAGGGCCAGTTTGCAAAGCCCGTGCAAATAGACAGGACATACTTGATCTCATCCACTCTCTGTTTACCTTAAAAGCCTTTTTTTTTGCTGTAATCAGATGTTTCCCAGTGCCGGATGAATGCGGTGCATTTCACATAGGGATGCCCGGTCCTTACCCCTTGCCCCTGGTCCACAGTCAGAATCCTGGGCTGTTTTCCGTCCTGGTCCATCAACACCTCCAAGGATTGGACATTGGCATCTGAAATTGGAACAGTTACCCACTCATTCCATCATTTTCCTCCAGTAACATCCACCGTGTTACTGTTGATCCACTTGAATATATATTTTTTCAGAAACCAATAAAGACAAGAACTTACAAGATAAGAGCAGGAGTAGGCCTCCCGACCTCTCCGTCCTACCCTGTCGGTCGATGGCGGATCTTCCCCCGTTTTCAGCTTCGTTTCCCTGCCAGTTGCCCATTCCTGATTTTTAAATATGTTCCGAGCGCTTCTTCGGAAGTTCCTCTCCTTTGAAAGGAAGTTCCAACGTGGCTGAGTTTAAATGGCCGCCCACTTGTCCTGTAACTGTGACATCTGTTCCAAATTCTCTCGTAATTGGAAACATCTTGACGTTTACCCTGGGACGCCCCACAGGATTTGGATGTGTCAGTAAGATTTCCCCTCATTCCTCTGAACGCCAAGGAAAATAGATGTAAGTTCTTTAACTCCTCTTAACGAACAACCGTCTTGTTCCCTGAATTAGTGCAGTGAATCTATTCTCGACTGCCTCAAATGCCGGTATGTCAGCTATTATAAGTAAGGGGACGAAAACCGTGCACAGTGTTCCAGGTCGGTCTCCACCAATACAGTGTACAATTATAACAATACTTGATGTTTCTAACCAACGACCCTCTTGCAATGAAGACCCACATATCATTTGACTCCCTAACAAATTCCTGCCACTGCGTGCACAAGGCTAATGGAATATACAGTACTGACAGGGAATGGATAACGCTGTCACTGTGTCGAGCATCCAGAGTATCGTATCCGGTTCCCCAAGGACGGACTGAACGCGCTGGGTTGAAAGGAATGAATTCCTCTCGGACATGTCACTTTTCGACAATTGGGTATGATAAGTATATACATTGGAAAAGATGGAATGATTAGGGATAGGCAGCACGGCGTCGTGTGATGGGGGCGTTGTGGTGGTTTGGCGGTGTGTGCTGGTATGGAATGAGCTCCCAGAGGAAGAGCTCTCACATGGAATGAGCTCCCAGAGGAAGAGGTTGAAGCAGGTACGTCTTATTTTAAATAAACTTGGACGAGTACATGGATAGGAGCGGGTTGGAGAGATTTGGGTCAAACGCGGACAAATGGGACGAGCTCAGATGAGTTTCTTGGTCGGCATGGAGCAGTTGGGCCGAAGGGCCTGATTCCGTGCTCCATGGCTCAATGTAATTACTGTTCAATATGATGTAGGATTTACGAAATAAATTATATACAGTATATCCTGTATATATAGATAATAGTTACGGTACTTTCATTGTCCAGACTTCATATCGAGTCCAGCACGATTCTCTTTTAAGGAAGACAAATTCCACAAACGTTTCTGGCGGGGTGTGGATCAACAACTCCGGTTGCAAAACAACATTTACTCTTCACTGCGGGCAAGGAGGTTGCCGGGCCTGGCGCAGCAATGGCCCGGATGGGAATGTAACAATCTCTTAAGATTAGTGTCAATGAACTCCCTTGAAACGAGTAGAAAGGTTTGACCGAACTTATTGAGAATTGAAGAGGAACTAAATTGCTGAAGGGCTTTTGTTTGATTTCGGCGGAGAGGTGGCTCCTTGACCCGGGACAGGTGAGGAATATTTGAGGTGAATCTTGTCCTGAGCCGGGCAGCACGGTTCACACAGAGGGCGGAGCTCAATCCTCCCAGAAACAGGGGCGGATCCAATTCACAGCTTGGGACTCGCTGAGTTAAACAGGGAACATCCGCCCCATTGGTTGGGCTGGAAAAACAAGGAGAGAACTTGTGAGATCTACACGGAAATCCAGGCAGAAACTACTTGCGGCAGTGAGGTAAGGTTCACGCAGCCTCAAATGTTCCATTTGTTCCTCTCCCCCACCTCCCCCATCCCGGGCCGGGAATCCGGCCATTCACTGAGGGTGGGAGGAATCGCTACTGCCGCAGTCCGCCTGTACACCGGGCCGGGGACTTTTCCGACTGTAATGTGTGACGGACTCATTCGTTGTCGGAATATTTATGGACGTTAGCGAACGGCCTCGGGACAGAAGCTCAGACTGAACTCTCCGTGCAGGGTGGGCACACAAGTACAGGTCAATTATCGCACTCTCGAGAATTTAGACCGTGGTTACCCGGGATCGCACTTGTGCCGTCTGGTTGCAACGTGAGAGGATGTTTTATACTGAGTCCGTGTGAAAAGCATTTCTCACACAGTCGGGACGTTTGAAATCCCGCACGGGGGAGGGTCCCGTCACCCATCTCTCTCTCTCCATGGAAAAGTAACTACTCAGAACAACAGGAAGACCCTGGGGTATTATTGTAAGGGATATCGCAGTTGGAATGTCACAGATTGATTTATTTAACGGAATCTTTAAAATAATTGAAGAAAAGCTGCATATGATGGGAGTCTAATGTATAAACAAAATGCTGGAAATTCGCAGCAAGTCGGGCAGCAACTGCAATAAGGAACCTTCCAGGTTCGATTTGTGTATAGTTATGGGTTTTACTGCTCTTCTCTGTAGCAGAAAGGGTTACATACAATATCAAACCAATTTTGTTCACAGTTAGAGGTGAGCGTGGATTGTCGATCCGATTGGATTTGGTTTCAGCACAAAGGTCGCTCCCTGTTCTAAGGAATGTGTGGGTTGGAATCCATCCTGTGGACAGGCAGCTGCTTGCACACCGACACTGAGCTCTGACTCTCACTGAGCAATAACTCCACCTCCCAAGTCACTCAGTGATGCCTCGCCTGACTGGCTGAAATGAAGTAAGAAGGATATGGCTTGAATATATATCTACAGAGAGACAGAGCATTCTTGGGGATTTAAGGTGAGAATCATTCAGCTTCCATATTTATTTCCATTCAACCCGTTGTCGCCGTTTTGGATCAGTGATCCAGGAAATATTGGCTCTGTTTTAAGCCTCTTCTGGCGGTGCTGATGTTTGCGTTCCTGCTGTTTCCCGTTTGCATGGTTGAGATTTTCAGATTCATAATCAGGTTTATTATCACTGACATGTGTCGTGAAATTGCTGATCTCCACAACTTATGTCAGGATTAAGAACAATTCGAGAACCAGAGGTTACTGCTTCAACGTAAAGGTGCGAAGAGCTGCACAGACAACACCAGCTCCTTTTTTCAAAATGTCTTACTTGGAATGAATACTCACACTTTTTCTTTTTGTCTGAGTTGATTGTGGGTGTTTGGAACTCCTCTCCTCAATGGCCAGTGGCAGAAAAGTCTTTGATTTTGTTCAACCCCTCTGTTCTTGATAAGAAGTGGGAGTGAAGGGTAACAGGGAGCGGAAGGTGGGAATGCGGACTGAAAGTTTAAATCAGACCAGTCATGATCTCACTGTCTGGAGCAGCAGGCTCTAGGGGCCGAGTGTCCCACTTCTGCGTACTGGTATGTTCACAAGAAGAGATCTGACAACTGAATAGGTAATAACCAATGCAAAGACCACAGACAAGGGGACCTGTGAATTGTGTGTTGGCTGAATAGAAAATAAGTATTACACTAATTAAAAATTCAAATCCAGCTTTGGGGGGGGGGGGGGGGGATCGAACCTCTGACTCACTCGGTGATCCGGGCAGCGCCGTCCGGGACCGGGGGAGGCGTTCACCGTTCCCTGTCACTCACCGCACACACTCCCCATCGCCCCCCGCACGCAGATCTTACGTCACACACGCGCTGCCGGGCTCGCGTGGAGACGGTTTAACGGCCGAGCCCGCGCCCGCCAACTGTCAACAGAAGACGCGCGAGCTACTGTGATCCCATTGGTGCGAAGGGACGTCAATCACTGGTTATAACCAATAGCGGAGGCGGCATCCCCCCCAGACCCCGCCTCCCGCTCCCTCCGGTCAAACCCGAACAAACCTCAGCGCAAATGTCCCGCTTTTCTATTTATTCCCATTTCTCTCCGGGGGGAGTTGGGGGCGGTTGGTGGAACCGGTTTCCCCACCGACGAGTGAAGCGGCTTCCTGCGGCCGGAGCCGGTGACTTCACTGATTTCTCGGTGAGAGGCAGGAGGATGCCGCTCGGCCCATCGACTCCATGCCGGCCCCCGGGGGAGGAATCCCCGCAGCCCCGGCCCCCTCCGTATTTCCCTCCGGATCCGCCAGCTACTCCCCACAGGCCGGGCACGCTCTCTTGTGAAGCCCTTTTCCCGTCCCTCCCCCCCCCCCCCCCACTCAGCCCCATTTGCAGCAGCCGGTTCAGCCCCGAGCGCCCGTCCTTGGGGTGCGGGAGGGACCGGGGGTCACTGCGGGTGTCTGTGTCCCTCTAACTGTCGCCCCGGCGGTGTCCGTCCGTCCGAACCCCAGCTGTGTCCGACCCTCCCCAGCCCGGCGGTGTCCGACCCTCCCCAGCCCGGCGGTGTCCGACCCTCCCCACCCCGGCGCTGTGTGTCCCACCCGAGCGCCCATCCTTGGGGTGTGGGAGGGACCCGGGGTCGCTGCGGGTCTCTCTGTGTCTGTCCGTTTCCACCTCCCCTCTCCTCCCCCCGCCAGCTTCCTTATTCTCGATCCTAAAGTCACGATATGTTGACAAAACCCCGAGACTGATTTCTCTGTGGACTTTGGCAAGTTGTTGGAAATCTGTTCACATCAGTGACCGACTCACTTCCCAGAGGACTGATCGTCTGGTTATTTCCTCCATCAGATTTGCACAGGATTATGAAAACCTCTGTCGTGCATACCTCAAACCTTCTCTGTCCCAAATTCAATGATCCTGCGGTTGGGGATCGGACTGGGTGTGTGTAATGTGGGGAGGGTGGTCTATAGGGTGGGGGTGGGCTGTCATACAGTGTGACACGGGGAGGATGGGTCCCTGTAGATTGTGCAGTGTGTGACCCGAGGAAGGTGGACATCGGAGATCGGACGATATGCGAACGGGGGGGGGGGGGGGGTGGACAGTGTGTGATGCGGATTAGGTGGGTCCCAGGGCTGTCAGCGCTCATGCAGAGTGTAACCTGAGATGCAATTGGGTAGTGTGTGATGCAGGGAGGATCTGGTCCATTGGATCAGACAGTGTGTCTGTTAGTTCACAAGGCAATGTTTCCCTACTCCTCTCAATTATTGTCTAATGTTCCTGTTGATATTGTTTATTCCAGAGCACCGGAATTTGGGACCACCTGTCACCATCATGGCTGAACATGCCGGCAGGAGAGGGGATGCAGTGACCTCCACAGCAAGGAAACACGCACGTGTGTGCAGTCTTCTCGAAAATATAAATGTAGTCCTGATAGTGGGTTTGGATCCGAGGTTCACGAAGGAAATGGGAACAAGGCAGGGGCTGAGAACAGAGAGTTGACATGTCCAGGCGGCAGTGCAGATATCGTGGAAGGAATTGTCTAATAATCACCGTTATTGAGGGTTTTGCTATGCATAAGGACAGAGACTGAGGAAAGCAGTCATCTGAGGAATGGAGTGAACTGGGAAGCAGGAGGATACCCTGAGTGGAGCAGTGGCGGTGAACAGGTCAGATGCAGAAATGGAAGAGAGACAGTAATGGGGTTTCCTTTGTCATGGGAATACACAGTCTTCTCAAGGGAGCAGCCTGGGAAAGGACGTAAAGGAAAAGCAGTCGTGGGTGTTGGGTCTGAGGGGATGAATGTGCTGCATTCTTCAATCTGAATAAAAAAAATCATTGTAAGGATATCTGAAATGTCAGAGGCAGGAGGTGTGATCACATGGCAGAGGGCAGGAATTCACTAGGACAGTGGTCGGACAGTTTGTGAACCGGTAAGGATGGACCCCGGTGTTTCGGAGGGGTGTGACCGGGGGTGGGGGGGGGGGGTGGGCCCAGGGGTTTGGAAAGTGTGTGGCATGGCGAAGGTGGGCCCTAGGCGATTGTGAACTGTGTGTCCTGGGGAGGATGGGGTCCCAGGGACTGTGAATGTGTGACCTGGGTCGAATAGGACATGGGGGAATCGGACAGTATGCGACCCGGGGAGGGCTTTGCTTGTGGAGGATAATCCCAGTAATATTTGCCTCCGCAGTAGTGCCATAAAGATCACCTGGTCATCAGTGTATTAATCTATTGTGTAATTTATAATCAATATTACTGTTTCTGCCTGGTTCTGTCAGACAGTGGGTGTGTCCAGTCACCTGCTTCTCGAGATGGACATACCTCAAGTGACCCAGTTCACATTCACCAGCATAGTCCCGCTGCAAAATCTGCTCACCTCGAACCTCGGCTCACATTGCAGCCACCCATTCTGAATCTGTATTTTGCTCAGTTCTCAATCACTCCACTGTGACCTGTAATTCGTGGTTTTTCAGGTAGGCAATTAACTTCCTTAGAGAAAGTTTTCAAGAGACTTTTGCCAGTCAGATCATCAAGTGAAGATGATCAGGACACAGGAACTACAACACCAAAGCAAGGTCAGATTGAGGGCAGGGTCCCAATGGAATGTGTTCCGGCCTTGGAGGAAAGGGAACAAAGTCAGCCCAGCTGGAGTGGGATCAGAGCCACGATTCAGGGCCATGGATCCGGCCCAACTGAGGCGATTCCCTGTGACATCGGAGGCTCATTCACCAAGGAATCATCAAGTCTCAACCAAGGAGCAGGTGAGTGAAATGTGAGGGGAGTGGGAGCAGCAGAATGATGCAAACTTTTGAGGTTGAGAAGAAGGAAAGTGAGAGGTTTTATTGGGGGAATGAGAACTGAGAAGAGAGGAAATAGAGTGGGAGGGAAGGAACGAGTGCAGCACACGAGGTGGAGAGGGAGTGGGCGGTGGGAGCATGTGGGATCAGTGGGAACATGGGAACGTAGCCCCTGCTGAGATTTCCGGGATGTGTATTAGAAGAAAGGTAACCGTCCAGATGTAGAGACTATTTCAGGGAGGTGTGTTTGAGAAAATGCTGCTGTACAGATAGTGGTATTCGCCTCTACTCACGCCGCTTTTCATCCTTGGTGAAAGACCTCGTTGGTTTAAGAGGTGCTGTCAGAATAGACGATGTAAATAACTGCATTTCATCGTATAGCTGGCAGAGAGTGTCAACACCATGTTTCATTGGTGTGGGAAGTGAATGTTAAAATAGCATCAGAAACAGGAATAGTGAATCCCCCCCCCCACCACCCCGCCGCCCCCTCCCGCCCCGACCTGTTTGTCATTCAGTCAGATCTTGTTTGCTCTGCCACATTTTCACTCTCCCGCAAACCTCTTGACTCCTTGTGAGTTCCATTGTCTGGCATTATCTCACAGCTCCCCATGTTACACTTCCGTCTGTCACTCAATTCACCTATCGCGACTGGAGCGCAAAGCGAGTGTATCCCGGCACAAAGAATTAGCCCCTTTTTATACCCTTAAAAGCCCTTGCCCTAATCCTTTTCATGGTACGGTATCAGGTGGTTCCTACAGCTGCACATCATTTTCCTTTCCCAGACCAACATGCTTTTCATCATTATCTACTCTTCAAGGCTGTGGACTCGTGCCCTTTGACTTTCTCACGATATTCTCACAATATAAGCTACCACCATTTTGTCCTTCAAACACCATTTCTGCACACACCAAGGAGGAATAGGATACGATTCTAGCAAATTTCGGTCTTTCCCTACAGCTTTGTAGAGGGTGTAGAGGAGCCTCACCAGGATGTTGCCTGGATTAGAGAGTATCATCTATAAAGAGAAGAAACTTGGACTGTTTTCTCTGGAGCGTTAAAAACTGACTTGCAACCTGATAAAGACATCTAACGTTACAAGGGGCACAGACAGGTCTTTTCTGAAGGTGGAAGCATCAAATACTGAAGGGCAGAGATATGAGGTGATCGGAGGAAAGTTTAAAGGAAATGCGCGAGGCACATTTTGTCAGTGGAAGTGGTGGAAGCATATACAACTGCAAAGTTTAAGAATCATTCAGACAGACTCATGGACAGTCGGACAATAGAGGTACGTGGACCATTTTTAGGCAGGTGGAATGAGTTTAAACTGAGATCATGGTTGGCGCAGACATAGTGGGTGTAGGGACTGTTCTTGTGCTGAACCGTTCTGCGTTTCATCATCAAATCTGGCTGGAGTACACATGGTCCTTTCATCCAAGTCATTAATATAGATTGTAAATAGTTGAGATCCAGCACTGATCCCTGTGGCACCAGACTATTTGTCCGTTCCTCATCCAAAATTGACCCGGTTACTCCAGTGACTGATGGGCTGCCAGTCAAGCAGTTTGCTTGATCTGGATGGTGTTGGAGCTGCATCAAATCTTGACGTTTGCCTTGTAGATCAGGGTTAAATGTGGGCTGTTGAGCGAGGAGTTACTCACTGAAGGATTCCCATCCTGTGACCTGATGTTGTAGTAACAGTATTGAAGTGGCCGGTTCAGTTCAGTTTCTGGTTACTGCTGATCCCCAGGATGTTGGTAGTGGTTCCCACTTCACAAGACAAAATCTTTCTTGTCATCTTAATTATTGTCTGATTGTCCTGTTAATATACTGTTTATTACAGAACACCTGATGTCGGGATCCCCTGTCACCACCATGCCTGAAGATGCCAAAAGGGGACGGGATACAGTGACCTCAAAATTAAGGAAGGACACAGGTGTGTTCCATAATTCATTCAAATATAAATGTTGTCTTGGCATCAGTTCCGGATCTGGTGCTTCGGCCTGCAGTTGACAACGGAAGAGGGAATAAGAAATGGGCTGAGAAAGAGGGGAGACAGTTAACCTCCACAGGGGCAACAGAGAGATTGTTTAAGAGGTAGTGGAACTAAGATTCAGGTGTGCATTCATGTGAGGAGAGAGGCTTCCTGAGAAACACTGACCCAGAGTGATGTGATAGTGATGTGCAGGTCAGACACCGTTAAGGAGTGAAAGACTGGTGGTGTTCCCGTTGTCGGTAGAATACGCAGCGTCTTCTCCAGGGAGCAGATACCACACAGGGATGGTGCCTCCATGGAGGTAAAGGAAAGATAAGACTTCAAAGGCGGGAGCTACTCTGGGAAGGGAGGTATGAAGGAAAGCAGCCGTGGTTGGAAGCAACAACAGTCGAGACGGGCTGAATGTCCTCCTCTGCCAATTCTTCGAGTGGACCAGTGATCCTGTATCCGCAGGGCAGAGCCTGAGTCTCCGTCACACTTGCAACCCAGGTGATCGTAAGGTGGCTTTGAAGGGATAGATGAAATGGTGGTGAGGAACATGTTTAATAGCAGAATCTGGCAGAGCAACTGCAGAGGCAAACGTACGCAGATAAAACATCACTGATGTTGAGAAAATCACAAATTCCAGCAGAATAATGCCAATAATGTTTGTGTCTGGGCATATTAGGACTGAAGCCTTTTTT
The DNA here is from genome assembly GCF_009764475.1 of Pristis pectinata. Lineage (NCBI taxonomy): Eukaryota > Metazoa > Chordata > Chondrichthyes > Rhinopristiformes > Pristidae > Pristis > Pristis pectinata. Next base: position 2,488,724 of record NC_067448.1, on the reverse strand, counting down.
ATTTGTCCAAGCGAAGTGGGCTTTTCATGTTCAGCCAGCATCCCGTTGCCCATCTCTAATTGCCCTTGAGAAGGTGGTGTGAAGCTGCTTTCTTGAACCTCTACAGTCCTTGTGGTTCAGGTTTACCCACCATGCAGTTAGGGCCGAGAGTTCTGGGATTTTGACCTGCCAACGGCGAAGGAATGGCGATATATTTCCACAGTAGGATGGCGTGTGGCTTGGAGGGCAACTTTCTGGTGGTCTTCCCATGGTTTTGCTGCCCTGGTCATTCTAGCTGGGAGAGACTGTGGGTGGGTTTGGAAGGTCGTGTGTTGCTCTCGTCCATCCTGTAGATGCTGCAAGTTGCTGCTCCCGTTCTGCGGTCGTGGAGCGAGTGAATGGTTCTGTGTGGCGTCCTGTATCATGTCTAGCTTCTTGATTGTTGTTAAAGCTGCACATCCGGGAAAGTGGAGACTATTCCATAACACTCCTGGCTTGAGCCTTGTAGATGGTGGGCAGGCTTTGGGGACCTGCTCTTGTGGCCACATGATGTACATAGCTGCTCCAATTCAGTTTCTGATCAATGTTAACCTTCATAGTGGGGATTCCGTGATGGTACCGCCATTAAATGTCAGGGGGTGATGGCTGGATTTTCTCTTGTTGGATATCGTCACTGCCTGGCACGTGTGTCACGAATGTCGCTTGCCACCTATCAGCCAAGGCCTGAATATTGTCCACGTCTTCCTACATTTGGATGTGTATTCGCATCATTGTCTGAGCAGTCACGAATAGTGCTGAATGTTGTGCAATCATCAGCGAATATCCCTCATTAGTCAAAAAGGGAAACTGGAAGGTTAATGAGCGAGAGGCATACGGAGTTCTCTAAATAGCGAAAAGGGCGGCATTTATTGGATTGTGCATATCCAGAGACCTGTACTAAGATGGGTTGGAATCCCACCAAAGTGTCTGGAATAATAAAGTGATAAAATAGATCTGTCATAGAACAGTGTCCGTTTTGGTGAACATGTAACTGCTGGATTATCTGTGGTCCCAAACTGCTCCACACATCCCATTCATGAATGGAAACCTGACAGTGTTACCCCTGGCCTATGTGTGACTCCAGACCGAATGCAGATGATTCCTGACTACTCTCTACAATGGAGGTGTTCCCTACCTCTGCAATGTGATATACAGTAACGGGCGACCTTGGGAGTGGTCATGTCCTGTGCATGAGCATATTAAGGGAACATGTTGAAGTACGTACCTCAAGACAAATGGTACTGGAACAGTTCTTGCTGGAAGTTGCTACTTACGGACATTGTAGGTGGTGGTGGGTGGGGTTGGCAGAGCTGGTTGTCGTGTTGGAGATCCACATCTTTCACTCAATTTCTAATGAAGTTGGTGGCAGTGGAAATGTTGCTGAACCTAAGGAGAAATCTTCATTGTCGAGAGCGGATGGTGAGGATCATCTGTGGGCTGGGTGGTGAGGGTTGAGCAGAGGAAGGTTTTATTCCTTCGGAGTTTTTTTTTCATTTGTGTTCCGGATAGTCATATATATTCCATTTGCGTTTGGGCTGGAGTTTAGCTTCTCTTTTTACTCACAGATCCAAAGCCAACGATGTCCGAGCTCCTGACACAGTGCGAGGATTACCAACTGTTCCAGTTGTCAAACTTCTACCGGGAGAGACTGAAACCCGCGATTGAAGGGCTCAGCTTGATGTTGAGAGAGAAGAGACATTTAAGTCGAAAGGAACATGAGGTGAGTGGGAGGAACACTGCTTCTTGTTTATTCTAACGTCACGGAACTGAGGCAGCAGAGGGAAGGGAGACCAAGGTCAGTCTAGCTCCTTTCTCACATTTTCGGGGATCTTCACTGCAGTGCAAATGGATCTCTGATCAGAAGTGTCCCACAGATCCGGGATCAAGTCTAAATTCTGTGAGGCAGGGAGCTGGGAACTGCAGATTCAGTCATCTGTTCCTTTCAAGCACGCTGTGCTTAACACAGTGGTATGGGAGTAGTGAACTAGAACTGATCACCTGATTCAATCCCATCAGGGCATTTCATTTGATTAAACTACAAATAACCCACAGCTGTCAGATTATCATCTAAATCCACCCGGTTCACTGCTGCCACTTGGGGAAGGAACCCTGCTAACCACACCCGTTGGATATGTGACTGTTGCACACAACCAGGTGACTGACTTTTTGGTAATATCCTGTGGCCCAGGAAACCACTCAGTTGTACAAAACAGCTTTAAAGAAGTGTAATAAAGGAGAAGAGACTCAGTCAACAGACTCACATGGGATCAGGGCACATCAGCCCGCGGAACCCTGCAAGCTCCATAAAAGAGCGAAGGTCATGAACAGGAATTGGCAGAGCTGTCCCAGAGACGAGTCAGGCAACAACCCAACATAATCGAACCTGCTGTGGTGGGTGTAAATATAGGGACGATCACCCCAAGTCCTTGTGGGTATGAAGCCGTCACACTAAACACATCGGTGTCACTGCCACCATGATGAAAGAATAAAATGCAAACTAGGATATAGCAGAACAAGGCTCAGTGCCAACGAGGCATTATATTCAGTAGCAGCAGCAGAGTTGTAACCAACCATAATCCACAGGCTCATGGGCCAATATCTTCCTCACTTCACCATAACCTACAATACCATGAAACCTGGGGGTGGGGGGGCTTATGATGGTGTTTGGGAGGGGAGATCAGAAGCAGCACCAGCAGCACAGTAAAGGAGTCGCCCAGCTGATAAAGCTGTACCACACGTCTGCGTTGACACTGGGTAGCGGAAGCCGCATTAGAACATGGAAAAGTACAGCACAGGAACAGGCCGAAGTAGTTCAGCTAATGACGCCTAATAAAAACCAATCCCTTCTGCACGGACATGGGCCGCATCCCTCTTTTCTCTGAACATTTGTGTGCCTATCAAAGCCTCCTAAACCCCTCCTCCATATCTGCCTCCACAGCACATCTCTGGCAACGCATTCCAGGCACCCGCCACTCTGTTTCCAAACAAAACACGTGCCCCACACATCTCCTTTGAACCTTCCCTCTCTCACCTTAATTGCATGACCGCTAGGGCATGTATTAGACATTTTGACCCTGGGAAAATAATACAAGCTGTCAATTTATGCCTCCCATAATTTTATAAACTTCTATCAGGTCTCTCCTCACTCTTCGCTGCTCCAGAGAAAACAACTTTAGTTTGCCCCACCTCTCCTTGTAGTAATGCCCTCAAATCCAGGCAGCATTCTTCTGAACATCTTCTGTACTCCTTCCAAAGCCTCCACATCCTCCTGATAATGGGGCAACCAGAATTGAATGCAACGATCCAGATGTGGCTTCAGCAAAGTTTTATAAAGCTGCAACATAACTTCCTGATTCCTGACAATGATATCACAAACAGCAAAAGTCCCATTGCAGATCCCTGCAGAACACCACTAGTCACCGACCTCCAGAACAGAACCCATCGACCACTACTCTCTGTCTTCTCTGCGCTAACCAGCTCTGAATCCAAATGTCCAAGTCACCGTAGATCCCATGAAGCTTAATCTTCTGCATGTCTGGCATGAGGGACCTTGTCGAATGCCTTACTGAAATCTATGTGGGAAATATCCACTGCTTTCCCTTTGTCACCTCATCAAAGGTCAACCAACTTAGTAAGACTTGACCTATCCCACACAGCGCCATGATAACTTTGGCTGATTAGGCCATATTTTTTTTTACAAATGCTCATAAATCCTATCCCAAAGAATCCTCTCCAATATTTTCCCCATCTCTGATGTGAGACTCACCGGTCTATATCTTCCATTCTTGAAAAAAATGAACCACATTCACCACTTGCCAGTCCTCCATGTCCTCACCTGTGTCTAGAGATGACACAACGTTCTAGGTCAAACCCCATCAATCTCCTCTCTTGCCTCCTTCATAAACCCGGGGTATATCAAATCAGGCTCTGAAGATTTCGTTTTCTTAATGTTCCTCAAGAGACCCAACACCACCTCTTTCTTTATCTCAAAATGTCTTGGCATGTTAGTATGCTTCACTCTGATCTTACGATCCTCTACGTCCTTCTTGATGAATACCGACGCAATGTGATCAGTAAGCACCTCGCCCACATCCTCCGTCACAAAGTACATTTTCTCTCCTTAATCCATGCGTGGTTCTACCCTCTTCCTGTTTATCCTTTTTCTCCTGATGTATGTGTAGAATGTCTTGGGATTCTCTTTAACTCAGCTCTCCAGTGACTTTTCATGGCCGGTCATGGCTCTCCTAATTTGAACTCTTTTCAGGCTTCTTTATATTCCTCAAGAGCTTTGTTCGATTTTAGCTTCCCAAATCTTCAATGTGCTTTGTTTGCCTTCTTGACGAAATTCACAACCTCTCGTAATCCAAAGTTCCTTTCTCTTGCCATCCTTGTCCTCCTTTCCCACTGGAGCATACTGGTTCTGCACTCTGTGCAGTTTGTCTTTAAATCTGCATTTGCCAAAATCAACTGTTCCCGGTTATCTCTCCCTTGCTCGTCCCTAACACTCTCTTTATTTTCGCTGCCTCAACTTCAAACTTTTCCGCAAGGTGCATACCAGGTCCAGTGTGGCCCCTCCTCTAGTTGGACATTCTACATAGTGACTTAAGAAACTCTCTTAAATGCACCTAACAAATTCTCCTCCGTCTGACCCCTTGCACTAAAAAGTTCCTAACCTCTTTCTAGAAATTTGAAGCCATCCACTCCGACAACACTGTTGTTTTTGCACATTTCCCTCATCTGCCAGCATATCAGTTAACGTCTCAGTGGGTATTGGGGGTACCTTTAGTGTTAACCCATTGCAGTGATTGCACCTTACTGAACTTTGCGTTCTAGCCATATTGACTTAGTTAACGACTCTTCCACTGAGGTTTTACGCAGCTGTGATCTTGTCCCCGATTCGTAATGCATCTCCTCCTCCTCTTTTACCTGCCTCTCGATCTAAATCTCTTCTACAGCCTGGAAACCCTGGATCAGTAATCAGCCCATCCTGTCCCTCTCTCAACCAAGCCTCTAATGGCCACAGCATCATAGTTCCAGTACTGAAGAATGCTTTAAGGTCATCTCCCCAACCCTTAATACTCCTTGTATTAAAATAAGCACGCTTCAGCCCTCTGCCACATGTTTCTATTACCTTGGTCCTGCACGTCCTTCCTTGCACACTTCATGGTCACGACATCTACCTTCCCCTCAGTTCCGTCCTCTTTCTGATCTGGTGCACTGGTTCTCATCCCCTTACCACACTAGTTTAAACAATCCCATAGAAACATAGAACATATTCAGCCTTCTAGTCTCTGCCGAAACGGTATTCCGCTAGTCCCATTCACCTGCACCCTCCATATCTGTCCATGTATCTATCTAATTTGTTCTTAAAACCAATTCTTAAAACCCTCATTTACCACGTCAGATGGCAGCCCGTTCCACACTCCCGTTCTGAGAGAAGAACTTAACCCTAATGTTCCCTCTAAAACTTTCCCCTTTCACACTAAAGCCATGTCCTCTCGTACGTATCTCTCCTAATATAGGTGAAAAGAGCCTACTCGCATTAACTCTGGCTATACCCCTCATAATTTTGTAAACCTCTGTCAAATCTCCCCTCATTCATCTGTGCTCCAAGGAATAAAGTCCTAACCTGTTCAATCTTTCCTTGTAACTCAACTCCTGAAGACCCGGCAACATTCTAGTAAATCTTCTCCGCACTCTTTCAATCTTGCTGATATCCCTCCTATAGTTAGGTGACCAGAACTGCACACAATACTCCAAATTTGGCCTCACCTATGTCTTATACAACCTCATCATAACATCCCAACTCCTATACTCAATACTTTGATTTTTGAATATCAGGATTCCAAAAGCCTTCTTTACAACCCTGTTTACCTGTGACACCACTTTCAAGGAATTATGTATCTGAACTTCCAGATCCCTGTGTTCCTCCGCACTCCTCAGTGCCCTACCATTTACTGTGTATGTCCTACCTTTATTTGTCCTTCCAAAATGCAACATCCTACACTTGTCTGCATTAAATTCCATCTGCCATTTTCTGGCCCATTTTTCCATTTGCAAGCTCTGCAAGCTTTGAAAGCCTTCCTCGCTGTCCAGATCGCCTCCAATCTTAGTGTCATCAGCAAATTGCTGATCCAATTTACCACATTATCCTCTAGCTCATTGATATAGACAAGAAACAACAATGGTCCCAGCACAGATCCCTGCGGCACACCACTAGTGACAGGCCTCCAGTCTGAGAAACAATCATCCACTACCACTCTCTGTCTTCTCCACACAGCCATTTTCGAATCCAGTTTACAACCTCTCCATGGATACCCAGTGTCTGAACCTTCTGAACTAACCTCCCATGTGGGACCTGGTCAAAGTCCATGTGGACAATATCCACAGCCTTCCCTTCATCTACTTTCTTGGTAACCTCCTCTAAAATCTCTGCATGATTCGTTAAACACGATCTACCACACACAAAACCATGCTGACTAAGCTTAATCAGCCCTTGGCTGTCTAAATACCTGTACATCCGATCTCTCAAAACACCTGCCAATAATTTAACTACTACTGATGTCAGGCCTGTAATCATCTGGTTTAATTTTAGATCCTTTTTTAAACAACGGAACAACATGAGCTACCCTCCAGTCTTCCGGCACCGCACCGTGGCTAAGGACATTTTAAATATATCTGACAGGGCCCCTGCAATTTCTACACTAGTCTCTCTCAAGGTCCGAGGTAATATCTTGTCAGGCGCGGGGGATTTATCTACCTTTATTTGCTGTAAGGCAGAAAGCACCTCCTCCTCTTTAATATCTATATGTTCCATGACACTACTGCTTGTTTCCCTTCCTTCTATATACACTTTGCCAGTTTCCTGAATAAATACTGATGCAAAGAAACTGTTTAAGATCTCCACCATCTCCTGAGGCTCCACACATAGCCGACCACTCTGATTTTCTAGGGACCAATTTGGTCCCTTACTATCCTTTTACTCTTAATATGCTTGTAGAAACCTTTCGGTTTTACCTTCACATTATCTGTCAAAGCAAACTCATGTCTTCTTTTTGACTTCCTGATTTCTTTTTTTGTTTAGTATTTTCTTATATTTTCTATACTCTTCAAGTACCGCATTTGTTTTTAGTTGCCTATACCTGTCATACAACTATTTTTTCTCTTAAACAGTTCGCCAATATCACTTGAAAACCAAGGTTCCCTATGTTTGTTAACTTTGCCTTTAATCTTGACAGGAACATGCAAACTCTGTACTCTCAAAATTTCTCCTTTGAAGGCCTTTCACTTACTGAAGACATCCTTACCAGAAAACAACATCCCAATCCACTCTTCCCAGATCCTTTCTCATTTCCACAAAATTGGCCTTTCTCTAATTTAGAACCTCAACTCGACGACCAGACCTATCCTTATCCATAATTAACTTGAAAGTAATGACATTATGGTCACTGGACCCAATATGTTCACCTGCACATACTTATGTCACCTGACCTGTCTGATTCCCTAATAGGAGATCAAGTATTGCATTCTCTCTCGTTGGTATCTCTATATATTGATACAGAAACTTTTCCTGAACACATTTCACAAATTCTATGCCAAACAGCCCTTTCACAGTGTGGGAGTCCCAGTCAATATGTGGAAAGTTAAAATCCCCTGCTATTACAACTTTCTATTTCTTACATCGTCTGCTCTCTCTCTCCAAAGATTTGTTCCTCCAATTCTCTCTGACTATTGGGCAGTCTATAATATAACCCTATTAGTGTGGCCACACCCTTCCTGTCCTCAGCTCCGCCCATATGGCCTCTGTAGACAAACCCTCATGGCTGTCCTGTCTACGCACAGCTTGGATATTTTCCCTGACCAGTAATGCCACTCCTCCCCCTTTCATCCCTCCCCCTCTTATCACGTCTGAAACAACGGAACCCCGGAACATTAAACTGGCAGTCCTGCCCCTCCTGCAACCAAGTCTCACTAATAGCAATAATGTCGTAATACCACCTACCAATCCACGCCCTAAGCTCATCTGCCTTACCTACAATACTCCTTGCATTTAAATAGATGCACCTGAGAACATTTCAATCATGTACTGTCGTCCCGAAATCAATTTTCCCTTTCCGTCCGCTGTAAATAACATAGTGCCACGAGGTTGATTCGAACAAATACCTTTATTAGCAGTGCACCGCTAGGAGCATTCTCTTCAGCACTCACGAAGAGTCGCTTCCCGAGTTCTCCCTGAACAAAGGGCAGACAGACATTTATACAGGAATTATCACGCACATCCCATGCAAACGGCGCCGCGAGTTTCGGTCAAGCTATAGAGATCCCGAGACAGCTATCACACCTTTTGTCTTAGTATAATTGAGTTATAATCAAGGCTTTCAAAGGCAGGTATCACCCTTCATTGTTCAGACCAAGTCTTCACCTCGCTGTTAATTACACTCAGTCTCGCCACCGTCTGACATATCGGAATGGTTCGTTACCCGAAACAAAGGCAGTTAACATATTTAACATTCCAACCTAACTAGTGGGTCAGCAGCTTGCTAGTCCTTGATAAAGAAATATAAATGCATATATATATATTTTGTTTGCCAGTTATAGGTATGGTTGCAATTCTTAACCCTTCACTTCCTCAGTACAAACCTTTGATGTCATTCGCATGACATTTATCCTCCTCCACCTCACTATCTGCTCTATCCCTCTGGTTTCCTTCCCCCTGTAAGATAGTTTAAACCCTCCGGAGCAGCACTAGCAAATCTTCCGCAAGTATGTTAGTCTCCCTCCAGTTCAGGTGTAAACCGTCCCGTCGGAAGAGGTCCCACCTTCCCTGGAACAAAGCCCAATTGTGCAGAAACCTGAAGCCCTCCCTCCTGCACTATCTCCTTAGCTACGCATTTAACTGCATTATCTTCCTATTTATATCCTCACTATCCTGAGATTGCAACCTTAGAGAGTCCTGTTAAACGTTGCCCCTAATTCTCTAAACTCACTTTGCAGGACCTTTTCCTCCTTCCTATCCACGTCATTGGGCCCTGCATGGACCACGACATTTGACTGCTCACCTTCCCTCCTGAGAATATCGAGAATTCGATCCGAGATATCACGGACCCTGGCACCAGGGAGACAACAGACCATCCGGGATTCTCGATCTCTCCCACAGAACCTCCTATCTGTCCCCCTAACGACCGAATCCCCTATCACTACTGCTCTTTCTTTTCCCTCCTTCCTTTCTGAGCTGAGGGTCCCGTCTCGGTGTCAGACACGCAACCACGACAAGTTGTTCCTGGTAGGTTGTCCCCACCAACAGTATCCGAAACAGTATACTTATTGTTGATGGGGACGGCCACAGGGGTGCTCTGCTCTGTCCATCTATACCCCTTTCCTTTCCTGGCAGTCACCCAGCTACCTACCTCCTGACTTTTAGGGGTGACTTATCTCCCTCAAACTCCTGTCTATTTCTGCCTCTACCTCACAAATGATCCGGAGTTCATCCAGCTCCAGCTCCAGTTCCATGACTCAGTTTGTCAGGAGCTGCAGCTGGTGGATGCACCTTTTACAGGTGTAGTAATCAGGGACTAGTGTGCCTTCCCTGACTTCCCACATACTGCATACGGAGCACTCGACTGCCTTGACTGCTGCCTTCATTACCTACTCCTATGTTAATTAAATTAATTAAAAGAACTTACCCGGCCTTACCTCTCTGGGAGCAAGCTCGTCCTCAGCTCGCCGAAGCCTCTTGAGCCAAAGCCTCAAAGCTCCACTGCTACGCTGAGCCACTCACACACTGGCCGATCCTCTTCAGTTACCCCTCCTTATCTCAAGTATTCACTCACACTAATCAACCAATCAACACATATGTTTTAAATACTCCGTCCCTACCTGTTAGGGAACTGCTTCTCCAACGGCTCCCGGGCCGATTCTGTAAAAGAAAAGCCCGCGGAAACACAAAAGGCTTTCAAACACTCTCACCGTACCTGAGAGGAACCCGCTGCTGCCGTGTAACAACAACGTAACTGCCTGGTTTCTAGTTGAGATTCAATCTGCACCCCACCAACGCCCCCCCCCCCCCCCGTACAGGTTGTCCCTGCCCGAAAAGAGTTTTTGCTGATCCAAGAACCTGAAACCCTGCCTCCTGCATCAGCTCTTCAGCCACTCGTTCATCTGTTCAATCTTTCTGTCCCTATTCTCACTAGCACCTGGTACCGGGAGAAATCCAGAGATTATTACCATCGGTCATGCTTTTCAACCTCTTTCCTATTCCCGATACTCACTACGCGGGACCTCATCTCCCTTTCCAACTATGACGTTGGTGCCGATGTGTACCAGGACCTCTGGATGCTTATTCCCCCCCCTCCCTATTTAAGAATGTTCCGTAGCCGCTCCGAGACATCATTGACCCTGACACCTGGGAGGCAACACACCAACATTTCCACATTTTTGCGGCCACAGAATATCGTGTCTGTTCCCCTAACTATTCATATATTAATGAGACTCCTATCATTGTTGACCTGCTTATTCCTCCCTTCCTCACTGAGCGTCAGATCGGGCTGCTGTTGCTCTGCCCTGATAGCTTATCCTCCCAGCAGTATCTAAAGGCATACACCTATTTCTGAGGGGAATGACCACAGGGGAATCCTTCACTGTCTGTCTGCTCCCGCTACCTTTCCTGGTGATCACCCAACCATCTGCTGCCTGCACCATTAGTTGTGACAATTGGTAAAACTCTCATCGACGATATTCTCAGCATCCTGGATGATGTTAAGTCCGTCTAGCTCCAGTTCCTTAACGCAGCCAGTCAGGAGCTGCAATGGGCTGCACTTCCAACAGGAGAAGTTTTCAGTGTGCTGGCAGCTTTCCTGATCTCCACATCCTGCAGCAGGAGCATACCATTGAATTCACTGCCATCCCAGCTGCACTGAACCGGAGTAATTTTTGAAGAAAATCCTGACCTGCTTTTACCTGTTCCTCTGCTCAGCATCCTCGCCGAAGACTCTCGAGCCACAGCCTCAGCACTTATGCTCAAACACTGCACTTGCAATTCACAGCTGTTTCGTTTCAGCCTGCCTTTCACTTATTGGCTTATGTTCCTCAAAATAAGCCAATCTGAAACGCTGCTGTGTTCTGGCTTCAAACCGACATTGTCGACAGATCGATGATCCCACAGCCAATGGAGCAATTCAAAGTTCCGCATTCCTGTCATATCCAGTCATGGAAAATTAACCACACACTGGCGGTGACTCAGTGCACATTCTGATTCAATCAGTGCTGTCCCTGAGGGTTTCTGAGGGATGCCGCTTGAAGGTGGAAGATGATAGGGTGGAGACAGACAAGGTGGGGAAAGAGTGGGGAGCAGATGGAGCCAACTTTGGGGGTGAGGGTGAGGATACAGAGGCTGGAGGATAATAAATGGGGACACAAGAGTCTGCAAATGTTGGTATCTGATAAGTGAGGAAGATGATAATGGAACCCAGACAAGGGGTGGATGATGGGCAGGTGGAGCCAGATCTGGCTCTTGAAGGTAGAGGTCAGTCTGCAGATGACAAAAACATCACCCCTGTCAGTGGATTTCATGCTGATGTCGATTTGGTACTAAGTGAGTGGAGTGCTCCGTCCTTGGTGTGAGGTTGGAGAAGGCGGGGGAAGCGGCGAAGTCAAGGATGTTGATGCCGTGAGAGCAAATAGTAATGACCACCCTCTCTCTGTAACTCCCTCGTCCACTCATCACTCCACAGCACCTGGCACTCTCCCTGGAACCGGAGGAGGTGTCACACCAGTTCCGACTCCACCCGCCTTCCCACATTCCAGGGACTTAACCAGCCTTTCCAGATGAGGCAAAGATTCAAATACACCCTCTTGAAACCTGGTCTTCTGCATTTGGCGGCTTCCTCCACATGAACGGGAGCAAGTGTAGACTATGCGACCGGTTTGCAGAGCACCTGGGATCTGTCCACAATGGCCATCTGAGCTCCTGTATTCATGCTATTTCAAATACCGTTTCGATTCCCACACCCACCGCCCTGTCCCCGGCCTCCTCCACTACCAGGGCGAGGCCCAACACAAACAAGAAGAACAACACCTTACATTCTGCGTGGCTAGTCTACAACCCAGTGGTAGGAACATTCCCCTGTTCTCCTCCTTCCTTCCGATCCACCTTTGGTCCTTCTGACTTTTATCCGTATCCCCTTCCTGATCCCATCACGTATTTTTGTGTTTCCCACAGGCCTACCCAACTGGTTCAATCCGCCTATTAAGCACTGGATCCCCTCGCCCATCATCTGCCCATCATCTCTCCCTTACTTTATTCCCATTTATCCGTTCCTTACATCAGATTCCAACACGTGCAGGCTCATTTCCCTTCTTGTCACCCGTTCCAGCCTCTTGTAACTTCAACTCCCTCCTCAAGATGACTCAATCTGGCTCCCATTTTCCCCACCTATCACCCACCTCCCTTTGTTTCCCAACTCGACCTCTGCCCTTGAAATTTATTCCATAACATCGCCCTTTCCTTACCATCCCTTCGTCCCGGAGGGGGAGATAAACAGCACAGAAAAAGGCCCTTCATCCCATTGAGTCCACGCCAACAATCAACCATTGTCCTTGATGGTATCTGCATTTTCTCTCTGGTCCACATCCACGTCCTTCCCTGGAATTGTTTTATCTGGATTGCATATGATGTTGATGGAAATCCTCCAAAGAAATCCAGTTGCTGGATACGTGGTCCAGGTCGCTGAGGTTTTGTACCAGTAGTGGATGTGCCAAAGAAAACTGTCGGCAGGAGTAAAGTGATTAGATATTTCATTCTTTTAATTGGTTGCTGACTCCGATTAAATGAACAGAAGTGAGTGAGATTACCCGTTGGTAATTCCAGATTTTCAGCTGTCCCCATTAGTTAAAGTACTTTTGTTGAGTTGGTGGAGTTTTTATTTGTTGCTAGTTCTTAAGTGAATCATCGATTATTAAATCCAACCATGTTCTAAACATGAAAAATACTGGAACCCATCCAGATGAATGATTTGAAATATAAACGCGAAATATCTGTCCACAGATGATGCCTGACCTGCTGAATATTTCAAGCATTTTGTGGTTTTATTTTGGATTTCCAACATCTGTGTTTTGCTTTTGGACAAGTTAGTTGTGCTGTTTGTCAGTAATCTGATGTAACGTTGGAGAATGAAGGACAGAGGAAACCAATCACTTTAAACCTGAGTCAGTGATCCCTCACCCTGCAACAATAATACTCTGATTTGTAATTTCTACAGTTAGTGTTTCGCTGCCAAAGACTGAATCCAGAGATTTACACAATGAATGAAGGGGCTGCCACTGACTGTTGCTGTGCTCAAAATAACTGGGACGTCCCATCACTGAGCAGATATTTTCGTCAGTGTTCTGTGCCCATCAGCCCACTCCTAGATACTTTCACTGTTGTTCTTTACAGAAAGTCACTGAGCTGGTGGAGAAGAGAAACCGGATAGAGAGTTCCAAACTCTTCTTCAGTCTGGTTATGGAGAAGGGATCCCGGGCCCGGAGGGTGATGTGGGAATCCTTTGTAAAAATGCGGAATGAGTTACCAAAGTTGGACAAAATACTGAATGAAATCCAGGAGCTCGGTACGGTAAAACAACACTGAACTGAAAGTCACATTGAAACACTTTACTTAATTTATTATTCAGGTCTGGGTTCATGAAACCTTGTTAATTTAAACAGGTCCTGATCCATATGAATACATGAACATCTGCCGAGATTTATGTGATTTATCCGCACAGCTGAAGGGTGAGTGATGGAACACGATTCAAACCAATTACTTTACATAACTGATGTCGAACTGCAGCTGTTTGAGAGGTAGCAGAATCTGAGAGTTCAAACGTCATCGTCTGGGGAATAGAATGGATGTCACAGAATTCACTGTCAGTGAATGACTGATCTGTGTGTTCAAGTTACAAATCATACCATTTCTGTCACACTGTTTAAATATCTCAATTCAGTGTTTCAGCTCATCCAGCTGTGTTATATTGAGCCCACCACACCTGGCAGAGTCCTAATACACTGTGAAACCCCGGACACTCCTGGATGCGTCCTGATTAGTGATCATGTCGTTGAAATGCTACATTGGAAGAGCTCAGACAAAAACTTTAAATTTCAATTCCTGCAGCTGAGCGGATTCTTCAAAAAAAACAACCGTATTCCATGGGAGAATGTACTCCCGGTTGGACTCTAAGTGATGCACTGTGAAACCTCAGACACACCTGGTATCTTCCTGAAGTTGTTCTGTTGGTTCATTTGTTCAGCATCACTCTCACGTCCAGGATTTAAAGTCACTCATGAAGTAACGGTATAAATACCAATCTGTTGATGTGTTCTTTGGAGGACTGACTGGGCACTAAATCCCACCACAAGTACATGCTCATTGCACAGATCTCTAGATTCACAAAGCTGCCACCTGAACCAAATGCTGTGTGTTTCTACGCACTTAGAAACTTACCCTATCGGGAGGTTCGGGAAAAGGGATGTGGAATGTGAGAATATTGTAAATTCACAGCAATCAATGAGTCGTATGGAGTTGTGAGATCCCATCCAAGAAAATGAAAATATATCCATTTAACGACGGGTTAGTCAGAGGAGGAAAGATGAGACTGGATGTGTCACTATGGGCTGGTTTTCTATTCATAGATACAGAGAACAGTTATGAATTTACAAAGAACATTCCTTTCATTCAGGACTCATTTTGGACCCAAAGAAGTCCATGGGTTACAGAAATTAATACATTTTAGTGGGGACAGAACTTTATTCCAAATTGGAATTCAGGAATATGCATAAAGCTCCTATAATATTTGCAATTTCAGAAACGGAGTATAGCTTGGGAATGTTTAGCGCCTGCAATATACCTTGTGGTCTAATTAAACCCATCACTGTAGGAAGTGAGGCAACCCGGCACCCACCTCCAACTTCCATCCCCAGTGTCCACAGAAACACGGGTACTTCCCCTTTGACCCTACCTGCTATGTCCCGTCAGCCTCCAGAGCTGGTGATCGAATCTTGACAAGGGAAGATAGCACTTCTTTTCCCCTTTGCTTCAGGGCTGAAAAAAATAATTATTCTCTTCATTTTCTCTTAATTATTTAGGGAATTGTGAGCATGGTTCTTACACTAATGCTGGGAATTCTATTTGTAACATTTTAATGCATCCCAATGGATGGTCAGTCTCTTGAACACTCCCCTCATGAAATATTCCACATTATTTATCCTAGTCCTGATCGAGGCATTTTTATTGTGTGTTTTCATGTTCTATTCCTCTCTGCGTGTAGAGTACAGGAAGTTCTGCTTTCATGCGGTGGTTACATTCCTAAGAAACCTCGCGTTTTAGGATGCTCCGTTATAGCAAAACAAACTTTAGTTGCCTTCAAAGCACCGATCTCAACAGGTTTCCCGATCGTGCGATAACCAGTGTGGCCTGTGCATTGCAAATAGTGTTCACTGATCCAGCAATCACGTTATCACCAATTCACGTTGAGAAACCATGCGTTACAGCAGAAGTACCCGTATTCTGGATAACCAGGCAATCTACCGAAACAATAATAGAGTCTGAGATGAAGTGGGGAGGTTCAGGGAGAGAAGGTTGTCGTTTACATCTTCAGAAGCTTAAAGGCAAGGCATCAGTGGTCTGGAAATTTGGGAGGATCTGCATGGAGTGAATTGGAGGAACACAGGGACCATGAGGAGTGGAGCAGGTTGCAGGGAGGTTGTGTGGACGTGTTGTGGTTCATTAATGGAAATTATCTTTCCTTAATCTAGACGCATTTCTGGAGTGATGGTCAAAGTCGAGAGAGGTGTGAGGTTGTTGGTTGAATGGGTTGCTGCGAATTGGGGAAGGCCATTGAAGATATTAAATATTTATTTATTAGTCATATGTATATCGAAACACAGTGAGATACGCTTTTTGTGTTACTGATAATGTGCAGGGCGCAGCCCGCAAGTGTAGCCACTCTTCTGGGGCCAACGTAGTATGCCCACAGCTCCTAACCTGAACGTCTTTGGAATGTGGGAGGAAACCGGAGCACCAGGGGGAACGTACAAACTCCTTTCAGACAGTGGCGTGAATTGAATCAGGGTCGCTGGCGCTGAGGTAGTGTTACGCTAACTGCTGCAAGAAAGTTTAAACTGATGAAGGTTGAGGAAAGGAGACCAACTCGAAGTCCAGGACGAATAAAGTGAACCGGCCGTTTTAGCCTTGGGCACCGAGAAACAGGGAAGCGATTTTGTCGAGCTGAAGTGGACGAGGCTTAGTGCGATTGGGGTTGGGTGATATGCAATCAGGAGCCCAAGTCAGGCTCACCTGGAACGTTCAATGGAAACGATCCATTAGATTTCTGTTTCTGACCCAGTGCACTGAGAACTCGTATAACCAAGGCCGGGACTGATGCAGTCCCAGTAGAAACTCCGTCTATTCACGCACTGCTCCTGTCCCACTTCGCAGAGTTCCCCAGACAACCTGGCCAAGGTCTGAAGTAGCAGCAACCGCCAGTTTCGTGATACCGACATTGTTTCTTCCATCTCCAACAACAGCGACTCGCCAACCTGAAGCATCTTCGCTATTCTTTCACTTCCGCTCCCACCCTCCAGGGACACAGTCACCTCCCTGTTTAAACAGTGATCAGTTGCACTTCTGGTTCAATGCGTTGCATCAAGTACTGAAGATGTGGCCTCCTCTAAACTGGTAAACAAAACACAACCTGGATGACCACTTTGCAGTCCGACTCCCCCTCTGTGTAGCCCGTTCAGTTGACAAGGGAGGCTGAGTTTCCAATTGCCTTCCACGTGAATTCTCCATCCCACGCTTAGTCTCACCTCTCTGATTTGGGCTCCCACACTGTTCCAATAAAGCCCAGACTGAGCTCCAGGAAACAGACTTCATCTTCAACATGGCACGCCACAACTTTGTGAGATCCACGTTGAATAAAATATTTCCTGATAACCAGCTTCTCCAGTCCGTATGAAATTTTCTCTCCAAAACTTCGTCAATCTGTACTGTCAACTCGATAATTCCTCTGCCTGGCCTGTTGGTTTTTTTCACATTTCCAACATAACATTCTTCTCACTTTCGTCTTCTATTATCCGCGGTCTCCACCCCCGCCACCAGACAGTTCACCAGCAATCGCCAAGACTTCGCCACACATTCCTGCCCTGAAACATCATTGACACTGTTTTGGTTTTCACCCCATGTCAGATATCCCCTTCCCTCTGTCTTCTCTGCAACATACTTCAAAAGTCATCGACCTGAAACTTCTACCCTGTTTCTCTCTCCAGAGCAGCTGCCCGACCTGAGCATTTCGAGCACAATCTGTTTTGATTTTGATGCAACCGCAGTGAATCCGCAATCTGTCCCTTTGCCAGAATACCCAATGCCCTGCTCCCCATCTACACACACCAGATCAAGACAACGGTTCTCAAAGATTGGACAACAACAGAATGACAGATGCAGTAACAGAAGGTGTCTATGAGGGGGCAGGAGGAATATCATAAAGTAGTGGGCGAACGTTCACCTTCACAGTTCAGTTAACATCAAAATGGGAGGATCTGATATTTTCTTGACCAATACAGACGGCAAAGTCACTTTTCTGTGAGCCGAGTCTTACTTTCGGCCATAACATCCCTGAACGCATTGAATTATGTCTCGTAATCTTAATATCTGAGTATTGTTGGGAGTTTATAAGTTCTCTTTGCTTTAGACATCTTACTGTGAGACAATTTTCTCTCTGTTCCCATGGAAGATGTTCAGAAGAAACACAAGGAGGCTCTGCGGGCACAGACTGAAACACTGAGAGTGAACACGATCCTAATGAGGGAGAAGGTGAAGGTTTTCCAGCTGGTTGATCGATACGCTGAGCTCACGGTCATTTCTACTGTTCGAGATCGGAGTCTTGTGGAACATGAACTGCTGGTAAGAGGCCGCGACCATGAGGAGTGGAGAGAGAAACATCTCCGGGGAGAGCTGGAAAAAATCCGGACTGATCAATTGTTCCAGAGCAGCTTTTCCCGGAGTAAATCCAAATCTGGGAGTTCGGCAGCTGTGGCCGGAGTCCCGGGGATCGGGAAAACAACTATGGTGCAGAAGATTGTTTATGACTGGGCCACGGGGAAAATATACCCACACTTCCAGTTTGTCTTCAGTTTCAAATTCCGGGATTTAAACTCCATTAAATGTAGAATAAATCTGAGAGAACTGGTTCTAGATCAGTATCCTTACTTTGGGAATATTTTGGGAGATGTCTTGAAGAACCCAAAGGGATTGCTGTTTATATTCGATGGTTTGGATGAATTCAAGCACAGAATCGATTTTGCTGACAGTCGGAGAGACACAGAACCTCAGCACATGTGCACAGATCCTGAGTGGTGGTGTGAAGTGTCTGACATTGTGTACAGTTTAATCCAGCACAAGCTGCTCCCAGGGTGTTCAGTGCTGGTGACCACCCGCCCCACTGCATTACATTTATTGGAAAAGGCGGAGATCAGTGTCTGGGCTGAAATCCTGGGATTTGTCGGTGAGGAACGGAAGGAATACTTCCACAGGTATTTTGAAGATCAGGTGGTGGCAGCAGCTGTTTACAAACACGTGGAGGAGAATGAGATCCTGTACACCATGAGCTACAACCCATCCTACTGCTGGATCCTCGGTCTGGCATTGGGCCCCTTCTTCACACAAAGACACAAGGACCCGCAGCGAGTTCCCAAGACCATCACCCAACTCTATTCCCACTATATTTACAACATCCTGAAAAACCACGGCCGTGAGATTGAAAGCGCCCGTGATGTGTTACTGAGAGTTGGTCAGATGGCCTTCAGAGGAGTTTTCGAGAAGAAGATTGTTTTTGCAGATGGAGATTTGATCAACTACAATCTGCAGCCTTCCCAGTTCCTGTCCGGGTTCCTGGTAGAACTTTTGGAGAGAGAGGACTCTGCCCGGAGCGCGGTGTACACATTCCCACACCTCACCATCCAAGAGTTTGTAGCCGCACTCGCACAATTCCTGACCCCGCATCCCGGGGACATCCTGAAACTCCTCACTGAAGCCCACAGAACGATAGACGGGCGATTTGAGGTATTTCTCCGTTTTGTTGCTGGCCTTTCCTCCCCAGGGTCAGCTCGGGGGCTGGAGGAGTTTCTGGGTCCATTTCCCCATCAAACAATCTGCCCGAGTGATTGACTGGTTGAAGGAGGAGGTGAAACGTCAGAGTGGAAACACAGGGAGTGATGCCGGTAAAAGGAGCCTCCTCAACATACTGCACTACCTGTTTGAGTCTCAGAACCGTGGACTGGCTCAGGGCGCAGTGGGATCTGTGGAAACACTTCCATTCAGTGGATTACGACTGACGCCGATTGACTGCGCTGTCCTGTCTCATGTCATTGGGTTCTGTGATACAATAAACCACCTCGATCTGTGGCGCTGCCTCATTCCGTGTGAAGGGCTCCAGCGGCTGGGACCCGGGCTGCGCAAGTGCCGGGTGTTGCGGTAACCGTTAATTTGTTTCTAATTCTAAATTGTAAAACTACCCTGAACTGTCTTGTTTCTGTGTGACTCCCACCCCACCACCATCTCCCGGTGCAACTCTCTCTTTCATCTGTTCCCTCGGCAGCACTCTCTTCCGTCCTCCAACCCCCGGCGCGTCTACACTCCACCCCCCCCCCCCACCCCTGGCGCATCCACTCCATCCCATCCCCACACCCCCTTCGCGTCCACTCTCCCCCATCCCCCACCCCCAGCACGTCCACTCACATCCCCAACCCGGCCCGGCCACTCACACCACCCACCCCTGGCTGGACCAGTCTCCCTTCTCCCTCAGTGTAACTCTCCCTTTCCCTTCCTCAGTTTTAGTTTTGTTCTCACCTCCTAACGCGTTGCGTGTGGGTGACTTCTCCCGTCCCCCGGCCAGTCTCTCTCGCTCGCTCTCACACACACACTGAGACTGAAGCTGGAGAGTTTACACAGAACTTTATTGGATAAGTTACTAACATTCCGTGAGCGACCAGGAGCTGGGAACTGAGGGGTGTAATTAGTAATTAATTTCCTGAAATGTCTCGTAATATCCGAGTTATATCCTGTTATGTCAGACTCTGACTGGACACTGAGTGTGAATGAGTTTGTTCCTCACTCTGTCTGTCTGTGCTTAGACTGGGGGAGAATGACCTGGGAGATTCGGAAGTGAAACCGGTGTCTGCAGCTCTGAGGGACCCGGAGTGTAAAATACAGGAACTGCGGTAAGTCCCAGACTGTGAGAGATTGTTTACAGTCATTTGGTGTCTGACACTGACAATAATGTGGGAAATATTTGTTACTCATAAACCCTGGGGATTTGCACCGTCTCCTGTCTCTCTGTGTCCCTCACCCTCACTCTCTCTCATCTCCAGGCTGGGCGGGAACCGTCTCACAGATTCTGGTGCCGAGGATCTCGTCTCCGCTCTCAGTACAAACCGCTCACTGACGGGGCTGGACCTGGGATTTAACTCTCTCACAGACCGATCTGTCCCCGCTCTCCGCCGCCTCATCCTGCCCCTCCCGAGTCTGGAATGGATCGGGTGAGTGTTTGTGTTCATGGTTAATGTGATAAAATATCAGTGGATCCGCGGGCTTTTCTGGTGACATTTGTCTGTAAGTGTTGTTGAAACATTAACCCCAGTCCCCAGTTAGAGATACTGATGTGTCATCTGTTTATTCCCTCCTTATTCTTCACTCTGTTTCAGGCTGGCGGGCAATCGTTTCAGCTCAGATGGACGGAATCAGCTGAAGTCGTTGCAGGGAACCAGACGCGGACTGAGTGTGGCCCTGTGAACGTCCAATGTACAGACATCCCCGCCCGCGGGATGGGAGTATGTTTTGGCCAGTTTCACGACCTCCCCTTTAAACGCGCGCGCTCCCGGTTTAAATCCCAACGGCCGTAACGGTTCCCAGCTGGAGTGGAGTGCGCGCCCCTCCCGCTGTGACGTCGTGGGAACCCCCTGACATGTAACCCGACCGCTACCTCGGATATCCGGGGCTGGACTCCCCCTAGTGGACCCTGGGTGATTACACAGACAGGATAGTCTGGGACACCGTTAGCGGCATCCAGTGGTCCAGGGTGGGGGACCGTCTGGGACACCAGTGATGCCAGTAAGTGAGTCGGGGAGAAATTATGGTCATAATTTCTAAAGTACCTCAATGGTTGACCCTGGACCTGCTACTAATGTGTGTGAAGATTGAGAAAGTCCTGCAACTCCTTCTGGTGTAGAATGACGTTGATAAACGGCACTGATTATTCAACCTGCCGCTCATTGTCGCATGTCTTCTAATTGTGTGCGATCGGAACTGAAATGTAAGCAGTTTATTTGACCCGAACGTTGGTAAATTACTCAGTATTTAATTTACAATCGGCGTGGTGAACTCAATTCATTTGTGAGCTCCTGTCTTCGTGTCTGGCTTGTGCCTGTCTTGAGGAAAATGCGTGACGGGAAACTTCAGCGGCACACAGCGCCTGCATTTGCGGAACAGTCCCCGTGCTTCAACAGCGGCCTCGAGAGCCCAACACTACCTGAACAGCGGAGTGCAGCGCAACGTGAGTCCACAGCGTCCCTCACCGGCAGAACACCAGCGGAACGCTATAACATCAGCCCACAGCGTCGCTCACCGACAGAACTTCATGAACTGGGGCAGACGGGGAAAGGAGCAGAGGAATTGGGGGAGAAGAAGGGTGAGATGGATGGAGAATGAGATGGGAGAAAGGGTTGGGAGGATTGCGGAGAATGTGTGGGGAAGCGGCGGGAGCGGGAATAGGGAAAGTCGGGGGAGTTGGTGGCGAAACAGAAGGGAGATGGTGTGGGGAAAGAGAAGGGCGAGGTGGTCGGGAAGAATGGGAAAGGGCTGGAGAAATTCGTGAAAGAGGTGTGGAGATAGGGAAGTAAATGGATCAGGGAAAGGAAGGGAGAGGGGTTGGAACAATGGGGAGAGGGAGTGGGGGAGCTGGGTGCAGAAGTGGTGTTGTGTGAAATGGTTCTTTTAGACCTTAAGAACGAAGGGCTCTGGACACGAGATTTGGATATCAAAACTAGTTTAATCACAAAGGCAAACGCGGGGACAGAATGGATGGGAACAGATACACACTCACACACACGCAGGAGAAAGCGAACATGAGGGGGAATCGCAACTAGGATAAGATACACACACACACACGCACACACGCACTCACACACGCACACACACACGCACACTGATACACACACACACACACACACACACTGATACACACAAGCACACAATAGCAATGTACAACTTCAGGATATAATTCTTCAATGCCTGACCCACACTAGCATTGGCCCTTAACGCTCCCTGAGTCTGAGTGAAACGCTCCCAAACCGCATGGTGATGCACTCTTACCAGTGATCTCTGCAGCGTTGTCTCACTACTCCTGGGGTCGTCAAAGAGGAAGGGCTGGGGATTGCAGCCCTTTTTGTGGTGCTAGGGGGCTGGGTGGAGCCTCACTGTTGTGATTTAAAAGGACCAATGGTTTGGGGGTCAAGGACAAAGGTGCTGCCACAGCCAATGGTCAGGCGAGTTCAGAGACAAAAGGTCCTCTCACACCTGAGGGGTGGGTGGAGCAGCACCTTGATTGACAGTGGTATCACTTCTGATCCGAGGAGCAATGCTGTCCTCCGACCAGCGGGGGTCAGTGTCGTTACTTTCACGTGACAGCCATGTGTTTTCTCACTATATTCCTCGGAAGTTAGACGACAAGGGAGGAGCTATCAGGGTACACAGAAATCATAATCAACAAAAGGAGGGCAATGGCCAGTGGGTGACAGTAGCCCAACATCCCCCAGTGACCCAAACGGCCACTTGTTTCCCATAAGGTGTTGTGCTGGAGGAGCTGGTCCCTTGGTTCTGAGTTTTGGCCACCGAGTCCCCGAAGTGAGCAGCCGGGTTGGAGGGGTTGCTGGATTTATCAGAGATAAAGGTGCAGCGCTCCCTTGTAATCACCGCACATGTACCACCATTCGCAGCGAGTGGACCATCCAGGGCCGTCTGATACCACCAGGTTACCAGCCTGACTGCAGCCAGCTCTGCTGCCGTCATCGTTTCTCATGGGACAGTCTGGCTGTGCAATACGGGGCAGGCTATCCTCTCGAGACTCTCCGCCTCAGTGACGGCCCTGCTGTCCCTGTACCCGCTGTGTGCTGGGTGCTCCCCCTGTTCATCGAGTGTGGATTCAGGGCACCGTCAAACACTAGAAGACAGCAACTGTACCAGCCCGTGGGGAGCCACGGGTAGGTACTGGAGCCGGAGATCCAGTGGGTCCCACTCGGAGTTTAGGGAGCCCCAGCTTAGCGGCACCATCAGCAGTGGTCATGGAGGCACCTGGACACCAGTCTCGCTCAAACTCACAACGGCCAACTGAAAAGGTGGAACTGTACTCATCCTGGAGTCTACACCAGCATTCCCTTGCCGTGCTCAGTAACTGTGGAATGCTCTGAGGATCGGGAAAGGCGTGGAGGTCAAATTGTATGAAGGGAAATACCAGCTCCTAAAACACCCACCCCATTCGGAATCCCTGGAATGGAATGTGCACTGGTGGGGGAAGTGATGAGGAACTGCTATCCAGCCCCCCAGAACATGGATATAACGAGCCCGACAGGCGCAACAGGGAGACCGAACCGCGCAACACCGAGAGACCGAACCCGACAGACGCAACAGAGAAAAAAGGAAAACTGAAAAAAGAAAGAGAGACCATGTAAATAGTCCATCCTGACAAGTAGCCAAGGGAATCATTGTCGATGGCAAGGTTTCAACGGTGTGTGCCGGGATTCAGGGGTAGATTCAACCCTTCCTTATGCTCCACGGTTCCGTCTTTGGAGGTGCTGGCGGATCCGTGGGTAATTTCAGGGGAAGGTTGAGCAGACATCTCGTCAACCATCGCAGTCAGCAGGAGGAGAGGGAGGGGGCGGAGAAGTGCCATCGTTCTGTAGCGGGGGAAACAAACTCATTCCCGGCGGGTCAGGTGTCGGGTATGGAGACAGTACAGGTTAGTTCGACTCGGAATCGCGACCCAACCAGTGTCCCCGGGACAGCGCGCAATGACTTCTCCCTTCTGAGAGGGTCTTGTGACTGTCGGACCCGGACCCTCCCGGACTCCTTGGTCCCGGGGGATTCGGGGTCTCACAAGTCGGATGGTGGGGAATAAGCCAGATGGCGGGATAACGGAGACTCCCTTTGGTCAGTGGGCCGTGTGTTCAGCTGATCGACTGCCTGCTGTAGCACGGCCGACCACCCCTGCAGTGTGCGGGAGGGTGTCAGCGTGCGTATCGTTTCCTTCAGCAGGTCGCTCATCCTCTCGATCAGGCCCGATGCCTGGGGATGATAGGGGATGTGAAACAGCCACGAGATCCCCTCCTCTGCCGCCCAGTTTTGTACCTTGGCCCCCGCGAAATGTGAGCCCTGATCGGACTGTACCTCCCATGGGACTCCATAGATGGAGGAGAGGTACTACAATCCTTCGATGGTGCTATTCTGGTCGGACCTTTCACAGGGCACCGCCACCAGGACACCTGAGTACGTGTCCACCATCGTTAGGGCGTATTGTTTTCTATTATGGCATGGGAGCTGTCCGATGTAATATATCCACCACAGGCGACCCGCGAATGTAACCCGATGGCCCCGTCCGCCAACCTCGTGGTTTTACCTGCTGGCAGATGAGGCAGTTCACGACCGTTGTCTTACATGACGACCCCGAACCGTTCTGCCCAGCGACGCGTACCGTCGGCCCCTAGGTGGCCGCTCTTAAGGTGCGCCCATGCAGCTGGGGCGCTGGTCAGGTTCATCTGGAGGAAGAGTAGCGCAACATATCTGGGCAGCCTGGTCCACAGCTGCATTATGGATGGCCTCCTGGGTCTTTTTGTGTGTATGGGCATCCACGTGGTGGACCAATATGTGTCTCTGGGCCGCTTGGTCCCAAATATAGCGCAAATGTTCCTGGCTCCAGCGGGGGCGTCCGTGAATTTCCCACCCCGTTTCGTGCCACCGCGCCATCCACACCGCCATACCGTTGGCCACTGCCCAAGAGCCGGTGTAAATGTGGACTGGCCAGTGGAGTTCTGTAGCGTGAGTTCCACTGCTGCTACCTCGGCCAATTGACTGGACCTTCCCGCTCCCTCTTATGTCACTGTTGTCCCCGTGGTGGGATGAAGTGTCGCCGCTTTCCAATGCTGCTTCCCGTTTTTCCAGCGGCTTGGAGCCGTCTGTGAACCAGGCATGACGCTTCTGCTCAGGATAGAGGGAGTCGAAAGGTTGGCCCCAGGACACGGGGGAGGGTGTCCGGGAGTGATTCCTGGGATTGGGGAAAGGACATGACCTCTCTGTGGAGGCATCTGACCCCTTCCGGACCGGGCTCGGCCCGTTCCGCGATGTACCATTTCCACTTCACCACCGAGGACCTCTGGCCCCGGCCCTCTTTGTGAGTGGAGTCGGGAGACTTGATCCATCGCATGATGGGCAGATGGGGGAGAAGTATGACGGGGTCAATGCCAGTTTGGTGCTCTGTGGCGAGGAGCGCCATGTAACAGGCCAGCTGCTGGTGGTCGAAAGGGCTGTAGCGGGCAGCGGCCTCCGGCAAGGACTTGGTCCAGAAGCCGAGCGGGACTCTGCGCCCCTGTGTCTTTTGCCTGAGGCTCCATTCAGCGATCGACTCGCTACTGGAGACCTGTAATTCAAAGGGGACCACTTCGTGGCGGGGGGCAAGGGGCAGGGCTTGTTCCACAGCTTGCTTCGTTGTCTCAAAGGCAGCCTGCCGTTCAGGCCCCCAGGTAAAGGTGGCCTTTTTTCGGGAAACCCTATGGAGGGGTCTCAGGATCATAGTAAGGTGCGGGATATGCTGTCGCCAGTAGCCAAGGAGTCCCACGAACCTCTGTGTGTAGGTTTTGTTTTTGGGAAATGCAAAATTCAAAATGTTGTTCCTTGCGGGCTCAGGGATCTCCCTCCCTCCAGCGTGCCAGCGGATTCCTAAGAACAATACATCCTGGGCTGGGCCTTTTACCTTTTCCATATTAATGGCTCAGCCCCGCTCTCTGAGAGAGGAAATTACCATGTCAAGGACTTCTGCAACAATGACCTCGGAATGTCCTTGCAGCAGGACGTCATCAATATAATAGGTGGCTACCACCCCCTGGGGAGGTTGAATGGTTTGCAAATCCCGTGCAATTAACCCATGGCATATGGTTGGACTGTGGATGTACCCTTGGGGGAGGCGTCTAAATGTGTATTGCCTCCCGTCCCAGGTAAAGACGAACTGATCCTGGGAAGTGTCGTGGAGGGGGATGGAGAAGAAGCATTGGCAAAATCTATAACGGCGTACCATGACTTGTCTGGGTGCCCTGAGACGTTCTCCACGAGGGTGATTATATCGGGTACTGCGGAAGCGATTGGGGGGGGGGGGCAGCCTTTTTCAACTGCCGGTAGTCCACCGTCATGCACCAGGTCCCATTCTTTATCCGGACGGGCCAGACGGGGCTATTGAAAGGGGAGGCTGCGGGCCTAATAACTCCCTCCCGCAGCAAGCCTTGCACAGCCTCTGTGATATACTTGTGTCCACCCGGTACCATATACTGTCGACTGTAGACTACCTGCGGGGGATGGGGGACGACAATTGGCTCCCACTTAGCCGCCCCGACCACCACCGTGGCTCGGGCGACTCCGAAAGTAAACTTGCCCCGACTAGTGTGCAGGGACTGTCCCTTCAGGTCATTGATCCCCAGTATACACCCGGACGAGTCCGCGATTAAAACGGCCACCGTTCGGGGGGAGGGAAGGTTGGATCCCGACGGCCATGCGGACCTCAACCTCGTTGGTTAGCAAAAGGGAGACCCCTAACCCCTCTATTTGCATCTGTGGTCCCTTCCAAACAGCAGGGTTCCCTGGTACGATGGTATGCTCCATATCGCGTGTCCACGATTGTCATCCACCTCTGTAGGTTCCCTTTTCCCCAGTGTACTGCTACAGGTATATGTGGCTTCAGATCTCCCCAAGCGGGGGGGTGACGGAGCAGATACGCTGGGGACACTGGCCTTCATCCTATGGGAGGAGGCAGGGGGTCTGCTATTCCGTGGGTGAAGGGTCCTGTGGGCGGAAATGGGACATCTCTTGCCGCAATAGGTCCCGTAGCTGACAGCCATATGTTTTCTCACTACAGTGCCAAAAGCTTATTTTCACGTAGTTAAACACGAAAATCAAAAGGGTTTAGGACATGTTGTTAAAGATAAGTCCTTGCCAGAGGTAAAGTTTGAAAAGTTGGATGAGGTTAGGGAGTAATTCCGTTGTTATGTATCAGAGAGTTTTGTTTCACTGAAATGTTGGGTTACCCCAAGTGCCAGTGAAAATCCTTAGAGATACTGGGGCTTCCCAATCTATCTTGTTGTGAGGAGGTGTAGGATTAATAAACTATAACAGTATTGATATTTTAAGACGGATGAGAATTATGGCTGCTAGAAATACTGATTTAAAAAGTGTCCTTCAGGCCAGAACAGTCACACCACTGCTTACCTGGGCTGGGTGCTGTGTGGTAATTGCTGTGTCTGGAACTTAATTGGATTCCCATTATGCTTGACTATGGAGATGATGGTCAATCTTAACGGGAAATGGGAAGGCTGTCTCAAACAATGAAGGTGATACCTGCCTTTGTCTCACCCGATTGCAAAATGATTAGCTGAACCTGTGGTGTGACGCTGCTCTTTGTCCATCTGCAGTAGCCCTTTGTCCGTTTGCTGCTCAACCAAGAACTCCGGCACCTGACTCATTAAAGTGTGCGTGACAATACCTGTATAAATCTCTGTCTACCCCTTTGTACTGAGAGAACTCGGGAAGCGACTCTTAGTGAGTGCTGAAGAGAATTCTCCCAGCGGTGCACTGCTAATAAAGGTATTTGTTCGAATCGACCTCGTGGCACTGTGTTATTTACAGCGGACGGATAGGGAAATTGATTTCGGGACGACAATTTGGCGAGCCAGCCAGGAGTCCAAGACGAGGTTTCGGAAGCGGCGTGAGCGACCGACAGGTCACCTGAGACGGACGGGCCCACAAGGTACGATTCACCTTGATCCCTCTCAGGCAGTCGGACACCTGATAGATCCCTTCGTTTACCGACAATCCTCTGACGGACTCCTCGCGAACCTGTCTGAGTGCCAAAGGTAAGAAGGGGTTCGAGTCCCCAGTTAAGTTAAGTTCTGTTCGGGGTTCGAGTCCCCAGTTAAGTTCTGTTCGGGGTTCGAGTCCCCAGTTAAGTTAAGTCCTGCTGGGGGTTCGAGTCCCCAGTTTTGGATTTGGGATTTTAAGTTGTGAATTTCAAGGTTTTGAGCTCTAAGTTCTGAGGTCGGTTCTCCAGTACTACCACCCTGCCTTAGACCTGTTCTTAAGAGGGGAAATCCCCCACGGGTAGGTCAGGAACCTGAAGTGGGTGAAGGAAAGAGACCGATCTTATAGGTAATCGCAGCGATTCGTACCGTCCGATCGGGTAGAATACAAATATGGGACAAACTCTCGATAAGTCTGGGTCCAATACCCAACTATCTAAGTTATGTAAAGACGATCCGAAGAACGAGAGTAACTTCCGTAAATTTTCAGCATGCCTCAATAAGAAATTGGGAAAAGAAATATGGCCATTGGGGGGAACTTGGGACGTAGATAAATGCCTAAAGGCAGAAAAGGCAATTTGGAAGAGGAATACAGGGGAAAAATGGAAATTATTAATGTCCACTTGGAGAAAAACGGCCGAAGACTTAACAAATAAATCTAAGCAGGCTAGCTGGGAACATAATGCACGCAGAAGGGGAATTAGTGTGTGTGATGAACAGGGAAATCCTAAGAGTTGGGGAGTCCTGAAGTCTCAGTGCGGAGACCACGATGCTGAAAGGAACAGAAGGGAGAGAGGAGAGGTAAATGAGGTGTATAAGGAGAAGAGCGGAAATAAAAATAAACGTAGTAAGGATAAAGTGGAGGTACCTCCCGACATGTCTGGCGTTCCCCTGTTGTTCCAAAGCAATGATACGGACGAAGAGGAGGAGGATTGGATGGTCTGACCCACAGCCCCTATTTACTCCTCAGTTTCATTGCCTCCCCCATATAATGCGGCTAACCCGCCAGCCGTCCCGCCCCTACCACCAGCGACTGCTAGCCAAATCCCGCCCACAGGACAAGTCCATGAACCTATTGAGTCCCGAACCAGGATGCGGCTTAGTCGAAGGGAAAGCCCACAGACAGGTGGCTCTAAGGCCACAGACAAACGACGGAGCTTTCTGGCCAAGGGACGGTCCTTCAATAGATTCTCAGACGGACACCGACTCTGATTATACCACTGATTATGGCGACCCTACAGATCCCAGTTTACCGACCATGTTGAACGGGGTTAAGGGAGCCAAGGTTAAGAAACAATTCCCCAACAGTAGTGTTCCCAATCCTGATCCAGCCCAAGCCAGCGCTAATCCTACAATCCAAATTTACACCCCTTGGAAGCCTCAGGAGATGTGCTTAATATTGAGTCGGGCGCCCAACCCTAAAACCTACCCGGAGGATTTCACAGATTATGTGATTGGGACAATTCAGATGTATCAGGCCGCCCCACAAGACCTTTTCAGCCTTTGTTGCATGACCCTTACGACTAATGAAGTGGCACAGTGGAAAGAACACCTGGGGAACTATGCTGACTGCACAGCCTTTCTGGCGGCCGTCCGGCCTCAGGACCAGGTGGCCACTATTAGAACTGCCCTTCGTAAAACCCTCCAACAGCCTATTGTCATAACTAAAGTTTTAGAATGCCGAGCAAAACAAGGTGAGGACGGCCCAGACTTTTGGGACCGTTTCTGTTCACTTTACGGTACCTATGCGGGAGGACGATGCCTACAACAGAAGTAATGCCTCCCCCCAGTTTAACGCCCTCTTATTACAATGCATCCCTGCAGGAGTGGCCTCTTCTATCCGCACTAATGACATGAACTGGCCTGACCACACACGACAAGCCATGAGGAGGGCGCTAGTCCATTTCTGGAGTAACGGGGGCGAGTCGAAAGCCACAAGGATAAAACAGGAAATGGTGCAGAGACCCCCTCGGCCCCAACCTTCCTACTCCGACAATACGGGCTATCAAATGGAGCGGCAATTTTGCGTTCCAGAAGGGGTTGACTGGTCCGGTAAAGGATACCCACTATACCTCAATGACTTAAGAGCCCCAGTGTACGGGCCCCCTTGTGGGCCACCACCACCACCCTCTCGTAATTACCTAGGACCCAGGGGACCCCAACAACCCGCACCGGCGAACGCCAAGCCAACGGGATGCTACCTTTGTGGGGCACCTGACCATTGGAGGAGGGACTGCCCCCACTACCGTCATCGGCAGACCAGACCCCCTGGTAGACAACATTTTTCAACCAACAACCCGTTTACTGCCCGACTAGACGTGGAGAGTAGCCTCTCCATGTACCCTGCCCTCACCGATAACCTGGACGATGAACCCATCGTCAATTTCTTAGTTGTAGGAAACTCGATTCCCTTTATGATAGACACGGGAGCAAATACTTCGACCCTTGAAGCCCCTTATATTACCCAGCATGATTTTAAACTGTCCACTGCTTCAGTTCCATTGAGCGGACTGGAGGGACGGGAAAGATCCTACCCCTTAACTGAACCCTTACAAGTTAAATTTGAAGATCAGGAATACCTGATCCAGTTTGCAGTAACCACAAGCCTGGGGGTTAACCTAGCCGGAAGGGACCTGCTCTGCTCCTTCCAACTCAAAGTACAATGCCTGGATGAAGGTATTACCATTACTGGTAATAAAAACCATAGGATCCTTTGGATTCACCAGCCTCCTCAGTGGTGGACGGTGAACCTCACGAGCAGCGACTTTAACCCACCCTTGGAAACCACTGACCCGCATGTGCCGTTAGCTTACGACCCCACTGGGGCCTCAAGGGAACTAGAAGGGTTGTATGCTCCTCTCCTGGGTAGCATGGTGACCGTCACTATTTTAGGGGAAGTAGTGGGGAAGGAGGGGGCAGCACTTCTAGTCCAAGTGCCTAATGAATTCTGGAATCAGTCAGGCTTGATGTCCCCTCACATTACCCTGTCAGTTAACGAGGGACATAGACCAAAGGAACTGAGATTCCTAGCCCACCGGCTTGAGGTACAGGCAGACAAAGGCCTTTTCGGGGTTCCTCAGGCTCTGCCAGGGGGGTCCCTTTCTCGGTGACGGGCTGTTTACACCATCACCAGCCCCATCGACTCCCTTCGGATGAACCCACCCCCAATTTATGGGCCGCATCGAAGTCCGAGGTGGGATACACCCCAGTGACCCCAGTCCAGATCTGTGTAAGACCGGGAGCACAACTGCCTTCCGTCCCACAGTATCCCCTTCGGAGAGAGGCAGTCGACGGACATCTTGGTTCCTTGCCAATCACCTTGTAACACCCCCATTTTACCCGTCCCCAAACCCGGACGAACAGTGGCGCCTTGTACAAGACCTACGTAAGGTCAACGAGATAGTGGAGCCACTACATCCCGTGGTCCCGAATCCAGCTACCATTCTCAGCAGTATCCCCGCCGACTCTTGCGTTTTTACCATTGCGGACCTGCAGCATGTATTTTTCGCAATTCCCCTCTCTCCCGACTCGCAGTACCTGTTTGCTTTCACCTTCCAAGGTCAGCAATACACTTGGACGTGCCTCCCGCAAGGTTTTATACACTCCCCGACTATTTTTTCCCAGGCTTTACATAATCAACTCCAGGGGTTGCACCTTTCTGATAAATACACCGTCGTCCAGTATGTAGATGACCTTTTACTAGCAAGCCCCTCGGAGCCCGCCAACATCGCGGACACGAATAGACTACTTAACGCTCTCCACTCGTGGGGATACGTAATACCTCCACAGAATGTAAAACGAACCCAGCACCAGGTAAAATTTCTGGGCACCCTCTTAAGTGCTACCGAGCGACGGCTCACTCCCGAACGTATTGCACCCATCATTGCCACCCCACCGCCCACTACCCCAAAGGGTATGCGCGCCTTCTTAGGGTTAGTAAATTTCTGCAGACAGTGGCTACCTAACGTGGCGCTCCTTACTAAGCACCTCACACTCTTGGCCTCAAGCCAGTCCGTGGGACGCTTTGAACTTACCAAGGAACAAAGGGAGGCCTTTGATAGCCTCAAACAGGCCCTTGCCAGAACCCCGGCCCTGGGACGCCCTTTGTATGATCGCCCATTTCAGCTCTTCGTGAATGTCCTAGAGGACTGCGCTACAGCCGTCCTTACTCAAACCCATGGGGAGAGGAAAAGACCGGTGCCATACTACTCCACTCGGCTGGACCCAGTTGCAAGGGGACTTCCACCATGTTCACAAATGCTTCCAGCCATTTATTCCCTAGTAACAGCAGCCTCCAATATAACCCTGCAACAGGCAGTGATGGTTTATTCCTCCCATACCGTAACGGCACTCTTAACTTCTCACCAGACTCAACACCTTACCCAGGCCCGCTTAAACAGATACGAGGTAGCACTCCTGAATAACCCACTCCTCACTTTTGCTTACTGTACGACCATTAATCCTGCCACCTTCCTAGAGCCCCCACCTGAGGATCTTGCGGACCAACCTCATGACTGTCTAATGCGTAACCACTTTTTAACTGCACCCCGCCCGGACCTTTCAGGTAAGGCCATCCAGTCAGCCGACTTAAACCTGTACGTCGACGGTAGTTCCTACATTTCTGAACAGGGCATCCGCCTTAGCGGCTATACTGTGGTTAACGACGCCCAGAGTGTGGAATCGGCATCTCTGCAGCACCCAGTCTCTGCCCAAAAAGCAGAACTCTTTGCCCTGACCCGAGCTTGCATTTTAGCCAAGGACAAAGTAGCTACTATCTTCACTGACTCCCGCTTGCTTTTGGAGTTGCCCTTGATTTTGACCAACTCTGGGCACACAGGGGATTTCTGACCTCTACAGGTAGCCCCATACAGAATGCGGTTTATGTAAAGAACCTCCTCCAAACCATCCTCCTCCCAAACAAATTGGCCATCATTAAATGCTCCGCTCACCTTTCAGATGCCTCCCCAATAACCCAGGGCAATAACAGGGCAGATATAGAAGCGAAATTGGCAGCACGCCAGGGGTCTAAAACCGTTTCCACTATGGAAAAACAAGCAGTTGTTTGCAAGCCAAACATAGCAACGCCGGGCACCCCAGACATGGTCACTGTGCAGCACTTACAGGGGGACGCCCCTGACTCAGAAAAACAAATGTTGGAAGGCGCACGGGTGTACGCACTCTGCGCCACACGGCCTCTGGGTTACTCCAGTCGGTCAAGTATGTATACCTGATTCTTTGTTACCAATGCTTATTGACTGCCTACATTCTGACACCCACCTTGGCAAGGAGGGAATGAGTAACATTTTACTACATACCTGGTGGCACCCCAGATTGGAGGAAGCAGCACAAGGCAAAATACGGTCGTGCTTGATATGCCAACAAACCAATGCTGGGAAAGGGGTGAAGTGCACCCCAGGCAAAACCCCCTTGCCAGGTGGTCCTTTTGAATGCATACAACTCGACTTTATTGAATTACCGCGTGTACATTGTTACAAGTACTGTCTTATTATTGTTGATGTATTTAGCAGATGGATTGAAGCTTTTCCAACCACCAACAATAAGGCCTCAACGGTGGTAAAGTTATTGCTCACAGAGGTTTTACCAAGGTTTTGTGTACCCCGACGGATAAGTTCTGACAATGGCCCCCACTTCATAAGGAAAAATAAATAAGGAATTGTGCGAGGCATTGCATATCGAACAGCAGTTCCACTGCACCTACCACCCTCAGTCAGCAGGTGTAGTAGAGAGAGCTAACAGCACCCTTAAGAATAAACTAACCAAATTAGTGTCAGAGACAGGTCTAAACTGGTTGAAGTTTCTCCCCTTAGCATTATACCATATGAGAATCACCCCCCACTCAGCCACCGGGGTATCGGCTGCTGAAATTGTCTATGGTCGTCCTGGAAGAACCCCATGGGACGCTGACACCCAACCCCCCCCACACAAGTTGACAATATCATGGGGGATGAACTACAAAGGTATTTCAGACAACTTACGTCCTCTTTAAAGTTTCTTCATTCGCAGGTGGAGAGTGACTTTAAACCACCTGAAGGGCAGAACACGGAATTGCCTGACCTGGAAATCGGACACTCGGTACTGATACGGGATTGGGAGCGCCCTAAACTGGGACCTCGGTGGAAAGGCCCCTTCCAGATACTACTCCAAACACCGACAGCTGTGAAAGTAAAAGGCCAGGAACGTTGGATTCATCTGAGCGACTGCAAACGATGGCCACCGGTGGAAAGCTAATACCTTTTAAATTCGGACTCCTCACCATTACCAGTACTCTTGTGTGGGCGTTAGAGGATAATTTGTTTTGCAAAATACATATGCAGCCACATGGGAATCGCACCGTTTGTTACCCCTTGGCAGAGTCAGTGGAAGGCCTTTTTACAGCCACACCAAGCTGGAGCCCCAGGGCCCCCTTATAGTATGAATTTCCAAAACCAAAGTGTGTTGGACAGATGGGAACTTACAGGAGGGTGCTGCCGGGTAAATGCTTGCAAGGAACAGTAACAGGACCTAGTAGTACTGCCAACCAACCGTCCTTCTCCCACTGTTTCACCGGCATAGGGTGGGGTTGTGGGCTAGCAATTGTACAGCATACGATAGCATGTGCCGCCACTACATGTACAGAGAGGAATTGCGGGTTTAAAGGGGGATGGTTTAGCTGTGAGTGCGCTGCCACCAGGTGTGCTACGTTACTTGCAGGAGAGCGATGGGTTTGTGGGGAAGGGAACGGAACCCATTTAAGATTGTCTAATGTCTCTTTAGAATGGCTAACCAGGGAGAATTACCTGAGGGAGCATGGGAGAAATGTTGCTGGGATCTCTTGGTATTCTCAAATGCCCAGTCCACGGCAATCGGGTAATGTAACCTGCTACCGGGCTAAGGAAGGGTATGTGTTCCTCTTTAATGGCATTTACACCACAGCCACCCCCACTCTGCCAGCCTGGTTTGCAATGGGAACGATCGGGCCGGTCACGGTCCCCTGCCCCCATAAGGCTCATGTCCGACGAAGACTTGTGGTGCAGTCAGTTAGTGAGGAGTTCTGTGAGGATTGGAGGGATCTTATGTCATTGGGATCTCCCTTAGCATCGTTAAGCTATGGATTCCTGAGTACTCTCTTTCTGGGGGGTTCGGCAGGAACAATAACCACAAAAAACCGGAACTACCTTATTTGTGGACTGGTTGCACCGGGAAACAGTACTATGGAGGGCCTGAAGGCAGTGAACCGGGAACTGGCAGAGCTTTGACATTATGCCCAGCAGACCCGGTATGCTCTGGACTACCAGTTGGCTCAGCAAGGAGGAGTATGTGCTATAGTTGGGGACAAATGCATCACCAACGTGAGAGACGAGTCCTACAACATCTCCCATGCCATTCAGGACATTCAGACGGAAGTAGGTAGCTTTAGACAGGGATTTACAGGAGGGACAAGTTGGTTGGGGTGGCTGCTAGGAGGATCGTGGGCATCATACCTGCTGCATGGAGCTGTGGGACTAATCGTGATTATAATAGTATGCTGTGTGGTGCTGGCCTGTCTAAATACTTGTTGCAAGGTCCTTATTAATAAGCTCTCGGCCCCGTTCTCAGCGCCGCTCTAGTTTATCATGAAATGATAAAAAGGAGGGAATGAGAAGGTGTAGGATTAATAAACTAGAACTGTATTGATATCTTAAATCGGATGAGGATTATGGCTGCTCGAAATACTGATTTAAAAAGTGTCCTTCAGGCCAGAACAGCCACACCACTGCTTACCTGGGCTGGGTGCTGTGTGGTAATTGCTGTGTCTGGAACTTAATTGGATTCCCATTATGCTTGATCTTAACGGGAAATGGGAAGGCTGTCTCAAACAATGAAGGTGATACCTGCCTTTGTCTCACCTGATTGCAAAATGATTAGCTGAACCTGTGGTGTGACGCTGCTCTTTGTCCATCTGCAGTAGCCCTTAGTCCGTTTGCTGCTCAACCAAGAACTCCGGCACCTGACTCATTAAAGTGTGCGTGACAACACCTGTATAAATCTCTGTCTACCCCTTTGTACTGAGAGAACTCGGAAAGCGACTCTTAGTGAGTGCTGAAGAGAATTCTCCCAGCGGTGCACTGCTAATAAAGGTATTTGTTCGAATCGACCTCGTGGCACTGTGTTATGTACAGCGGACAGATAGGGAAATTGATTTCGGGACGACAGTTGGACAGTGTTTTAAATTTTGCTGAAGAAAATGATACTGTTGAGATGAATCTAGTGCGAGGCGTTACAGGTGACACTGTGTCTGTACCTTTGCACCAGGTAATTTTAAAGTCAAAGTTCGTAGAAACACCTGTTTAGATAGGGATACGACCTAGTTTGCCAGTGGAAGGAGTTTCTTTGTTATTAAGGAATGACCTTGCAGGTGGAGAAATTGTCCCTGTGGTACGGTTACCGACCAAACCAAGTATTGGTGAGTCCAACAACCATCCAGATGTTTACCATCCTGTGCAGTGTCTCGAGCTAGGGCAAAGGAATTAGCCAAGGCCGATAGTCCTATACAGCCTGATGTTCCCCTTAACAGATGCAAGTCATGATGACCTTTCTGAGACTTTTCTGCCTTCACTGGAGGATCAAAATCCTTTTATTGGGCCTGAATATAAAGATTTGTCTCTGCTCAGGAAAGAATTTATAATGGACCAGACTAAAGATCCCGAGCTTACTGAACTGAGAGAAAAAGTACTCTCATGTGATGAGATTGAGAAAGTGCCAACTGGATATTATGTCAAGAATGGAGTGTTAGTGTGGAAATGGAGACCTACGCATGTCTCTGCTAGTCAGGAATGGGAAGTTATTCACCAGGTTGTGGTTCCTAAAGTTTATAGGAATTAGGTTTTAAACCTGGCCCATAATATGCCTCTAGGTCGTCATTTTGGTGTGAATAAAACTGAAAGAAAGATTTTAAAACAATTCTTTTGGCCTGGTTTCAGGAAGGGTGTTGTGATGTTTTGTAGGACTTGTCACACATGTCAGATGGTAGGTAAACCGAATCAAAGCCCACCGGTGGCTCCTTTGCAGCCTATTCCTGCCTTTGGTGAACCCTTTTCCAAGGTGATTGTAGACTGTGTTGGCCCATTACCAAAGTCTAAAGCTGGGAATCAGTATTTGTTAGCCATCATGTGTGCAACTTCTAGATTTCCAGAGGCAATACCATTCATAAATATTAAGGCCAAGACTGTGTCAAAGACTCTTTTACTTTTTTTACTTTGGTTGGTTTGCCGAAAGAAAGCCAGTCCGACCAGGGGCGTAATTTTATGTTGGGTTTATTTCAATAATTAGTCTATGAGCTAGGAGCAAAATAGACTGTATCATCTGCGTATCATCCAGAATGTCAGGGAGCTCTGGAGAGATGTCATTCTACTCTTAAAAATATGCTTAAATTAGCTCCATTTCTTATGGGCTGTAAATATGATGCAATTGTTATTTCTGATCATGCGCCGTTGAAATTATCAATTAAATTAGCAGATGTACCCTTTGGTCTTAGACAATGGCGATTCAATCCTTCTCTATTGCAAGCTTTAGAATTTCTTCAATTTATTAAAGAACAGATTTCATTTTTCTTTTTAACTAATTTTATTGAAGAAATCTCCAGTGGGATAATATGGGATACTTTTAAAGCATATATCAGCGGTCAAATTATTTCATATTCTGCTGGATTGAAGAAAAAAACGAACTAATAATGAAATACGTATATTGGCTGATAAGATTAAAGAAATCGATTAAAATATTCTGATAATCCTAATTTGGAGCTTTATAAAAAGAGAACAGAACTCCGATTACAACATAGTTTACTATTAGCATCTCCAATCGAAAATCAATTACTTAAACCCAGAAGTCAGTTTTATATACATGGTGCCAAATCTGGTAGATTGCTTGCCAATCAATTGAAGGCTACTTCAACTAAACGTCAGATTATTAAAATTCGTAAACCAGATGGTAACTATACGGTGGACCATGAACAAATTAATAAATCTTTTCAAGAATTTTACACTTCTTTATACCAATCAGAATTCCCTGATTTATCCCTACATTAATGCATGAATTTTTAAGAGACCTGAAGACTCCGAAATTGTCACGCAATGAACGTTCAATATTAGATGCACCCATTTCGGAGGAAGAAATAAAGAAGGCAATTTTTTCAATGAATTCGGGTAAAAGACCCGGTCCTGGTTGGTATACAGTCGAATTTTTAAAATCTTTTTCTGATCTTCTTTCTCCCTGGTTAGGAAAAATTTTTAAAGATGCCCTATCAGTGGGTAAACTACCCCAATCCTTTTATGAAGCAACTATCTCTTTAATTCTTAAAAAGGATAAAGATCCCACTGACTGTTCATCTTGCAGACCTATTTCTTTATTAAATGTGGATGCCAAAATATTTTCCAAAATATTGGCTTCTAGATTGGAAAAGGTTTTTCCACAAATTATCTTTGATAACCAGGCAGGATTTATCCAGAATCGTTATTTGGATTTTAACATTAGGAGGTTAATGAATATCATGTATACCCCCTCATCTAAAATTCCAGAATATGCTTTGTCATTAGATGCTGAAAAGGCGTTTGATAGAGTCGAATGGGAATATTTATTTAATACACTTGAGAAATTTAATTTTAGTCCCAATTTTATGTCTGCGATCAAACTGAATTATCACACACCTATGGCTTCAATACTTACTAATAATCAGAGATCGCCTCTGTTCAGGCTTTTATGAGGTACTAGACAGGGTTGCCCTCTAAGTCCTTTATTGTTTGATATTGCCTTGGAACACTTGGCAATTGCCCTTCGGGATTCTTTTAATATATCTGGTATCACTCGTGGACAGGGGATTCATAAGGTATCTCTATATGCAGATGATCTGTTACTTTATATTTCAAACCCGGAGGAATCCATCCCTGCAGTACTATCACTGCTTGCTCAGTTTAGTGGTTTCTTTTCTGGTTGTAGATGAAATCTTAATAAGAGTGAACTATTCACATTAAATATGCAAACCCCAATTTATAGACAATTACTATTTAGATTAGTAACATACCATTTTACGTATTTAGGTGTTAAAATTACCAAGAAGCATAAGGACCTGTTTAAAGTTAACTTGTTACCTTTAATTGATCACTTTAAACAATTATTTGTCCCCATTATCTCTATCATTGACAGGCCGAATTAATGCGGTTAAGATGAATATTTTTACTAAAATTCTATATCTATTTCAGGCGATTCCAACTTTCATCCCGAAATCTTTCTTTGACGCTATTGATTCTAAAATTCTTTCATATATATATGGCAGAATAAAAACCCAAGGTTATGTGAGAAATATCTATAAAAAGTAAAAAAGGATGGTGACATGGCTTTGCCTAACCTTAGATTATATTACTGGGCAATTACTATCAAATATTTAATTTTTAGCGCACAAGATTTAGATGTAATTCAATGTCCCAAATGGGTAAACCTTGAGTATGAATCAGTGCAAGGATTTTCATTAGTTTCTATTTTAGGAGCCTCACTCCCTTTAGCACTTACTAAATTGAGTAAACATATGACTAACCAATCCAATACGAATATGGTTTCAATTCCGTAAATTCTTTGGATTAAATAAATTTAACTTCTCAAACCCCATTCAATCTGATTTTTTCTTTCAACCATCCAGAATCGACTTAGTTTTTTTCTTTATGGAAAATGAAGGGAATACGGAAAATGGAGGGAATAACATGTTTTCGTGATTTATTCATTGATAACTTTTTTTATCTTTTGAACAGTTGTCTAATAAATACAATTTGCCTAAATCACACTTCTTTCGATACTTACAGATTAAAATTTTTTTAGAAGTTACAATGCCTTCTTTTCCAACTCCATATAAAATTGAAATTACGGAAAGATTTTAGGCTTTAATCTCTATCGGAAAGGCTTGATAGCAATAATTTATGATCTAATTATGAAAATACGTCCAGACTCACTTGACAATATTAAGAATGAATGGGAAAGAGAACTCCAGATACTTTTACCCACAGAGACATGGAAGAAAATTGTTCAATTAGTTAATACATCTTCAATGTGTGCCAGACACTCTTTGATACAATTTAGGGTGGTTCACAGGATCCATATGTCGAAGGAAAAGTTAGCCCGTTTTTACCATCATATAAATCCTATATGTGACAGATGTAATTCCGAGGTAGCTCCTCTGACACATATATTTTGGTCCTGTCCTCTTTTGGAAAAATATTGGAAGGACATTTTTAACATTATTTGAATTGTATTGAATATTGATTTACAACCTCACCCAATCACTGCAGTTTTTGGGCTACCAATGGTGGAATCTGGCCACTTATCTGCTGCTGCTTGTAGTATGATTGCCTTTGTTACACTAATGGCCAAGCGATCCATTTGGCATAAAAGGAAGGATCCAATACCCCCTACTACTTTTCAATGGTTCTCTCAAACTATATCGTGTATAAACTTCGAAAAAATTAGGAGTGGCACTGTTGATCTTTCGCTTAAATTTGAGGAAGTTTGGAGTCCACTTATTCAATATTTTCATATGATATAGCTCCCTTTTCAATCTTTGAATTTAGAGGAGCGGAGTCGACGACATAATAATGTTCTTTGTTTATCGAGAAATATCAGTCCAGTTTTTTTTTCTTTTGTGTTTTTTTTAGTTTGTTTCGTTTTATTACTTACAATTTTTTTTTCAATTTGGGTATTTTATATATTAAATCTTTTTATTTCTCCTTTTGATTATTTTTTTGTAATATATTCGTTTAGCAAGAAACCGTGGGGCCTAGAATATATTTTTTTATTCTTTATGACCATATATGTCATGATTGTCCTCCCGATCTCTTTGTATTACGTGTATAATTACCGATGTCATTTGTATTAATCTGTATTAATTTGAAAATTAATAAAAAGATTGAAAAAGAAAGAAAAATGTGCTGAGGTCTTATTGCTTTGAAAACGCAAAGGATTAGGATGAAGGAGTTCATTTGCTTTTGTTTGCAGTAAGAGAGTCAGTGAAGGAGTCCTTAGGTTTCAGTCCTATTGAACTTGTGTTTGTACATCGGGTTAGAGGAACTTTAGGATTAAGGAAACAATGGGTTAATGAGGAGATGCATTTGAAATTGTTGGACTATGTTCAGAAATTTCAAACTAGGCTGGAGCGGGTCTGCCAGATGGCAAGCGAGAATTTGAAAACCAGCCAAACTAATATGAAAATAAATTTTGACAAACATGCTCGCTCGAGGTCATTTACGAAAGCAGAAAAAGGTAGTGTTTTTCCCCCGTCAAAACAACCCGCTGGAAGCTCGATTTAGTGGGCCCGATGTAATTGGGTCTAAAATAAATGCTTTACATTATGTAATCGAAACATCCGATAGACGCAAGAAAAAACAACTCTGTCATATAAACATGTTTGAACTTTATTACGAAAGAATTCCAGTTGTGGCTATGGTTGATAATGTGGGTTTTCTTCCGAGGATATCTGAAGTTGAGACTGGGGAAGATCAGTTTAGACCAACCATTGTGGCACGTAAACTGAGAAATCAAAACAGCCAAGAGATCCTTGAAACAAAGCTGGAGCATTTACAAATTTCGCAAAAACAACAGATGAAGCAGTTAATCTTAAAATTTCACAATTTGTTGCCGGATGTTCCAAAAAGAACGTCCATAATTAATCATGATGTAGACGTTGGGGATGCAAAGCCAATCAACCAACACCCATATGGAATGAATGTGGAAAAGAGTAAACGTGTTGACCAAGGGATTGAATACATGTTGGAGAATGATACTATTAGACGTTCCACCTCCAATTAGAGTTCGCCCTGTGTTATTGTGCCTAAGCCAGATGGGAATGTTAGGTTTTGCACTAATTATAGAAAAGTGAATGCTGTAACTAAGTCAGATGCTCACCTTATCGCTCGGGTGGATAATTGCATAGACACAGTTGGAAAAGCTAAATTTCTTACAAAGATTGACCTAATAAAAAGATATTGTTGTGTTACTTTGACATAGAGGAAGGGAGATTTATGCCTTTGTTACCTCTTCTGGATTGTATGAATACAATGTTTTGCCATTTGGAATGAAAAAAAAATGCTCCGTTAACATTTCAAAGAATGATTAATTCTGTAATTCATGGGTTAAAGCATACAGATGCCTACATTGACGACTTAGTGACAGGGAATGATACATGGAAGAACACATCTCTGCATTAGAAAGGTTGTTGGAAAGACTTTCCGAAGTCAACCTTACGGTTAACTTGCCTAAAAGTGAATTTGGCCATGCCACTGTGACGTATCTTGGTTATGTTGTAGGTCAAGGCAAGTTAGCTCCTTTTCAAGCAAAAGTTCAAGCAATATCTGAGTTCCCCATTCCAACGGGTACGAGGGCTGTTGGAAGATTTTTGGGAATGGTTGGATATTATTGTACATTTTGTAAAAATTTTACTGATATTGCTCTTCCCCTAACTAATCTTCTGAAGAAGGGAGTGAAGTTTGTTTGGACAGATCTTTGTCAAGAAGCATTTGAGAAGCTGAAAGCCATTTTATGCTACCATCCTGTGCTCAAATCACCTGACTTTGAAAAGCTATTTTCATTAGCAGTAGATGCCAGTGATGAAGCTGCAGGAGCTGTGTTGTTGCGGAAGGGTGATCGTGA
The DNA here is from genome assembly GCF_009764475.1 of Pristis pectinata. Taxonomy (NCBI): domain Eukaryota; kingdom Metazoa; phylum Chordata; class Chondrichthyes; order Rhinopristiformes; family Pristidae; genus Pristis; species Pristis pectinata. The sequence continues at coordinate 2,445,908 of NC_067448.1, read as the reverse complement.
TGATATTGACCATCCTGTAGCTTACTTTTCAATGAAATATAACGAGCATCAAAAGAATTATTCCACCATAGAAAAGGAATTACTGTCGCTTATTTTGCACCACTCAGAAACCACTGAATGTGTATACAGATCATAACCTATTGGTGTTTCTGAGCCGAGTCAAAAACAAGAACAGAAGGCTGCTAAACGAGTTTAATTTTGCAGCAGTTTGATCTCTTGATAACTCACATTAAAGGCAAAGATAACATAATTGATGATTGCCTTTCCCGATGTTAAATGGGAAAAAAATGTATCTTTACTAATCTGATTTTCTGTAATTGTGTAGAATGATAATTAACGCATTGCTTTACTAATAGTATGCGCGGTTAAAAATTTTGCTCTTGTAGATCAAAAAAAAAATTAAGGTGGAGGTGTTACGGATGAGGTCGCTATTTGGTGACTGTACCTCTAAGACATAGTACAGTGGAGCAATATGTGTGTGACGTCATCACGGCAACAGCAAGGTAACAACGTTCTGACTTTTATTGTTCAGTGTCAGTCAGAAAGAGAGAGAGTGAGAGAGAGACTAACTGCTGGTCTCTGTCTGGACGGGTGAAGGACAGTGACTGTGTCTGTCACTACAATCCACGTATGGATTTTTGGAGCAATCCAGTGGAGTTCCCTTTATCGTTAACCTGTAGAGGGAAAACGGTATTTCTGTGGACAGCCACGTCTCGAGTGCTTTTCGGTGTGGCAGATACTTCGGAACAAAGCAATGGAGATCATCAGTGATTGAGGTGGCGTATGGGTTCCATCGTGGAACATTTGGATTTCGTAATTTCTCTCTATTTTCTCTCTACATTTTCTCTTCAGTCAACGGTGGTTTTGCAAAAGCCTTTGCTCACGTTTCCCCTTATGACTTGCTGAACTGAACTTTGAGACTTAATCCTGGACTTGGAGTTTGGGAATTTGCCACACACACACGAGTTTAGTTTTGGGGTTAATGTTTAATATCAAACATTTTTAACTTTTCTTATTGTTATAAGTAGTTATTTATAAAATAGTTTCTAACACTTATACATTATTCGGTATGTTTATTTTATTGCTGGTACGGAGCACAACTGGTTTACCAAAAACACCTCAACACAAAATCCTCGTCTAATCGGGGAATCGCCCTGTTTTTCTGTATCTGTTTTGCCAGCATTTTCTGGCTTTATTTTGCATTTCATATGCCCAGCATCTGAGCTTTTGATGTCCTTGGACTCATGCAGCACAGAAATAGGCTATTCAGCCCACCATGTCCATGTTGACGACTAACCTATGTTAATCCCATTGACATAGTGATTTATGTGTTTGTCTGGATCCTTGTTAAATGTTTGGAGAGTCACTACTTCCAGCAGCCGCTCAGGCAGTCCGTTGCAGATCACAATCACGTTCTGGGTGACAAAAGGTGGTTCCTCGGATCTGTACTCGCTCTACTTTTGTCCACCGCCGCTATGTGAAAAAAATCTAACTGTATATTTTACCTTTGTCACTGATAACTTTAATACATTGAGTGGTTTCCCCTCCGCCTCCTCCTGCACAAGTAAATCAAGCCATCCTATGCAGTCTGTTTTCATTATTGCACTGCTCCGCTCCAGGCGACATCCGAATGAATCCACCCTGCACCCACCCCCATTCATTCAGAGCCGCAGTCTGTCCCACTGTTCTGCGGGAATCTTCCCATCTTTATCCCTGACCGGTCCCGTCATACTTTATCCACCTTTAACATGTTTTGCTGTGTTTGCTAACGGGGTTGGATTCTCTGTTCTGTCACCTGCCAATCACTCACCTTCCACTGTACCCTTTGTGTTCGGTGCGGTGTTCAATTGCATTCAACTCCTGGCCATTCTCCTTCATTGTCAGCAGTGCTGCATACTGACTGTTGGAAGTTGGGATTCCTTTAGGTAGCTCCCTATAAAGTGGATGAAACAAAAATGGCAGAATGGTCTCTTCAGTGTGAATTCTGTGAGATGCCCGTGTTTCCTTGACAGGGCGATTACACACCAGGGAACACAGTTGTGCAATGTCGCACAACTTGCTGTGCTTTGCGGAACATCTCCATTCAATCCGCAGGGAAGGTTCTTATATTTTCGTTGGAGCTACTTTAATTCCCGTTCCTACACCCAGTCAGACACATCCGTTCTTGGTCCAAAACAAACTCACATCTTCCGTCTGGACATCTAGCAGCTCACCGGATTTAACGTCGAATTTTAACATTTTAGGTAAATCTCACGTTCCTTCTGTCTGTATCAGTATCGATGTGTTATCCTGTGATATTTCTCTCAAAAGTTCTTGTTACGTTGGTAGAGTCCGGCCTGCTGGACATGCTCATTAACACGTAATACTAGAAAAAGCACTATCAGTTCCACTTTAACGTCTAGTTTCAGCCGATCAGAGATGTTCCCTTTCGTCTACCCATTCCTTCAGCGTCTTCTCTGCAGCTGAGAACGAACGTTTTCCCTCTTTCCAACCTGAAACGCTAACTAGGTTTCTGTGCTACGTCCCAGCCGGATCCCTCGTTCCCTGCATTCCAGCAGTGGATCTGTGTGAAATTATTCAATTGTCCTCCTCTGTGCGGCGCAGCGGTCATGCTCTAGGGCATTCTGTTTATCTTCCTGTGTGTCTATTCCATGTTTCTTCTCTTTGTCTACGGGGTCTTCCTTGCCGGCAATTGCAATGTAGCGAGTAGCGGATGACGCCTGGGACATTGTATTTCGCCCGTTGAGCTTCTTGCAAACTATAATGGCTTCATCCGCTCCCGGAGTTTCAATTCCGTCCAATCCAGAGACACTATTCATTTCCCAATCCTGTCAAAATGATTCATTGCATGTCAGAATTCCTTCACCGTTGAAGGACCAGCTACTCACTTTGTCTGTCAGTGAAACTGAACCGATTAATGTTGAAACACATCAGGAAATCCGTTATATTTTTCGAATTGAAAGCCCATAGCCTCAAATAAAAAGAGAAAGCAGTAAACGGCGGAACTGCTCACTTATTGTGAGAGAACTGAAGTCAATATTTCAGTTGGATGACCCTCAATCAGAATGTTTCAGTCTCCAACTGAATGACTGAAAAGCTGAAGAAAAATACAACACCAGACTCGGCGTCCGGAACCCAGAAACATATTCGGGTTAATTTCAAAGATATTACTTTATTTAATGTGCGTATTGAGGTGAATGAGAAATAGGACACAGCTCCAATCACAGGCAGAACTCAGTGAGGCAGCGACCTGCCCCAAGAGGACACTGAGGGGGTGAACAGCATCACACCACTTCATGAATGTATTGACTAAAGAACAAATATGTGTGGCTTGTAAGTGCATCTCCTGGTTCAATGTCGCAATACATGTATTGGTATGACGGCAAAATAAATACCAAGGAACACATGCAGTGATTGAACTGTATTTCCTGTGAATATACTTTTAGTGAGCCAGATGTTTTTTTTTTAAATTATAAACAACAGGGAGATAATTACCCAGCAGATAATGCCACGCACAGCAAAAGCGACGGGGTCGACAACGTCCCGTGTTGGCTCGAACCACCAACCTTCAGATTAACAGCCGAACACTCCGACCGATTGCACCAAGAGGGAATTCTTGGGTTGGAAGATGATAACAAGGGATCGGTGCAGGTAGACGTTTTTTCATAATCTGCATCAATGATTTGGATCGGTGGTTGCAGGCCATCAGTATTTTGGTTACACTTAAGGACTAGTTATTTTTTTCACTAATGAGCAATTGACACTTTTCAGTCATGGAGTCATACAGCAAACAAACGCTTCGGCCCAACACTTCCGTGCCCGGACAATGTGCTTTACCTCAGCTAGTCCTATTTAACTGCATTTGGCCTATCTCCCTGTGGACGTTTTCTATCCGGGTACCTGTCCAAGTCGTTGAAATGCTGTCGTCGTACCTGCTCCTGCGACTTGCTCTGGAAGCTCGTTCCATGTTGTGAAAAGCTCGCCCCTCAGATACACTTTAGTTCTTACCCGTCTCAATTTAAACATCTGCCCTCTCGTTTAGGACTCCTCTTCCTTGGAAAATGACTGCGATTCTCTGTCTTATTTCTGCCGCTCAGGATTTTAAAAACGTCTTAAAAGTCACCCCTCGGTCTCCATGGTTCTAGAAAGATAGCTAACAGTGTCAGACTATCGGATTTCGCCTTTTTCCTCTAACCTTCAAGTCCTGTCAACATCTTGATGAATCTATTATGCACCCTCTCCAGCTTAGTCACATCCTTTCCGAAGTTTTGCCGTCGAATACTTCAGTTTGGCCTCACCAATGACTTCCACAGTTGTAACATGACGTCCCAACCCTTGTACTTAATGTCCCGACCGATGAAGACATGTTATGAAAACGCTTTCTTCACAATCCCTGTCTGTCTGTGTCGCCACTTTCAGAGAACTGCGTACTTCTATCCCCAGGTCTCTCTTTTCCACAACACTCGCCAGGGCAATGCATTTTACAGTTTATGTTTTTCCTGGATTAGCCTACAGAAATGAATCTCCTCCCACTTATACACGTTAAACGCCATCTGCCCACTTTTTCAGTTGATCTAGATCCTGTTGTAAACTGAGATAATCTTCTTTACCGTCTACTACAGCACGCTTTTTGTTGCCATCCGCAGATTTGTTAATCATGCCACATACATTCTCATCCGAATCATCAGCAAACATGAGAAACAACTGGGGACCCGACACTGACCTCCATGTTGCGCTACTATCCAGCGGCCTCCAAAACACTACCATCCACTATCACTCTCTATTTCTTACCAACAAGCCATTTTTCTTTTTCAGTTTATAATAACTTCCACTCAGTGTTCACTATTCATGTCTATCTGCATGGACATGCCGGGGATTGAACACGGAACCTCATACGTGCCAAGCACGTTCTCTCTCACTGAGCTACGTCGCCGACGCCAGTGAGTAAATTTAGATGTAAACTCCCTCCCGCATTTCTACCGCTGAGCACAAACCACCGACATCCATAGAGAGGACATGGTTGGAGAAGGCCACTCGGCCCTTCAAGTTTGGCTCTCCATTCAACACGACCATGGCTGGTCATCCAATTCATGCCCCTATTCCGGTTCCCTCCCCAAACATCTTGATGCCTTTTCCGTCTACCTGTCCTCTTCATAAAAAAAAAATTAGGGTAGTTCAGTGGGGCAAACGATGCGATTGGGAAGAAACTTGCGAGGTGCTCTACATAAACAGTATTTTATGTAATGGTGAACCGTTGAAAGGTGTTGGTGTTCTGAGGAACCCGGATATCCTTGTACACAAAAGACTGAAAGTTAAGATGCAGGGTCGGCGAGCAAGTAGGAAGGCAAGTGATATGTCTGCCTGTGTTGAAAGAAGGAATTATAGATGGTCCGACGGACGGCACCTGGAATATAGCGACATATAAATCAGTAAAGAAAGCGTCAGGCCACTCGGACCCACCAGACCTCTCTGCCATTCAATATGATCACAGCGAATCTGACTGGATACTGAACTCCGCATTCCCTCCTCCCTAGTGACCTTTAATTGATCAGCAGTTTCTCCATCTCTACATCAACATATCCACAGACTGCTTCCAAGTTCAAGTTCGAGTTACTTTATTGTCATTCATCCATGCTATAAAAACACATGGCGGAACGGAATGTCGTTTCCCGCAGACTCTCACAACAGAGGACATACATAGAAAGGAAGACATACAATAAACACAGACAAAAAACAAAAAAAAATCAGAAAAAGTACGTACAAAGTGCAAAAAACGGTATATACAAAATACAGATTTAGTGCAGAGTTAGTGCAAAACCGAGTTGGACAAGAGAAATACAAGCTCAGTGTGTTGTACTCATTGTATAAACATGTTCAGCAGCAGCTAACGTTCTTATACGCCGTTGTGCCAACCAGAGCTTTTGACGCGGCATTTATCTACCAGGGTATTCAGGAGCCTGACAGCCTGGGGGGAAAACTGCTGTGCAATCTAGCAGTTCTGGCCCGGATGCTCCGGTACCGCTTGCCAGACGGCAGTGGGACAAATAGGTCGCGGGAGGGATGAGAAGGGTCGTCTATGATTCTATAAAACTCACATGTACATCGTGTATTGTAAATATCCGAGATGGAAGGAAGAAGTGCTCCAATGATATTTCTCGCTGTACTCGCAATTCTCTGCAAAGACTTACGGTCAGAGATGTTACAGTTGCCGTAACAGGCAGATATGCAGCTAGTCAGGACACTCTCAATGGTACCCCTGTAGAATGTGGTGAGGGTGGGGGAGGGCAGGTTTGTTCTTTTGAGCCGCCGTAAAAAGTGGAGACGCTGCTGTGCCTTCTTGGCGATGGAAGAGATGTTAGTTGACCAGGACAGGTCGTCTGCTATATGTATTCCTAAGAACTTATAACAGCTGACTCTCTGTACAATAATGCCATTGATGCACAGGGGTAAGTGGTCAGCCTGAGCCTTTCTAAAATCCACAATCATCTCTTTTGTTTTGTCCACGTTCAAGGACAGATTGTTGACTGAGCACCAATCCGCCAGCCTCGTCACCTCCTATCTGTAAGCTGTTTCATCATTCCTGCTGATGAGGCCCACCACTGTTGTATCACCAGCAAACTTGATGAGATGGTTAAGCTTGAGTTGGCAGAACAGTCATGGGTCAGCAGTGTGAACAGCAGTGGACTGAGCACGCAGCCCTGGGGGGGGGGGGGGGGGGGCTCCAGTGCTCAGCCTGGTGATATTTGAGATGGTATTTCCAATACGAACTGACTGTGGCCTTTCAGAGAGGAAGTCCAAAATGCAATTGCAGGTGGAGGTGCTAAGGCCCAGTAGGTGTAGCTTCCTTATGAGGTTCTGTGGGATGATAGTGTTAAAGGTGGAGCTGAAGTCTATGAAGAGCATCCTCACATAAGTGTCCTTTTGATCTAGGTGAGACAGGGCCAGGTGGAGGGCAGAGGACACTGCATCTTTGGTTGACCGATTGGGGCGGTATGTAAACTGAAGGGGGTCCAGTGAGGGAGGGAGAATGGGTTTGATGTGTTGCAACACTAACCTCTCAAAGCAATTCATGATGACTGAAGTCAGTGCCACGGGGCGGTAGTCATTTAGACAGGTTACAGGCGTCTTTTTAAACACTGGTATAATGGTGGTAGATTTGAAACATACGGAGACAACTGCTTGGCTCAAAGATACATTAAAGATGTCAGTGAATACATCTGCCAGCTGGTCTGCGCAGTCCCTGAGCACACGGCCAGGTATGTTATCAGGTCCCGCTGATTTCCGAGGGTCAACCCTGGATAATATCTTCCTCGCACTAGCTGAGGACAGGTAAAGTACCTGGTCATTGAGCCGTGGAGGTGTCTTGCTTGCAGGTTCGATGTTAAGCGCATCAAACCGAGGATAAAAGTCGTTCAGCACTGAGGGGGGCGTCATTGTCGCAAGTGCGAGATGGGAGCTTGTAGTCTGTGATGGCCTGGATGCCCTGCCACGGACGTCTTGTGTCCTTGGTATCAGAGAAGTAGCCGTGGATCTTCTGGACATAACTCCTCTTCCCCTCCCTGATGCCGCGAGACAGGTTGGCCGTCGCTGTCCTGAGGGCTGCCACATCACCTGACCTGAAGGCAGCGTCTCGGGTTTTCAACAGTTCATGTATCTCTGCTGTCAGCCATGGCTTCCGATTGGCGCTCGTGGTGATGGTTTTGGTGACAGTGACATCGTCAATGTACTTGTTGATGTAGCCAGTCATCGCAGCTGCACACTCCTCCAAATTGATGTTATGGTCATAGGTGGCTGCTTCTCTAAACACACTCCAATTCGTGTTTTCAAAGCAGTCCTGTGAAGCTGACATTGCATTCACAGGCCACAATCTTATCTGCTTTCGGGAGGGTTTGTAGCGTCTAAGGAGTAATTTGTATGTTGGAATCAGCATAACAGAGACGTGGTCTGAGTAGCCAAGGTTGGGGCGGGGAACAGCTCTGTATGCATTCTTGATATTTATGAATACCAAGTCAAATGTATTCACTCCCCGGGTTGCAAAGTTAACATATTGGAAAAATCTTGGAAGCACCGATTTTAAGTTAGTATAGTCAAAATCCACAGCGACAATGAAACAGCTGTCGGGGTGAGCCGTTTGAAGTTTGCTTGTTGCTCCGCAGAGTTCCCACAGTGTTTCCCTGGTATTAACACCTGGGGGGATGTACACAGTCAAAATAACAATGGCTGTGAACTCCCTCGGCAGATAGTATGGCCGGCATTTAACTATAGCAAACTCCACTAGCGGTGAACAGTGCTTCGAGACCAGCACAACGTTATTGAACCATTCGTTGTCTATATAACCACACAAACCACCTCCACAGATCTTACCGGACACTGATGTTACCCTGTCTGCTCGGAAGGAGGTCAGCCCATCCAGCTGAATAGCAGCATTGGGAATGTTGTTATTGAGCCATGTTTCTGCAAAGATAAAAACGCAGCAATTTTTCATCTCCTGGTGGACTGCCCTTTGCCGTCGAATGCAGTCCAATTTATTTACCAGGGAACAAACATTGGCAAGCAGCATCGACGGGATTCCTTTGAGGAAGGGAGTTCCAAATATTTACAGCCTCCTGTGTACCACTACTGCCTTCGTCCTGAAGAAGTATCTGCTTGTGTTCGAGGGGGTTCCCCAGCGTCGGCCGACTCACTGGAATTCAGGACACGAGAAGTTATCGCATTGGTCCTCACAGACTCTGGGCTGCAGGTTCGGAGGCAATGGCTGAGTTTTACATCTGAAGACAGGTGAAATTAAAAGTAAGTAAAAAAAAATTGTTGTTAAGTTTTGTATGCATTTTTGCTCGTAGATAAAATCCCGACAGTGCAGACGCAGTGAGTCTCATCTTCTATACTTTCAGATGTATTCCGTTTACATGTCCTCATTTGCAGTTCCGGTTTCATCCTCTTGATATCCACGTCCTCCCACACGTTGCATTTACAGAACACACTAGAATTACTCAGCCGAGAGTCGACACGTGCGGTAGCTGATGTGAACATAGGACATAGGACATAGAAAACCTACAGCACAATTCAGGCCTTTCGGCCCACAAAACTGTGCCGAACATGTCCCTACCTTAGAAATTACTAGGCTTACACATAACCCTCGATTTTATTCAGGTCCATGTACCTATCCAAAAGTCTCTTAAAAGACCCTATCGTATTCGCCTCCACCACCGTTGCCGGCAGCCCATTCCACGCACTCACCACTCTCTGAGTAAAAAACTTACCCCTGACATCTCCTCTGTACCTACTCCCCAGCAACGTAAACCTATGTCCTCTTGTGGCCACCATTTCAGCCCTGGGGAAAAATCTCTGACTATCTACCCGATCAAGACCTCTCATCATCTTATATACCTCTGTCAGGTCCCCCCTCATCCTCCGTCGCTCCAAGGAGAAAACGCCGAGTTCCCTCAACCTGCTTTCATAAGGCATGCTCCGCATTCCAGGCAGCATCCTTGTAAATCTCCTCTGCATCCTTTCTAGGGCTTCCACGTCGTTCCTGTAGTGAGGAGACAGAACTGAGCACGGTACTCCAAGTGGGGTCTGACCAAGGTCCTATATAGCTGCAACAATACCTCTCGGCTCCGAAATTTAATTCCACGATTGATGAAGGACAATACACCGTATGTCTTCTTAACCACAGAGTCAACGTGTACAGCTGCTTTGAGCGTCCTATGGACTCGGACCCCAAGATCCCTCTGATGCTCCACACTGCCAAGAGTCCTACCATTAAGATTATATTCTGCCAACATATCTGACCTACCAAAATGAACCACATCACACTCATCTGAGTTGAACTGCATCTGCCACTTCTCAGCCCAGCTTTGCATCCTATCTATGTCCCACTGTAATCTCTGACAGCCCTCTATACTATCCACAATACATCCAACCTTTGTGTCGTCCGCAAACTTACTAACCCACCCCTCCACTTCCTCATCCATGTCCTTTATAAAAGTCACAAAGAGCAAGGATCCCAGAACAGATCCCTGATGTACACCACTGGTCACCGACCTCCATGCAGAATACGACCCTTCAACAACTACTCTTTGCCTTCTGTGGGCCAGCCGGTTCTGGATCCACACTGCAATATCCCCTTGGATCCCATGCTTCCTTACTTTCTCAATTAGCCTTGCATGCGGTACCTTATCAAATGTCTTGCTGAAATCCATATACACTACATCTACTACTCTCCCTTCATCTATGTGTTTAATCACATCCTCAAATAAAAATTAATCAGGCTTGTAAGGCAGGACCTGCCCTTGACAAAGCCATGCTAACTATTCCTAATCACATTGTACCTATATAAATATTGATAAATTCTGCCTCTCTGGATCTTCTCCATTATCTTACCAACCACTGGTCTATAATATCCTGGGCTATCTCTACTCCGTTTTTTGAATAAGGGAACAACATCCGCAACCCTCCAATCTTCTGGAACCGCTCCCGTCTCCATTGATGATGCAAACATCATCGTCAGAAGATCCGCAATCTCTTCCCTCGCCTCCCATAGCAGCCTGGCGTACATCTCATCCGGTCCCTCCGAATTATCTAACTTGATGCTTTCCAAAAGTTTCAGCACCTCTTCTTTTTTAATATCTACATGCTCAAGCTTTTCAGCTTGCTGCCTCACTACAATCATCCAGATCTTTTTCCGTAGTCAATACTGATGTGAAGTATTCATTAAGTACCTCCGCTATTTCTTCCGGATCCATACACGCTTTCCCACAACTGCACATGACAGGCCCCATTCTTTCGCATCTTATCCTTTTGCTCTTCACATACTTGTATAATGCTTTGGGGTTTTCCTTAATCCTGCCTGCCAAGGCCTTCTCATGTCCCCTCCTGGATCTGTTAATTTCTTTGTTAAGCTCCTTCCTTTAAGCCTTATACTCTTCCTGATCTCTAACATTACCTAACTCTCTGAACTTTTTCTACGCTTTTCTTTTCCTTTTGACTAGATTTATTATAGCCCTTTCACACCACGGTTCCTGTATCATATCGTGACTCACCTGTCTCGTTGGAACATGCCTATGCAGAACTCCACACAAATATCCCCCGAATATTTGCAAGATTTCTTCCGTAATTTTCCCTGAGAACATTTGTTCCCAATTTACGCTTCCAATTTCCTGCCTGAGAGCCTCATAATTCCCTTTACTCCAAGTAAACGCCTTTCTGGTCTGTCTGTTCCTATCCCTCTCCAGTGCTAACGTAAAGGAGTTAGAACTATGATCACTATCTCCAAAATGCTCACCCACTGAGAGAACTGACACCTTACCAGGTTCATTTCCCAATACCAAATCAAGCACAGCCTCTTCTCTTGTAGGCTTATCTACATATTGTGTCAAGAATCCTTCCTGAACACACTTAACAAACTTCATCCCATCTGCATGGAGATGCCAATCGATGTTTGGGAAATTAAAATCTCCCATCACAAGAATTCTGTTATTCTACCATCTTTCTAGGATCTGCTTCCCTACCTGCTCTTCGATATCCCTGTTACTGTTGGGCGGCCTATAAAAAACACCAATTCAAGTTATTGACCCCTTCCTATTCCTCACCTCCACCCACAGAGACTCAGGAGACAGTCCTCCATGACGTCCACCTTTTCTGCAGCCGTGACTCCCCCACCTCTTTTGCCTCCCTCCCTGTGCTTTCTGAAACATATAAAACCCGGCACTTGAAGTAACCATTCCAGTCCCTGAGCCATCCAAGTCTCCGTAATGGCCACCACCTCATAGCTCCAAGTATTGATCCAAGCTCTAAGCTCATCACCTTGTTCACAACACTCCTTGCGTTAAAATAGACACATCTGAAGCCTGTGTGAACACGTCCCTTCTCTATCACCTGCCTATGGTACTTAGTCCTAGCCTTCTCTATTTGAGAGCCAAATACCTCTTCCCCAGTCTCTCCAGTTCGGATCCCACCCGCCAACAATTCTAGTTTAAACTCCCCCCCCCCCAGTAGCCTTAGCAAACCTCCCCGTCAGGATATTTGCCCCCCCCCCCCCGGGATTCAACTGCAACCCGTCCTTTTAGTACAGGTCATAACTGCCCCGAAAGTGGCCCCAATGATACAGAAATCTGAATCCCTGCTCCTTACTCCAATCCCTCAACCACGCATTTAACCTCCACCTCGTTCTATTCCTAAACTCATGTCGCGCGGCACAGGCAGTAATCTTGAAATTACTACCTCTGAGGTCCTGCTTCTCAACTTCCTCCCTAACTCCCTATAGTCTTTTTCCGGACCTTATCCCTTTTCCTACCTATGTCGTTGGTGCCAGTATGTACCACGACTTCTGGTTGTTCTCCCTCCCTCTGCAGGATATCTTGGACGCGACCTAAAACATGTCGGACCCTGGCACCTGGAAGGCAAATTACCATCCGAGTTTCTCTCCTGCCCGTCGGCCCCCCAACTATAGCGTCCCCTATCAGTACTGTCCTCCTCTCTCTCTCCCTACTCTTCCGAGCCATGGGGCCGGACTCTGTGCCAGAGGAACTGCAACTGTTGCTTCCCCCGGGAAGGCTGTCTCCCCCAACAGTACTCAAGCAGGAGTACTTATTGTAAAGGGGTACAGCTACAGGGGTACTCTCTAGTACTTGACTATGCCCCTTACCCCTCCTGACTGTGACCCACTTGCCTGACTCCCGTAGCCCCAGTGTGACCACCTGCGTATAACTCCTCTCTGTCACCTCCTCATTCTCCCTGACCAGACGAAGGTCACCGAGCCTACTCTCCAGTTCCCTAACACGGTCCGTCAGGAGCTTCAGCTGGGAGACTCCAGGTCCTACCACACCTGACATCGAGCACAGAAAACCGCACTCACACTGTGCTTTAAAAAGTGTTCTGCACCTCTTATCTGACTCTTATCTGAAGAAATCAAATTTCTACCTTTCCAATGAGACTTAGTTGACCCCAAAATTAGGCTGCATTCCGGGCCAGTCTCTGAGCACAATAAGAGGCTAAATGTCTAATAATACCCCAGAACACCACGGTCACACAGTAGTCCCAGTGTCTCTGTCGCTGGTCCAGTTTAGTTTCTGGTCAATGGTCATATCCGGGATTTTGATATTAGGGATTCAGTGATGGTGAAAAAATTGAATATCGATGTCAGATGGTTGGATCGATTCTTGGAGGTGATCATTGCCTCGAACTTCTGTTGCGAGTTCATTACTTGTGAATGCTTTTAATTACTTTAACCCCGTAATTCTTTAACCCTTACATGCCGTCATACAACACACAGACCTCTGGATGCCTTTTCTGTCTATCAATCCTCTTAATGAAAAAAAATCGGGTCAGTGAGTGGAGGGAGACGACGCAACTGAGAAGAAAATTGTGAGGTGCTCTGTAGAAACAAAACTTTATTACTGATGAGCAGTTGAAAGTTGTTGGTGTTATGAGGAACCCGGATGACCTTGTGCACAAAACACTGAAAGTTAAGTTGCAGGTTTGCATACAAGTAGGAAGGCAAGAGGTGTGTCCGCCTATGTTTAAATAAGGAATTACACAGGGCCCTGCCGGACGGCACCTGGAATATAGAAGCATATCAATCAGTAAATAGAGAGTCAGGCCACTTGGCCTATCGACACCTCTCTGCCATTCAAGAAGAGCACGGCGAATCTGATTGGAAACTGAACTCAACAGTTCCTCCTCCTTGGGGACCTTTCACTTCTTGCCGTCCAAATCAAACAAAAACGGAAACTTGTGCGTGGAAAAATAACAGAAAACTGAAAGTGCTTTAAAAACTGAACAGAACAAGAGCCATGTGCGGGAAGAAAGAGGAGTCAACGTTTCAGGTCAAAGTCGCTCGTTGCATCTCACAATCTTCTTTTGTCCCCTTTCAGTTACACCGTCGAGTGTTTGACTTGAAACGTTGACTCTTTTTCTCGTTGGTTGTCAGTATTTCCAGCACTTTCTGTGTTTTTTTTTCCAGATCAACGTGGAGGCTTTTCGGTTCGTCCTGTCCAGTCGGCGACAGATTATGTTGACTTTTAGCAGTAACCAAGACCAGTGCACCCGACAACATCTCCAAGGTAGAGGAGAGCACAGAATGGACAGGTTAATTGATCTGTAAGATGTTCCTCGTGTGTAAGTGAGCGGTGGAATACGGGCAGGAGCTGCTGCCAATGTTATGAGAATAAATAGGTGATCGATGTGTGGATCCAGTTTGCCGAAGGGCCTGTATCTGTGCTCCATGGCTCAATGCCATGACACTATCAGACAAGAGCTCAGACTGTTTATGACTGTTTACTCAGAGATCAATTTATGAGGAGATTGCAACACTGGAATTTTGGAGCAGTGTAAACAATTGGATTAGTGGAGATTTTTGTTCTCTCCAGCAGAGGAATCTGCAGCGAAATTCAATGGTGTTTATCCACATTTATACAACAGTTAACTTCTGTTAATGGACAGGATTGCAATTGACCATTTCAAATACCGCTGAACACTAATTAAATGTCTTTGAATAAAGAGTAAGGAGAAAGAGGGTGTTTGGATCGGCATTCAAGGAAGGAAACCGGAACAAATACAAGATGTGTACAGAGGAAGAGAAAAGGAAGATAGAGGTAGTCATGGAGAAAAGTGGGGGGGGGGGGGGGGTGGGGAGAGAGAGAGAGAGAGAGAGAGAGAGAAACAGAGAGAGAGAGAGAGAGAGAGAGAGAGAGAGAGAGAGAGAAACAGAGAGAGAGAGAGACGAAACAATAACAGAACTAGAACATACTGGAAGCACTCAACAGACCCGGCAGCAACTGTAGCAGGAGAACCATGATCAACGCCTCAAGTCGCAGACTCTTTGTCAGAACTGGGGAGCAGAGGTAACAAGCTAGTATCAAGATGCCTGGCGAGTGAGGAAGGGACGTGTGGGCCAAAGGGAGGACCTCTGTGATGGTGAGACCGGGGGTGCGGTCGGGATCAGCTGTCGCGTGTTGTTTCAGAGTTCTGGTCAGAACACGATTTCCACTTTGAGTGGGAGATGCAGGGAGCAGGTAGCTAGGTTTAATTACACTATTTTACGTCATTTATTTCTATCACTTAATGATCTTCACAATCCGATTCAGCGGGTATTTCACCGAGTTCTTGAGCTTCTCGGAATTTGCTCTATGTCACGGCGTAAATACACCTGTTGGTGCAGGAACTGAGAAGCCGCAGCATCGCTCCTGTGTGGACTGTGATATAACGGGGATCACTGCAAGAGTAATTGTAAATCCTTGAAATTCTCTGATAGAGGTTAAAAAAAACACCTGAGTTACTCACAGCAATATGAAACTGCCGGTTACACTGAAGAGTAAAACGATGGATTTCCTTCGGTTCTCCATCTCGGGGTAATTCTATACATTTCTGCGTCCCCGGCGCCTCTGCTGACTCTACTGGCCACTAAAATCCGTCTGACCGTCAGGAAACACAGCAGGAAAATCAGAAAGAACGGACACAAGGGATAAAAATGCGGTGAAACATTTCAAATGCCGCCCATGCAGGGGATGTATAGTAGCTCGGTTTATGGACACATTCCCAGAGAATATTACCAATTACTTCTCTGGACTCCTGTGTAAAGTATCAGGGAACATTCATTAAGCAGGCCAGCACACTCACTGTCCCTACAACCACAGCCGCAGTTCTCTCGGTGCAATATTTTGCTCTCAGCTTCTCACAACATATGGGCACAAATCGATCAAAGGTGAACGCGACTGTCAGCCAGATGTAGACCACGATGCTTGCAATAAACAGATATTCAGTGAGACTGCACACGGAGTGGAGCGGATGAATTATCGCGGGAAATAAGTCCAAGCAGTCCACCTGAGCAGAGGTTCTGAGATAACGACCAGGAGATCGGCCGCTGCCATTCCCACCAAATAGCGGGTGATACATTTGGAGAGACCGCACTTTCCTCAGGACAGGATCACAATCGCCACCAAGCAGCCTTGGATATCTAAACAACAGTTGTGCAATTCCGATGTGTTGGAGGATTGGGACAACAGGTGGACAGAACAGGAACTGGAACGGAGAGAGAATTGTGTCATTTGGAGCATCAGATTCTTGATGGAGACGACGCGGCCCACGGCTCCACACAAAAACTGGACGTTGTCTTTATGTTTGTCTTTCCTTGTGGTGATATTAAAATCAGAATTGCAGCCTTATAAATTTTTCATCGGGTCTGATTCCAGACGTCGTAATGTTCGACATGTTCAACACATTACATTGGAAAATAAAATCCACGAGATTCACCACCTCTACAGAGTAGATGTTTCATTTACGAATAAAATAAATACAAAATTTAAATATATATATCCAGATAGGCGTTAAGTGCAAGAGATGACGTCGCTGTTTCCCGAAACTGGATCAAGGATGGGATTTCAGACTCACTCCCTTTTCCCCGTAAATCGGTGAACGAGTCAGGGCAGCTTCCCCCTCTCTGACGCTATCCCAGATTCTTACAGCAAAATAAGACATACGCCAACATGCCCAGAGGATGCGTTGACATTGAGTGACGTCAGTCTATTCACCACCCGCTCTCTGCTTATTTTTACCGTTTGAAATCTTTCTCCTCACTCCCCCTCCATTCCGACTAGATGCTGTCCCCTCCTTCTGCACAAACCGCTGCCAACTCTTCATTCAGAGCCTCAGTTGTTCTTTCTGTTCCACAGGACGACTATCATTTTACCCCTACCCGGCTCCAGTTTTCAAGCCGGCTTTATAGCTTTTAAATGTGTGCATAATTTGGACGTTTGAATCTCCTCTTCTGTCACGGGCCGCATTCCCTGTTCCTCTCTGTTCAGCCCGCCTATCGATTTATTCCTTTTTTGATAATTCACCTGGAGTCCATGTCCCCTGTTCTCGATGCTTCCGCCAAAGGCAACGGCCTCACAGCGCCTACATATCCCCTGCCCTTTGTAACTTGAGGTACATTAATCAGATCTCCTTGCAAATGCCCCTGTTGCATGGGGATAAACCCCGTCTCCTTCAGTCTACCTCTAGAACCAACAGCTTTAATCGCTGCCATTGTCCCAGTAAATGTTTTAGCGTCCACTGCAAAACCTTCGTAATTTCTCTTTCCGCTGATGCTGCCTTTCCGGGTCTTTTCTGTTTGTGATTCAGATTTTCAGCGAATTAAGTTCTGTATTATTTTCAACAGAATGCTGCAGTTGTGCCCAAAACAGATGTTTTATGAAAGTTCATCAGAATTTCCTCTCTTTCCTTCCCATCGCCCGTCTGTTTCGCCGCAGGCCGCCCCATCACCTCCATCTGGTTGTTGTGTAATCCCAATCTGATGAGTGATGGCGACTCCAACTGGACGGAACAGGAACCGCAACAGGGCAGGATACGATCTGAAGGAAGCAGTTCAGGGGCTAGTCGTCCCTTCCCTCCTCATCCCAAGATATTTTCTTTGTCGAGTCAAGCTCCAGCTAAGGGAAGCGGTTCTTTGTCCAAATCCACGGAAGCCCCGAGTTGATGAGACGTTCATTTACACTGAACGATGAATATCCAGTGTTGAGCATTGATGCATTAAAAGAAGCTCATTTCCGACCTTCACGATGCACACAAATAATATGTGGGCCAATTACCGTTTTCTCCAGTGATATCATGATATTGTAAATAAGTTAAAGCCTTGCTGCGACATTGGGAGTATTGCAGCGGTGGTCGCACTGCGACAGAGTTGTGACGGAGACTTTGATGAATGTGCAGAAGCTTCCGGGGACGGTGGGTGAGGGGCGCTCAGATCAGCAGCAGCGGAGAGAACCTGCCGTTTGTACAGGTTTAGCTGGAGCAGCAAACACCCAGAGCCAGTGCAACATCCTCTCCCAGGACTGTCCCAGACCAATGTGATGTATCTCACAGGACACACTTGCGGAATCAGGTGTAATTCTAATTCTACCATGATTCTACCGCCAGACTCAGGACAGGATACAGTGAGAGACCAGCCTTCCGCAAGTGTAATCACTATTCTAGTGAAATATTCACACCCACCCGCGATGAAGTAACTCCACTGGTCCCAGGAATCGGTGACACCTGCTCCCGGAATCCGTGAGCCGGTGTGGGCTGCTCCTCATCCAAGAGCATGGGTCATATTCTAATCCTGAATTTGGCCTCCCTCTCGGAAAGATATGAACGCCCTGGAGTTGCCCCAGACCCTGTACAGGGCCACTGTGGTTCCCAGAGGCGGCCCAGTGTTGGGGATGCGCTGATCTCACGTACGTCCTGAGCAAGGTGAGGCTCAGCTGGATAGCGAGAAGTCTCTCTTTTTCTGTCGGGATGACGGGGTGTTCTTGAGAGCCACAGAGCACGGAGGCGGGAAACGGTGCATGTGATGGCAATGAAGAACTCAACAAAAATAATCTAACACTCCGCTCGCATCAATCTGCGCCCCGCCCCAATTTACCACCATAATCTCACCTCCTGCCACGGCTCACGGTCTAATCCCACCAACCAACACTTGCTCTGTGACACTGCTGACTGCATTCTTGAAGTCCATATCCAAGCAGATTTTAAGTGAAGGGATCGGAGATTCAGTTCCGACTCTAAAAATTACCTCATTTTTCTTCATCTCCATTTTATGGCTTCTGGCAGCGACGTGAAGCTGAACATGACGACAGGGATTGCTGGAAATACTGGAAGTCCAGACAGAAGATGCGGAAAGAGAAACAAAGGCAACGTTTCCGGTTGATCTTTCTTCAGAACAGACCAATTGCCACACGCGTTCGGAAAGCTGGTTATTCCGTATTGTTGAATTTAAAAGGAAGTCCGTGAGATCTGGAGATTTGTTCCAATTCGGAGCAAAGCTGTAATCCAACTGACATGATTCGCACACTGTGCAGATGTTGTAATCATGGAGCAGAGGGTGATCTGAAAGAGATTCTCAGCAGGACACTCTTGTGAATATAATGCGTCCCGGAACAATGTTCCAGTCCAGGATATTGTGATAGAGCTGTGGCCACAGGAAGTATCAACAGTCCAACATCAAATACAGAACCAGTCATAACCGCGAAACTTCAAGAATCCAAAATGGAACTCACACTCGCTGGAAAAACCACTGACTGACCCAAGGAGTGAGCGTAAACCAGCACCGAATTCTGACGAACAATGAACGAGATAGGGAGGGCATACAAGGGAGCAAAAATTAGTGGGAAAACAGAAGACTGGGAAACTTTCAAAAACCTGAAGAAAGAAGCTAAGGAGGTTACTAGGAAAGAAAAGATAAATTCTGAAAGGAATTTGGCAGATAACATTCGAAAGGATACTAAGAGTTTTTTTTAATATATGAAGAGTACAGGACCAATCGATAATGGTGTGGGAGAGATTATAATGGATGATAAAGAGATGGCAGAGGAACTAAATGAGTATTTTGCATTGGTCTTCACTGTGGAGGACATCAGCAATATACCGGTTAGTCAGGGGTCTCACGGAATGGAACTGAGTTCAGTTAAGATTACTAGAGAGAAGGTGCTCGGGAAGCTAAATGAACTAAAGACTGATAAGTCTCCCGGAGCGGATGAGGTGCATCCCCGGAGGAGATGAAGGAGGTGGCTTTAGAGATAGCGGAGGCATTGGTGATAATTTTCCAGGAATAGATAGACTCCGGCATGGTTCTGGAGGACTGGAGGGTCGCAAATGTAGTTCCGTTGTATAAGAAAGGTGGGAGGCAGCATAAAGGAAATTACAGACGTATTAGTCTGACGTCGGTAGTGGGAAAGGTATTGGAATCGATCAAGGATGAGGTTATGGAATACCTAGAGGTGCAAGGCAAGATAGGTCCAAGCTGCATGGTTTCGTGAAGGGAAGATCCTGCCTGACCAACCTATTGGAGTTTTTTGAGGAAATCTCAGGCAGGGTGGCTAAGGGAGAGGCTGTGGATGTTATGTATTTAGACTTTCAAAAGGCCTTCGACAAGGTGCCGCACAAGACGCTGATTAATAAGATGAGAGGTCATGGAATTACAGGTAGGATAACAGAATGGGTGGAGCATTGGCTGGTTGGCAGAAAGCAAAGGGTGGGAATAAAGGGATCCTGTTCTGGTTGGCTACCGGTTACTAGTGGGGTTCCGCAGGGGTCGGTGATGGGGCCGCTTCCTTTTACCTTGTACATTAACGATTTGGATGATGGAGTAAATGGTTTTGTGGCTACGTTTTCAGACGACAACAAGATAGGTGGAGGAGTAGGGAGTACTGAAGAAACAGGAAGGTTGCAGAGAGACGAAGATTGTTTAGGAGAATGGGCAAGGAAATGGCAGATTCAATGTTGAGAAATGTGCAGTTGTACACTTTGGAAACAGAAATAAACACGTAGGTTATTATCTAGAAGGGGAGAAAATTCAACGTACAGAAGTACAAAGGGACTTGGGGGTACTCGTGCAGGATACCCGAAAGGTTAACCACCAGGTCGGATCGGCGGTAAAGAAAGCGAATGCTATGTTGGCATTCATTTCGAGAGGTATAGTGTATAAAAGTAGGGAAGTGTTGATGAGGCTCTATAGGGCACTAGTGAGGCCCCATTTGGAATACTGTGTACGGTTTTGGGCCCCATATCTTAGGAAGGATGTGTTGATGTTGGAGAGGGTTCAGGGGAGATTGACGAGGATGATTCCCGGAATGAAAGGGCTTAAGTATGATGAGCGTTTGTCGGCTTTTGGACTGTACTCACTGCAGTACAGAAGAATCAGAGGGGACCTCATAGAGACGTTTAGAATGTTGAAAGGACTGGACAGAGTAGATGTGGCCAAGCTGTTTCCCTTGGTGGGTAAGTCCAGGACCAGAGGGAACAATCCTAGAATTAGAGGGTACGGGTTTAAAACAGAGATGAGGAGAAATTTCTTTAGCCAGAGGGTAGTGAAATTATGGAATTCCTTGCCACGTACAACGGTGGAGGCCAGATCTTTGGAGGCGTTTAAGGAAGAGATTGATAGGTATCTAATTAGTCAAGGTATCAAGGGATATGGGGATAAGGGCGGAAATTGGGGCTAGAAAGGAATAGGTTTTTTTTTCTTCCTTTAGCTCATGGTGCAGATTTTTCCTCCTTTTCTCATTTCTTTTTCTTTTCCCCATTCCTTTCTTTGGAGCAGACTCGATGGCCGAATGGCCTACTTCTGCTCCTTTGTCTTGTGATCTTGTGAGATGCCGTACAACTGCAACACTGAGCCATTGAATGAAGGAAGGCCATCGTTGGAACATTGGACCAGGAATGCTCCAATTGATTCCCAGAGGCAGAATGAATCCACGGGAACACATAGCACATTCTAATACGCCTCAACTTATGGGAAGATTCATAAAGCACTCCAATGACTTGCAGCAGTAATGGTTGCCAGTTGGGTCAAGCACCTCAGAACTCATCATAAAATGGGCAACTTGGAATAGTTTCCATCCCAATTTCGTACAGATTTCGTGGGAATGAACTGCTCTGAGGACAGTTATGCTGAACTCCAATGCTCCATTGGTCATCGGAAACGAACATCTCCATAACTCGGTGTTTCTGCAGCATCGGACAGACGGGTCCCTGGGCTACATAGACACATTGAGAAGGAAAGTGAGGAAGTCAAGGTGAACACTGCTCGAGCCACAACTGGAGGATTGTGTCAAAAGTTTAAAAGAAAAAGGAACACAGATGATGATGGAAATCCACTTCAGGTCACGCATGATCTGTGGAAAGTGAAGCACAGTTGACTATTCGACCTGAAACATCAACTTTACACAGATGCCTCCTGAAATGCTGAGTGTTTCCAAAATGTTCTGCTTTTGTTGCAGTATTCTGTTCATCTCTGGCCGCCGCACATCAGCAAAACTGGAACGATACTCGGGGTGAAGGATTTTAGTGATGGTGATAGAACGGAGAATCCGGTGTTCACGAGGAGATCTGATATTGTCTTAAATTATAATGGACAAAGAGAGTTGAGAGAGAGAAAAAGGCCGATCCTGTTGGCCGAGCAGTCATTTCAAATAACAAAAAGAAATCTGGAACTCCTGATAAAAAAACTGTCCCAAACTGTTTACCAATGTGGAGGGTAATGGTCAGTCGACATTTCGGGCTAACCTTCATCTGGACATCAGAGTGAAGTGAGATTGCACTCTGAAATCAGTGAGCTAAAAATACAGAATGAGCAGTTAAGAAATTCTTTGTTATAAAATGTCCATTCCAAAAAATATATTTGGCTTTCGAAGGGTTCCCATCCCGCAGCCAGCACTGGAACACAACAAAACGCCGAGTTCCTGCAGAATTCCGGAGAGCCCTGCGCTCACATGTTAGCTACCGTATCAATCTGACTGGTCCAGTTATGTTTCTGGTCAATGATGAGCTCGAAGATATTGACGGTCTGCGACTAAGTGCAAGTAATGGCTTCGAATGACAACTGTAAGTGGTGAATCGCCCTTATTGGAGACGGTCATTGACTGTTTCACGCTGCCAATGTTACTTGCCATTTAGCAGCCCACAGCTGAACTTGTCCGAGGTCTTGCGACATGTAGACATGCGGATTGGTTCATTTCTGAGGAGTCCAAAATGTGATTGAAGACCTTGCAGTCATCAGCAAGCATCTCCACTTCTGATCTTACGACTGAAAGAAAAATGATACATCAACTGATGCAGATGGTTGAACTGAGGGAACCGTCCTGAGGAACTTCTTCAGTTACGTCCTGAGGCAAGGATGATTGACATTTGACAACCCCAACCGTCTTCCTCTGTGCGAGATGTGACTCCAACTGATTTTCTCTTTGATGCCCCTTGGCTTCAGTTTTACCGGGATTCATCGCTGCCACACTCGGTCAATAACTGCACTGCCATCAACCACAGTCACTCTCGCATCACCTTTAGAATTCATCTCTTCAATCCATGTTTCTCTACGTCAGTGATGAGGTTGTAGCCGAGCGTTCCTGTCACACCAGGACGTTGGTGAGTAGGTTGTCAGTGATTAAGTGCCGTTTGGCAGCAATAGCTTTCCTCGCTTTCCGGTCCTCCTTGGAGAGTCTTAGTGCTGACTGAGTGGATGGATCCTGACCGCCCTGCATCACACAGAGATTAGTTGGCCTCTGTCAGTCTCTCCTCGGTCAGTCCTGGTGTGGACTGACTGGATAGTTTGTGCGAGCCCTGATGTCACATAATGAGTGGTTGGTCTCTGCCAGTCCCTTCTCTGGATAACTCCATTACACTATGATTCCTGAGAACCCAATGAGTCACACGGTGAATGACCTATCATTTCCAGCCTCGTCTCCAGACAGTCCAATGTAGCCCAACACCCGCCTTCACAACCTGAGCATTGGATGCATGAAATTAGCGAGTTTGAGTGATAGTTAACTGCTGTGAGCCTGCAATCTCTCTAGCGCACCCGGCATGGTCTAATAGAGCTGATCGATTCACCCAATTCCTCGTTAGTTTTGCGGATAGTATCCTTTTCTGTCCTGCGAGAGACTTGGATTGAATTTACCGATGCGGCCCGGATTTTGGTGTTCCCAAATGGAAGCGGAATTGTAAATCGCCTTTTACTCAGTAATTGGAGGAAGGGGCCTGAGAGATTGGAAATAAATGTTTAATTTTATTTCCATCGTCTTTTTCTTTGGGAGCTGCAACCTTCCAGTTTGCTGCGAGCTGGGCCGCAGAAGACATTTAGAAAGGGGGATTTGCATTCTGCTTCGTTTTGTTTCTCAAACATCCCCTCTGCTAACCAGCAGCTCAGCGTGACCCGGCGTTACAGCTGTGGAAAGGTGAACTTCTTTAGGTCTGGGCCACCATGAGTGTTATAGCTAAGGGAAACAGCCGCAGTCTTTTATCGCAGGATAGCGGAGTGTAAGTATTGAGGACATAGTTTTAAGGTGGGAGGGGATAAACTTTAGTGACCTGAGGGACAACTTTCCACACAGATTGTGGCGGGTACGTGGAAGGAGCTACCAGAGGAAGGTGTAGTGCGGATCGAAATAAAATATTAAAAACACATTTCGACAAGTGCATGGATAGGAAAGGCTTCGAGGGATATGGGTCAAACGCAGCAAAAGGGACTTGCACAGGTGGACATCTTGGTCAGATTGGACGAGTTGGTCGGAAGGACCTGTTTCCGTGCCGTGACGTTACTTCAGAACTACTCTGTATTTCATGGGTCATTGGCCAGGTGTTTACATTCTTATTTATATCAGTTCATCAATGAAAATCGTCAGCTGAACGTAGACGCCTGACATTAACTTTAATCCAAGATGTCGACCTCTACGAAACATTTCAATCCGCAGTCAATATTACAAGAGACTTTTATTCACCGACCAGCCTAAACTGTAAATGTTAATATCTTGACTGTGACGTGAACCTCCTCAAACGTCATGAGGGTCCTTCATACAATATTGAACTACTCGACGCACCAGATACACCTCTCACAGCAGAAACATAATTACAGTAAAGATATGCGTTCAGTCACAGACACTTTTTTTCAGAACCCCCACAACATCTATTGTACATCAAATTAAATGCTTACGTGATGAATGATATCTGGCAAACAGCAAGAACGCTTTGTATACCCCTGATGCACATTACACAACGGGGAATATATTTTGCACAACTGACACCACCTATTATCAAGGAGCATAGGTTTTACACAATAAAATATCCTAAACATGAATGAATATATTACACAAATGGGGAACAGTATTACACAACTTGGAAGTTATTTCATGTCAGTAGGCATCTCCAGGTTAGATCGAGTGTTCTTTCCATCTACCGAATGCCTGTGTGCAGCGATTACGTCTGAGTACGGTTGGAAATGTGTTGTGTAGCACCTGAGAGAAAAAGAGTGCGTTCAACACAAATAAGCTTCTCACAACGGAGGGAAAACTTGGGCAAAAAATGAGTCACCCGACGTGGATTACACTTGATAGCAAGGAATCTTTGAATCAAACAGTGACAGCTTTGCACTACAGGAATCCCATTCACCGAGAAAAATTTCTCGTCGAAGGACCACCTGTCTCTTCTCTTGTGACAATCTTTCCGTTTTTGTCCTGTGTTGTGAGTTGTTTCCCATGAAGTTATGCATCACGGAAACAGAACCGCACTCTGCACTATACATACTTCTCCTCTCGAACTCAAAGAACAGCCTCACCTCGTTCAACGAATTATCTTCATGTCCTCTGAGCTCTCTGCATCGACGCATTTTAAATAATGATATGTACAAAAAATGCATTCTCTTTCATTTGACTTCCTCCTGAAACCTCTTTCTCTGCACTTCTGTATGCACTGCTCTTTTAAAGACAATTTGTTTTCGGATGACCATGATTGTTATGTCGTTGTTGGATCGTTCAACATCCAAACTGGATGTCTTATACCTCATTAGGCAAGGGAGAATATGTCTCAAAACGCTCTTTAATGTCTTCATCACTTTGTTCATTCTTTATCCAATATTTTCCTAATATTCCGACTTTCGTTCTGTTTCATTGGATTGTTTTCAGGGTCCAGTGGAGTTGTCGCTGGGATGGATAATATGAGGTGACGGGACAACATTGTCCGTCCTCCAGAAGAGATATCGTGGAAATGCATTGTGCTTACTTGGCTGGATACACGGACCTTCAGTGTGGATGTAGCACAATGATAGAGAGCTTGTTTTGCATATATGAATACACGCATTCAATTCTGAGTCCAAAAATCAGTTAAATCTCAGATAGGTAATGAAAATGACAGATTTACAATAATGTTATATGTTTTAAATTGTGTGAAGGTAAATGTTACTGCACTGAAAATATAACAACAAAATATCGGGAAACTGACTCTTCAAAATAGCAATCTGGTGTAATGAGAGGAGCTCAGGGGTAAGATTTGAGTAGTGCTATTTCGCATGCTCGGGTGAAATTTAAAATGAAAATGTGTCGCTATAAACTCTATAGCCCCATGGATGACAATGTGGACAGTTGGTTCGATCAGACAACAAAGGGAAGGTGGAGTCACACACCTAACGTTTCAAGCAGGAGGTACTGCTGGTGTATAGACAGTTCAGGAGCTAAATTTGAACGGAAAGGAGGAAAGTAACTGACGTAAAACGTACTAACAAGTTATAATAAACGAGAATCCTTATCTTCTGTCAAAGGTTTTATGCCTGAAAAGCGACAGGACGATGAAGGAAACGTCAATCACCTTGGAGACGAAGTAAGTCACCCCCTGCGTTGATGTGGCAGACGTGGAGGAAATGCTCACTGGGTACGTAAAGGGTCTTCCAAAAAGCTGAGGATTGTGACAAAGTGGAAGTTTGGAAGCAAGTGTGAAATATTGTATAGGGTAAAGTTAAGTCACAGTGTCCGAATGAAATGTGTTTCGGGCTGTTAAAAATAGCAACGGGATAAATTGCAGAAGCTTCGACGACATTTCGTTTCGATTGTCTCTTATCGTTGTTTGAAGCAAAGCTACACATACAGGTCGAAAAAGTTCAGCACAATC
Organism: Pristis pectinata; assembly: GCF_009764475.1. Lineage (NCBI taxonomy): Eukaryota > Metazoa > Chordata > Chondrichthyes > Rhinopristiformes > Pristidae > Pristis > Pristis pectinata. The sequence continues at coordinate 2,419,499 of NC_067448.1, read as the reverse complement.
TTCACTGCGAAGATGTATTTAACCATTGTCTGCTGATTCTATATTTTCCCTCAAGAGAAAGCACTTGGGCCACATCCAGCCTGTCAAGGAACCGCCCCCCGCCCATCAGCTCTCACTCTTTTAAGCTCCTGCCGATACCATCTGTCCCTCCTTTCCTACAGACTACAAAACGTTCCTGAGAAGGTGGATATAGAAACTCAGCTTTAATTAGCGTAACAAAAACACAAATGACTGTCATTTTAACAGACAGATACACAAAATATATTCACACAGTTTTCCCTGTTACATGTGAAGGTACAAGATTCGTCATGCAGGCGTTGGAAGAACATTTTCTGTCATAAAATTAAGGTGAACTTTTTCTGTTGACAAAGAAAAAAGGCAGTTGCCGTTTTATCTACAAAGACACCCATTTAATGTGGCCAAATGTTTCAATCCATTCTTCAGCTCCTCTCTGAATTTCCTCTGCGAGACTGTGTAGATACACGTGTTAGTGCAGGTACAGAGGCATTGCAGCATGAACCCAAACTGTTGCAGGATAAATGTCGGGGTACTGTAATATCTGTCGGTGTAAAAATAATTTTGAGCCTGCCAGTTCATAGTAGACACGACAAAGGGTATCCACAATAATATGAAATTTGCGGAGAGAGCGAACAACAATATCATAGACTTTCTCCGGTTCTCCACCTCTGGATCTTTCCGATTCTCGCTGCTGTTTCGGAGTCCCCGGCGGACTGTATTTGCTGCTATAATATATCTGACTGTTAAAGCATTAAACAGTAGAATTAAACCGATTGGCAATAAAGGCGTAGTGATAGTGTTAAACAGCTGGTATGCTTTCCACAATGATGAAGTAAAATATTCAGCATTGACAATGCAGCGCCAGGGCACGTTGTCAATGATAATGTAAGGTTCCACTGAAAAGTAGCATGGAGCATATCTCGCACAGCTCCCAACACCCACAACTGCAATCACCACAGTCGCTACTCTCTCGGTGCAATATCTTTCCCGCAGCTTTTGACTGCAAATTGCAATACAGCGATCGAACGTGAAAGTCACCGTGAGCCAAACAGAACAGTCCATAGTTGAGAGCCTCAGGACAAGCGTCAAAGCGCAAATCGGAGTGATGAGCAAAGCCGGAGCATAAACATAAATGTTATTGACCTGCTCCAGTACAACAGCAAAAACAACACCCAGTAAATCAGCTGTTGCCATGCCCACCAGGTAACGGGTGATGCATTTAGAGAGTCCGCACTTTCCCCGAGACAGGATCGCAATTGCCATTAAATTAACTGCAAGGAAGAAGAAAAGCACGATTAGTTGCAAGCGCACCAGACCAGGGCCGTTTTATTTGGTTTTCATGCCGAACAATGCGCTGCACCGTGCTGAATGTCTCCCAATCATCTGATTCTATGTTGGTTCAGGCTGGCTTAGAATCGGAGAGAGGAAATCCAGTCCACCTGGGTTCCGCGGCTATACTCCACCTGGAGGACAACCGCAGACGAAATTGCGTCGGCAAGTCTCCAGCAGATTACAGCGGGGACCCAAAAGCCAACAACATACTTAACGGTGAGAGACTGATCGACGCAGTCCTGCAGCCTTGGCTCATGATAGGGTCTGAGAATGCTGAAAGGAGCATTGATGGTGGAATAAAATGGAATCAGAAAGATTGTTTCTCCTTCATGCATAACGTATTTCTGGAGAACAGCCATGGGTTTAAAGCCATGGATTAAGAAGGCCAAGATAGGGAAAAAAGGATATTTTTTCACGTTGCTGTTGTAATTGAAAATAAATTTGGACAGATGTATGGAAAAAGAGTTCTCATTTGCTATTTCATTGTGAAACAAAACGACCTGCATGTCATAAATAAACCATGAAACTCCTGGAAAAACTGTGGCGACGGAAAAGGTTGTCTCTGTTGTAAAGTTTCAATTTTCTGTCTTGATGCAGACTCAGACCTAGAACAATAGAAATCGCTAATGCTTCGTTAAGTCAAGCAAGGTAAAATAATGTAAATATTAACACTAACACAATTGATGCAATTGACAAAAGATCCAGACAGAAAAAACGATGAACAATACCTGAAAAAAAAATATTGAAACTGGAACAACTTTAAAAACTCAGCAGGCGATGAAGCATCTGTAATGGGGTACAGGGCGTCTATTCTGCAGTGAAGCAGGTACAGAAAGAAGAAGGAAGAGCACATTATCTTACCAGGGATCCCAATCGCTGCAAGTACAGGATAGAAAATGCTCGCTATATAGTAAATTGCTGGGTAACCCATTTTCGTGTGAAGCAGCGATCAGTGGCTCAGAATCTTCCAACTGGCAACATGTACTGCTGATCGGTTTGAAAGCTCTGATATAGGAGAGGACAATGTATTCTGCCAAGTAATGTGAGAACCTCCTGAGTCACATCAGTCACAGACCACTGAACAAACAATTCGGGTAAACTATTTTTAAGCATTGTGTCACCGTGCAATGAAATTAGCTCCTCCAGAAAATGACAAAAACAATTATTTTTAATTTTGTTTGTTCACTTTTTCAAGGGATAAGTTGCACATTCCGTTTCTTCGACTCAAGATCTCAGCTGTTCAAATAGAACAATTCTTTATCGTTCCCTATGGTTTTGTAGATATTCGTTCTGTATCAATAATAATCAGTAGTTTTAAAACAGGAACAGTCACTTTCAAATAAGTATCATTTGTAACAGTAGGCGTCGCACATTAAGATTCTCAAATGAAGAAATGGAATTTGTTTTGGCGGTTAAAGCTGGGATACGTTTTCCTGGAATAGAGTTCGTTCGCTTGCTTTCTGTTCGTTTGTTATCCTGGGATATGGGAAGGGAAGGGAAGGGCGGACTGAACTGTGCAGGACAAATTTAACAGGGACATAGAGACAGTAAAACGGAATGGTAAATTTCCGTGAGCAGTGGAGTCACACAACAGTGGACATGGAAATATCAGTGTAAAACCGGAGGACTGCAGCGATTAAAACGATTGCCTAAAAGGTGATTGTGACAGGACCCCTCAACAAATTTGCAAATTACTTCAATGGGTACTGGAGGAATCATGATCTGTTGATCTGCGGGTCGAATGTCGGAAGCCAAATTCGGGTGTCTGTTTCTTACACGAAAGACATGAATACTTTGGTAGATAATGTAGAGGGATCCTGTCTAGAGTCAATATGGGTGGAAGTTAGGAACAAGAAAGCGGCAGTTACCCTCCTGGGAGCAGTAGTAGCAGTAGGGATACTGAGGAGCAGATTGGGAGGCAGTTTTTGGAGAGATGAGAAAATAACAGGGCTATTATAATGGGAGACTTCAACCATCCAAATATTGATTGGCACCTACTTAGTGCCAAAGGTTTATACGGGGCGCAGTTTGTTAACTGTGTCCAGGACGGATTCCTGACACAGTATGATGACAGGCCGACCGGAGGGAATACCATATTATATCTAGTTTTAGGTAATGAACCGGGTCAGGTGACAGATCTCTCGGTGGGTGAGCATTTGGGGGACAGTCATCACTGCTCCATAACCTTTAGAATTGTCATAGACAGGGAGAGGAGCAAAGAGGACGGGAAGATATTTAATTGCGGAAAGGCGAATTATGAGGCTATAAGGAGAGACCTTGGGAGTGTAAATTGGGATGACATTTGTGAAGGGAAATGTACTATGGGGATGTGGTCGATGTTCAAGGATCTTTTGCAGGATGTTAGGGATAAATTTGTCCCGGTGAGGCAGAGAAGGAATGGCAGGGTGAAGGAACAGTGGGTGACGAGAGAGGTGGAACAACTAGTTAGGAAGAAGAGGGCAGCATATATAAGGTGTAACCAGCAAGGAGGAGAGCGAGAAGGGGACATGAAAAGGCCTTGGCGAGTAGGGTTAATGAGAATCCCAAGGCTTTTTTCTCGTACGTGAAGAGCATAAGGATGGCTAGGGTACAGGCAGGTCCGATTAAAGACAAAGGTGGGAGGATGTGCCTGGAAGCTGTGAAAGTGGGTGAGGTTCTCAATGAATACTTCTCTTCAGTATTCACCAAGGAGAGGGGTCTTGATGATGCTGAGAACAGTGTAGGTGAGGGTAATGTTCTACAGTATGTAGATATTAAGAGAGATGATATGTTGGAGTTGTTAGAAAATATTAGGACAGATAATTCCCCGAGGCCTGACGGAATATTCCCCAGGCTGCGTAGTGAGGCGAGGAAGGAGATTGCTGAACCGTTGGTTAGGATCTTTGAGTCCTCGTTGTCAACGGGGATGGTACCGGAGGATTGGAGGGTGTCGGATGTTGTCCCTTTATTCAAAAAAATGTAGTAGGGATAGTCCAAGGAATTATAGACCAGTGAGCCTTACGTATGTGGTGGGTAAGCTGTTGAAAAGGATTCGAAGAGACAATACCTATGAGCATTTGGAGAAACATGGACTTATTAGGGACAGCCAGCATGGCTTTGTGAAGGGAAGATCTTGCCTCACAAACCTGATAGGGTTCTTTGAGGGGGTAACCAGGAAGATTGATGAGGGTAGTGCAGTGGATGTGGTCTACATGGATTTTGGTAAAGCGTTTGACAAGGTTGCGCATGGTAGGCTTATTCTGAAGGTCAGAGGCCAAGGGATCAGGGGAAGCTTGGCCGTGTGGATTCAAAACTGGCTTGCCTGTAGAAAGCAGAGGGTTGTGGTGGAGGGAATGCATTAGGATTGGAGGGCTGTGACTAGTGGTGTCCCGCAGGGATCGGTTCTGGGACCTCAACTTTTTGTGATATTTATTAACGACTTAGATGAGGGGGTGGAAGGGTGGGTTAGCAAATTTGCAGATGACACAAAGATCGGTGGTGTGGTGGATAGTGTGGAGGGCTGTCGAAGTTTACAGAGGGATATTGATAGGATGCAGAGCTGGACTGACAAGTGGCAGATGGAGTTCAATCCAGAGACGTGTGAGGTGGTACACTTTGGAAGGACAAACTCCAAGGCGGAGTACAAGGTAAATGGCAGGCTTCAGGGACTCGTTGTGGTCTCAATATGAGGTGCAGTCCAAAGGGAGAAAGACATTGTCACACACAGAGGGTGTAAAATTCAGAGGTAGTGTCATGAAAACACACAGAAGCAGGCAATTTTTTTCTCTGCCTCTGTGCTTCCCTGCCTGTGTACGTTGTGTTTTGTGTGGCTCAGTCTGTCTCTGTGGTTTAGTATGGCTCTCTATTTATGTCTCCCTACCTTTGCCTGCCCGGCTGACTTTACCGACTGATATGCTCCTTTGTCCCTGGAAAGTTGTTCCAGCACCCGATGCCCACTCCGATAGACAACTGGGAACCCCGGCCGCCCCTGGGAAAATGGGTCCCGTTCCCAGGTAACGGCCGCTCTCGGGGAACGCAGCCGGCCCACTGACGCCACGGGTGCCGACCGCCCGGCGTTCCGGAATTGCCGCTCGGGAACGGCGGATGTTTTCAGAACGCGCTGGTGGCCCGTCGCCGGTGGGGGAGGAAGGAGAGAGCAAAGTCCGAGGGAGAGGAGACATTCCCCGTCAGTGTTCCCGCTCCGGGAAACGTCTGCTGCTCACGGAGTTCGGCAAAGTCACAGGGAATGCGCAGGCGTCATGTCCCACTGACCGCCCAGTTCTGCAACTCAGGGAATTCGATGCTGGTTTGAACAGGGAGACCCTCAGAGCTTGGAGGCAGGAATGTCTCATATTGAGGAAGCAGTTTCCAACAGCTCACCGATCCCAACTTGCATCGCAGTCCATAAACGATTATTTTTAAAAAATAAAGTCCGGTGACGATGAGGAAAGTAGAAGTCAAACAATACACAAACGGGAAGCTTATGATAAAAAAAAACTCCGATATTCTGCTATTTTTCTGACTGTGGCTCTGAGGTGATCATCAGCCCTGGAAACAAAGGAGCGCTTCCGGCATCAACATGCCCACAGAACAGTCCCAGTCCCCAGAAGGAACGTCTCGGCGATAGCGCTGCGTTCCGCCAGTACTGTCCATCGGACGGTGCATCTCTCTCCCAGCCATTTCCTTCTGACAGTACGGTAATGCCCTAGCGCCATCTCTCCGAGAGTGCGGTGAACCCTTATCGTAGATCCTCCAGCTGTGCAGGTCCCCTCAGTTCTGACACTGCAGCATTTCCCCAGGACTGGAATTCTAACAGTCCGCGCTGCCTGAATACAGACCTTCCAACACAGCTTCCACACTGGTGTAATAAAAATCGTTTGGCCATAGCCCTCCAAACCTCGCCTATCCTTGTACTTATCTAGATGGCTTTTACGTGTTGCCAATATGCCCGCTCAACCACTGTTTCTAGAAGCTCATTCCAGATATGCAGCAGAGTGATCATCCCCTTCATGTTTCTAAGTTCCACCGAAATGGCCTCACTGGATGGTCCCTCATGAATATCCGCTCGAAGGACAGTTGCTTGATCGTCTTTCATCAAGAAGGCAACGCCTGTTACGCCTGTTGCATTTTACCCTGGAACAATGAGCTGCCAGTCCTGACCTTCTGTCAGCCATGTTTATGATAATCATCTGCTATCCCAGTTCCTAGTTCCAATCCACTCCCGCAGTTCATCCTCCTTTCCTGTCAAGTCTCTTGCATTGAAATAAATGCAGTTTAAATCAATGGTCTTTGAACTGTGCTCTTGTCTATTTTGACGACTAAGTTTCCTCTCATTGACTGCTGTATTATCTGCGATTCCTTCTCAGCCCCTCTGCTGCTCAGGATCCCCAAACCCCGACAGTCTCGTTTAAACCCTTCCGAATCGCACCAGAAAATCTGCCAGCCAGGATATTCGTCCTCCTCCAGTTCAGGGGTAACCCGTCTCTCTTGTAGAGGCTACCCTACCCCAGAACGGATCTCACCGATCCAAGAACATGAATCCCGGCCCCCTGCACCAGTTCGTCAGCCACGCATTCACCTGAGTTGATTTCTATTTCTATCCTCACTGGCATGTGGCACAGGGAGTAACCCAGAGATTACCACCCTTGAGGTCCTGCTTCATTGGTTCTCCTAACTCCCTATATTCACTGCGCAGGATCTTATCCTTATTTCCAAGATCGTCTCTCCTCGATGAAAGTGTTTTTGTGTCAATTTTGCTTGTAATAGCACATATATAAAACTACATGTAATCGTCATCGGGATTTAGTCGACTGAGGAGGGATCTAAGAAGGAGTGACATCGGGCGGAACTCACGGGCTGCCTGAAAAGTGATGTGTTCAGAGAATCAGAGAATCATAGAACAGTGCAGCACAATGAAGGCCCTTCGGCCCACAATGTTGCGCTGACCTTTAAACCTCGCCTAAGACTATCTAACCCCTTCGTACCACAATCCCTCTAATTTAAATTCCTCCATATGCGTATCCAGCAATCTCTTAAATTTGACCAATGTACCTGTGTCCACCACTGCCCCAGGCATCACATTCCACGCCTCAACCACTCTCTGGGTAAAAAAAAACTTTCCACCCATTACTTTAAAGCCATGCCCTCTTGCATTGAGCATTAGTGCCCTGGGAAAGAGGCGCTGGCTGTCTACTCTAGCTATTCCTCTTAATATTTTGTACACATCTAGCATGTCTCCTCTCATCCTCCTTCTCTCCAAAGAGTAAAGCCCTAGCTCCTTTAGTGTCTCCTCATAATCCACACTCTCCAAACTAGGCAGCATCCTGGTAAATCTCCTCTGCACCCTTTCCAACGCTTCCACATCCTTCCCAGAATGAGGCGACCAGAACTGGATACAGTACTCTAAGCGTAGCCTAACCAGAGTTTTGTAAAGCTGCATCATTACCTCGTGGCTCTTAAACTCGATCCCTCGACTTATGAAAGCTAACATCCCATAAGCTTTCTTAACTACCCTATCCACCTGTGAGGCAACTTTCAGGGATCTGTGAATATGAATCCCCAGAACCCTCTACTCCTTCACACTACCCAGAATCCTGCGATTAACCTTGTACTCCACCTTGGAGTTTGTCCTTCCAAAGTGTACCACCTCACACTTCTCCGGATTGAACTCCATCTGCCACTTCTCAGCCCAGCTCTGCACCCTATCAATGTCCCTCTGCAATCTTCGACAATCCTCCATAGTATCCACAACACCACCAACCTTTGTGTCGTCTGCAAATTTGCCAACTCACTCTTCTACCCCCACATCTGTCATTAATAAAAATCACGAAAAGCAGAGGTCCCAGAACCGATCCTTGTGGGACACTGCAAGTCGCAGCCCTCCAATCTGAATGGACTCCCTCCACCACAACCCTCTGCTTCCTGCAGGCAAGCCAATTCTGAATCCACACGGCCAAGCTTCCCTGGATCCCATGCCCTCTGACCTTCTGAAAAAGCGTACCATGTGGATCTTTGTCAAATGCCTTACTAAAATCCATCTACTGCACTACCCTCATCAACTTGTCTGGTCACCTCCTCGAAGAGCACGATCAGGCTTGTGAGACACAATCTGCCCTTCACAAAGCCATGCCGGCTGTCCCTCATCAGACCACGATGCTCTAAATGCTCGCAGATCCTATCTCTAAGAATCCTGTCCAACAGCTTGCCCACCACAGACGTAAGGCTCACTGGTCTATAATTCCCTAGACTATCCCTGCTACGTTTTTTTGAATAAGGGGACAACATTCGCCACCCTCCATCCCTCCGGTACCATTCCTGTGGACAACGAGGACGTAGGGCGATGCACGCTGTATTCCCTCACGCTCCAGACCCCTCTCACACAGCACCGACTTTTCCTCACTCCTCACCCGGTGCCGCCGTCAGTCCTTCCTCACCGTCGCTCAGTCCCTTCCTTAGAACTGTCTTCAATGCATTTCTCTTCCCTCCCTTCCTCCCCCTCCCTCCCCTCACTCCCACTCTTTCCTCTCCCTCAATCCCTTCCAGCCCGACTCCGTCTCTCCATCCTTCGCTCCTCCGTCCCTCACCCACGATCCTCACTGACTCCTCCTCCAACCGGCCATGCCTCTCCCCATCCCACTCCTCTCCCTCCTCCGTTTCCTTCCTCCAACATAGTCTGCTCCCTCTATCCCTCCTCCCACTCTCCGCCCTCTCTCCTCCTCTCGTTCTCCTTTCTTTCCCGAACTCCCTGTGTCCTGTCTCCCATCTCCTCCCATGTCCTTCTAACCTGCTCCTCCATCGCTTCCTCCCTCGCCTTCCTCCCTCGCGGCTCCTTGACGTTCTCATCCCTCGCACCCTCTCGCCTCCCTCTACCTTCTTTCTTCAGACACACATCACCTCTCCTTCCTGCGTCCGTCTCTCCTCCGTTCCTCCTCTCTCCTCACACCGTCCCTCTCTCCTGTCCCTCAGCCTTTCCTCCCACTCCCATCCCTACTCCGTCCCACCTCCCTCCTTCTCACCCGTTTCCCTTCCGTCCCACTCTCTTCTGACTCGTTCCTCCTTTACTCAAGGCTTCGTCCCTCTCTCCTCCCACCCGTCACCGCTTCAGATACCCTCGTTCGCATACTCTCCCCCTCTCTTGCCCTCCTTTCTCCAGCCTCCCTTCCTCCTACTCTCCCTCCCGTTCTCCACACTCCTTTTCCTCCACGCCTCTCTCCTCCCTCCTCCCTCACTCCTCCCACCATCTCCCTCCCTCTCCTTCTCCTGCCCCCTTTCTGCTCCTTCCCTCCCACTCTCCTTCATTTCTCCTCACCCTCCCTCCCTCTCTCCTCCGTCCCGCTCTGCACCTTCTCTCTCCTCCCTCCCTCACTCCTCCGTCCCGCTCTGCACCTTCTCTCTCCTCCCTCCCTCACTCCTCCCTCCCGCTCTGCACTCTTTCTCTCTCATCCTTTCTCCCTCTCTCCTCGTTTGTCCATCCCCTCTTCCTCCCTTTATCACTCCCTGTCTCCTCCATCCTTCCCCCTCTCTTTCCTCCCCTCTTCCCTCCTGTCGCTCTCACCCCTCCATTCTCTTCCCTCCAATCTCACTCCTCACATCATCTGTCGCTCTCCCGCCCTCCCTCTTCCTTTACTGGCGCTCCGTGAACACAGGTGCTCCGCAGGGATCCTCCGCGTTGTCCTTGTTTGTGATATCCATAAAGGACTTGGATGAAAACGTAGATGGTTGGATTCGTCAATTTGCAGCAGACACATTGGTTGGTGGCGTTGTGGACAATGTGGGGAACTGTCAAAGAAGCACAGCAGAGTTCAGCTCGGTTATAGATATTGGTGGAGAAATTGCAGATGAAGTTCCATCCCGATAAGTGTGAGGTGTTGCACTTTGCGAGGTACAACGTAAAGGGACAGTGCACATTGAATGACAAGACTCTTCACAGCGTGGATTTACGGAAGGGTCTTGTGGGTTCAAGTGAGGGTGCTAATGAATACGTACGGCATACTTCGCCTTATCGATTGGGGCGGTGAGTGTAGAAGTTGAAAAGTCATGTTGCAGTTGTATAAACTTCTGCTGGGTCGCATTTAGAGCATAGTTTGCAGTTCTAGCCGCCACACTGTAGGAGCAATGTGGCAACTTTAGAGATGGTGCAGTAGATCTTCGCCAATATCCTGCTTGGATTCGAGAGTAATAGCTACAAAGAGAGGTTGGACAAAGTTGGACTGTTTTCTTTGGAGCATCGGGACCAAAAAGGTGATCTCATAGAAGTATGTAATAGTATGGGAGGCACAGAAAATCTAGATAGTCAGCGTCTTTACTCAAGGTTGAAAATATCAAATACCAGAGGGAATAAGTCCCTGGAGCCCGATGGGATAAACGCACGGTTATTGAGACAGGCAAGATATGAGATTACTGAAGCCTTGACACATATCTTCGAGTCCTCTCCAGCCACAGGCGAAGTCCACCAGGGCTCGCGAGTAGCTAATGTTCCGTTACTCAAGAAAGGAAACAGGGATAATCCTGGAAACTACAGACCCGTAAGCCACACGTCTGTGGGAGGGAAGCTATTGGAGTGGATTCTCAGCAATAGTATTTTTGAGCACTGGGAAAAACGTGGCCTAATTTGGAACAAATCGCATGGCTTTGTGTGGGGCAAGTAGTGTCCTACTAACTTGATTGATTTTTTTTTCGAGGAGGTGACGAACGTGACTTTCTTGTAAACCATGGGCTGCTACCTTGTTTAGCAGCCTCATGTTCGGCATCTTGTCGAAAACCTTCTGAAAATCAAAGTAAACAACACCCGCTGGCTCACGTTTGTCTCTCCCGCCTGTCACTTCCTCAAAGAATTCGAACGGATTTGCCAGACGAGATCCCCCCTCAAGGTAGCCATGCCGACTCGGCCTATTTTATCATGTGCTTCCAAGTCCCCGAAATCTCAGCCTAATAATGGATTCTAAAATGTTACCAACCACTTGTCAGGCTAATCGGCCGAAAATTTCCCGTCTTTTGCCTGGGGTTGAGTGATATTTGCGATTTTCCAGTCCTCTGGAACCATTCCTGACTCTAATGATCCCTGAAGATTCACGACTAATGCCTCCACAATATCTCTTTCAGAACCTTGAGGTTTAGACCATCCAGTCCAGTTGACTTCTCCGCCTTCAGATATTTCAGCTTACAAAGCAACTTCTCCTCAGTAATAGCGGCTACATTCACGTCCGTTCCCTGACTCTCTCGAATTTCTGGCATGTTGCCGGTGTCTTCCACAATGAAGATTAACGTAAAATACTTATTCAGTTCGTCCGCCATAGCTTTGATCCCCATTATTACTTATCCAGCATCATTTTCCAGTGGCCCGATGTCCACTCCTGCCTTGCTTTTACTCTTTATATATCTGATAAACTGTTGGCATCCTCTTTTACAGCATTGGCCAGCTTGCCTTCATATTTCATTTTTATCCCCTGCATGTTTTTTGTTGCCTTCCGTTACTTCTTAAAAGCTTCCCAGAAAACTGCAACAATGAAACCCGGTCGACATAATTTTATGACTGGTCAGTCAGGTTTGACACAGTTTCGCAATTTATTTGAGGATGTAAAAGGAGATTTGGGAGAGAGAATTCAGCAGGTAGGTAAGTTTCCAAAAAAGCATTGTACATGGAGCCACAAAAGCTGAAGGAAGTGTGTTCGCGTGGATGGAAAAGTGTCTCCATCGAAAGCAAATAGCAGGAATAATTCTTGCTTTTGAGGCTCGAGAGGTGTAACCAGCAGAGTATCCTAGGGACCCGTTCTTGATCCTCAGTGGTTTACCATTTACATTAATGTCCTGGTGGACGGGAGAATTTGCGAGTTTCCCAAGTTTACCGATGATCCTAAGTTAGTTGGAAGGGTGTGCTAAGATGAGTAGATTTACCGGGCTATTTCCTGAGATGAGAAGACATCTATCAACAGATGTCAGGTCGTTTGTTTCTGTATCCGTTGGTGATAAAGAATGAAGATTGACCTTATTCAAACAGGTAAGATACTAATGGAGGTCGAGGGAGCAGACGTTGGGATGTTTCCATGACTGACAGAATCGCGAATAAGAGGACACAGCTAAAGAATAAGAGGCTGGTCATTTGAAACTGAGTTTCTCAGATCGCAGTGAAGCTCTAGAAACCTCTGCCATCGAGGATGGTGAAGTCCGGATTATTAAATCTATTTAAGGTAAATGTTTGAATGATCGAGGGATCGACAGCTGCGAAGAACCAACACAGAAGAGGAAGTGAGGCCAGCGTAGAACCGGCATGAGCCATTTACCTGCAGTCTCAATAACATTGATTAATCGGACGCACTTGAAGCACAAACAGTAGCCCCGATTCAAAGTAGCACTCACAATTTACTGAACAGCATTAGTGTTGCAATAGGCGCTATCGGCCTTTCTGTGTAGTGTGCGGAACTTATTACACGACTAATGGATCTACAAGAAATGTTCTTGAATAGATTGTGTATTTCTTTAGTAATTTAAAATAATGAAATTTTGAACGTAATTTACTGATCGAACTCACGACTGTCGGAACTATCTTTCAAAGAAATTATTTCCGTGCCGGTGTTTTTTCATGCGATGGAATGGTGAGCAGTTGGCTATCACACAGTCTAAGCATCTCCCCTTGATACTGGATAACATTATTGTCGCTAAGACTCCCCTCATTAATATGCTGGAAAATTAGAATATTGAGGGAGAAAAACAGCCAGTGTCCATGAGGAAAATGAATTCCAAACACTTACCCTTATGGTCAGGGAATTCATTGCGCCTTTCCTTCTGTTGCCTGAGCCCAACAAAGTTACAACAATATTGCTGCGTCGTTGTTTCTGGTGGTGGATGTCCCTTTAAGATAGAGTTTGTACTGTGTGTGTGTGTGTGTGTGTGTGTGTGTGTGTGTGTGTGTGTGTGTGTGTGTGTGTGTGTGTGTGTGTGTGGCGTGCTTACGTCAACAGAAGATAAAGGATGTAATGACGTTGCTGAAGAAGTCAGTCGAGGTCAGAGAGAGAGAGAGAGGGAGAGAAAAGGGAGAGATACCAGCCTGCTAGTTTCTCTATCGATGGATGAGAAACAATAACTGTGTCTGTTACTACAATCCACGAATGAAAATTGGAAGTAATCCGGTGGAGTCCACTTTGTTGCTGACCTGTAGAAGGAAACAGGTATTTGTGTGGACGGCCACGAGTTGGATGCTTTTCGGGGTGAGGAAGTCACTACCGAGTAAACACTGAGGTGTCGTTTGGGCTCTAAAGTGGAACATTTGGATTTCGTAATTACTCTCTATGTTCTCTCTACAACTACGTCTTATCTTCAGACAACGGTGGTTGTCGAAGAAGCCTTTGCTCATGTTTCACCTTATGGCTTGCTGACTGGAACTTTAAGAACCATTTCTGGACTTGGACTTTGGAACTTTGCCGCACGCACACGAAGAGTTTAGTTTTGGGGTTAATGTTCAAGGTTTAACATTTTTACTTCTAACATACTAACCTTTTTACTTTTATTTTTCTTATTATCATAAGTAGTGATTAATAAAATAGTTTTTAACACTGAATCATGACTCAGTGTGTTTCTTTTCTGGCTGGTTCTTAACAGGTTAAATAAGCAGATTGCGTGATGACGATAAAATCACACCGGAACCGGCCGCACTTTGGGGTTTCCTGAATCACTGACAGGTAAACTGAGGAAAATGCAGCGACTGAAACCGTAAAGAGAATTAATGTTCTGCATATATGTAAGAATAATTCGATCTGAGTTGCTTCTGAGTTGTCTCAGAAAATAAAACACATTGTATTGCTTACAATGAAATCAGAACAATGACCTGATATATTTTCAAAATCAACATAGGCTTTTGAAAAATACACCACAGGGGAACAAGGGGGACAGGGTTCCACTGGATGATACTCTGGGTGGTGTGTGACTGAGGTATGAACAGATCTTTATGCAGGTTACATAGAACATAAACGAGTACAACACAGCACAGGATCAGACTCTTCAAGCCGCGATGTCTGTCCCTACCATGAAGTCAAATGAATCATTTGCCTGCGCCTGATCTATTCGTGTCTATCTAATTTTTTTCGTGTTCATGTCTGTCTAAATGCCCCTTCAACGTGCCCATCTCCCATACTACCCCGGCAGTGAGTTCTAGTACCTACCACTCTCGCTGTAAAAAAAATTGCCCCACGCATCTGCTTTAAACTTTCCACCACTCGCCTTAAAGCTATGCCCTCCAGTACTTGACATTTCTACCCCGGGTGAAGTCGACACTGATTAATTTTCTTATCTGTGCCTCTCACAATTTTATGAACATCTATCAGGTCTCCCCGCAGCCTCCGACTCTCTAAGGGAAATGATCCAAGTCTGTCCAAACTCGATTTATAGCTAATACTCCCTAATCCATACAGCATTCATGTAAAGCTCCTCTGCAGCTTCTACAAAGCTTCCATATCCGGATTGTGTATTCTCAATCTGAGAAACCTTGACGCTGACTTATTCCGGGTTCTCAAATTTAAACCAGGAGTCTTATCATAAAATAAGAACACAACAGTGTCCTGAGTGTGATTGTGGTGTTTAAATAGGCAAAGAGTGATTTTTTTCTGTGCAGACGTTTATCAGTGTTGAAAAGTTAGTTTCTTAGGGATGGATTTGTTAGAAATTACTGATTTGAATAAACAAGCAATCACCGAAAATTCTTTAAAATGAAACCTCGAGGCAATCTCGGCGACAGTGGGCAATGACTTTGGAACATTTTTCTTATTTACCACCGACTCGAGGTGGGCGTGAAAGAGACTCCCGGATGGTACGTTGCCTCCCAGGTGCCAGGAACAGGGACGTCTCGGATCGGGTCCACAGCATTCTGGAGAGGGAGGGTGAATAGCCAGAGGTCGTGGTACATATTGGTACTAATGACATAGGTAGGAAAAGAGATGAGGTTCTGAAGAGGGAATATAGGGCGTTAGGTAGGAAGCTGAAAGCAGGACTTCAAGCGTAGTAATCTCTGTATTACTGCCTGTGTCACATGCCAGTGAGGGTAAGAATAGGATGATTTGGCAGATGAATACTTGGCTGAGAAATTGGTGCAGGGAGCAGGGTTTCAGATTTGTTGATCATTGGGATCGCTTCTGAGGAATGTATGACCTGTACAAAAGGAACGGATTGCAGCTGAACTGGAGGGGGACCAATATTCTTGCGGGCAGGTTTGCTAGAACTGTTGGGGAGGGTTTAAACTAGTTTTTCAAGGGGTGGGAACCAGAGTGATGGGTCAGAGCTTGGTTCATCCACTTGTACTCTCATCTAAACTCATACCTGGTTACCAGCCTGACAACAATCCCATGAGCTTCAGGACGGAAGCCTGCCATTGCACATATCAGGCAAAGACGGAACTGCATAGGGTTCATGTACCACTCGAGGCGCCCAAGCATGACAGTTCATGTCACACATCGGCTAAAGTTTGACACTGCAAAAGGCTAACCTCACTCTCGGTACACAGAGCGCATGAGGGGTGAAAACATTGGGGGGGGGGGGGGAAGGTGGACAAGAAGTAGTAGAAGTATAATGTAAACTTTGGATCGGGCAGATTTGTCCCAGGACGAGTGACTCCCCTGTTGACGTCAGCAGCAACAAAGAGAAGGCTTGTTCTGAATGTACACCCCGGAGTCCGTGTGAATCATTTCCGTCGACACAGCAGGAGCTGAGATAACTGACTGCGAACAGTGGAGTGAGCAGATAAGAGCGGGGCCCGAAGAAGAGATTTAATTCCTTTGATTCTGATTAGTCTCAGGTTTTTCCAGGGATTCGTTATGTTTCCGGCTGAAATAATTCCCCCGCCCGCCCACCCAACCCCCCCCCCCCAACCCTTCTCGACTCACTGAGCAATACCGCCAGCACGTTGTTATAATCTTGCTGTCTTGACAACACCACACACACACACACACACACACACACACACACACACACACCACTGCTCTACTGTCCAGGTGCCTTAAAGGGGCTTTCACCAAATGGAAACCTGGCTCGTAACATCTGAAGGGCAGTCATTTTCCGTGTGCCTCTGGAATTCAGTGATTTTGTCCATGCCTGGGTCATGGTTTTGGACAGGGCTGAGAACGAGTGATACTGACACACCCCTAATCTGCAAACAGTACCAGAACTCGAACAGCAACCCTAAGGAAAACTAAGTTCAACAAAATTGCAGTGACTACATCATGTTCCCCCAGCTCACCGATCACGTGGAGGAGACTGATGGGACTGCCTTATTCAGTATGGATTTGTTCCCATTTCTGTGGGCACGAAACGGAAAATTTTCCACGGTTTGGGGACTAGAAGAAATGGAACATCTGTCTTAAAAATTAATGAGGTCAATAGTTCACAATTAGCAGATAGTTTTCTAGCCGTTGATAATTTAGATTGACGACTGTTACTGATCAATGACTCCCCATCGATACTCCTGGTGGACTGGCTGGTCGTAATGTCATAGAACAGGATAAATGGCTGATTTTGTTCTCCTTTGTTCGACATGGTTATTATTTGACACCATTATGGCGTGAAAGTTATTTGCTACTTGTCAGCCCAGTTTACAATGCTGCTTTGATTCCTCTGCATTAAATCGCGACCGGACATTCGCACGCCGGTTCGGTTTTGTTAATGTCATCGGACGTAAGTGAATGCGGTCACTGTCTATCATGTTAAATCACAACTATCGCTTTCATCACTAAAGCCACCTGAAAGGAACTGCCTTAGTCCTCCCATTACAGCAAGTCACATCTTTTATTGTATCTACAGAATTAAGCTCCATTTCGTAATGTTAGGAGTGAAGGTTAATCTTTTTGATTGTATAGAAACGTTCTGTTTGAAAAATGCTTTTTCACTAAGAAATTCCGTTGTCATTTGCCTGATCTGGTGTATCCGTTCCTCTGGGCCGACAACAAAATGGGCGACCACAAGCTGATCCGAATATTGTGGTTGAATTTCGTCTGAAGAAAATAGCGCGTGATATGAATATTTTTCCACGTGTCCAGTTTAAGATCAAACTTGAATCGAATTTGAAATTGCAACGTTCTGAAAAATAATACGAAGTATAATGACACAAATTGTGTGTCATATTCCTCGATGAGTGAACTGTATTGCAAGGTGTCTCAATGAGTAAAATAATTTATATCATGTTCGTTCCGTGGGTTGTGACTGTTGTGGCTTAGGAAGGGTTGCCTCTCGTTGGCTCAATGCTCGTCCCCTTGGCTCTTTAAGCGAACCGCCATGGCAGTTGAATATTTTTTCATACAACTGTTTCACAGGAGAAATGGGATATTCAGAACTTTATCACATTGCAAGCGTTTACTGTCCTATACTTGCAGCCGTTGACATCATTGGTAATAAACTGGATTTTGCTGCAAATTCTGCTGTTTTTTTTCCGCTGTTAACTTGCTGCAACCTGGAACAGCCGCCTCTATCGTTTTGTTTCTGGTTGTTCACTTCAGTGCATTATTTCATTTAATGTAGATATCGGGTTTACTGCCAACATTTCACCTTACTCCACATTGTGCGGATTAATCAGTATGCATTGTCTTATGTCTGAGTTTGCATCAATGTAGAAAATTAGGATTGTCCACAAAATGTACCTGCTTGGTTTGATCTGCACATCATCTATATCTCCCTGTTAGCTCTGGTAAATGTTGGTGTCCGTCAGTTGGCTGCAGAAGAGATCCTCATTGAAGGTCGTCAGAATAGAATAGATCTTCGTTGCAGCTCTTTCTAAAAGCTTTCTCGTTAATTTTCGGAGATAAAAGTTATTTTGGCCATTATCCTGCGAATTATCCTCCCTGAACGCCTCCTTAAATACTTGTGCGAATGTCTCTCCAAATGTCTGTCGGATCGTGGAAACTCTGCCTGTTATCCCCATGCTGTTTGCTTTTTGACAGTTATTTAAATGTGTGGAGTCAGTCGCAATAACACTGTCCGACTCTGTTTTATGTTTTCTCCCAGAACCCCCGCTCTGCGCCGCACGATCAATTGATACACGTGTGTTTTGGTATTTCATGCAGACTGTTGGATTCAGCGCATCTCGGGGAAATATGACAACTCGGAGTTTGGGGTGCAACCACAAGGTCAGGGGCTGATTCGTCCAGCTGTCTGGTTCACTGTTGCAGAAGGAAACAATGAACGATCCAGTGGCAGATTCCCTCCAGTTCGAGCTGGCCAACGTATCGGTAAATGATTCCTTCGTACAGGGCCAAAGCTCTGTGTGATTGGTCAGCTCTTATAACCCCTGACCCCTGTAGTACCGGTATATGCTGTCCTCATAAATAAACTCTGCAGTTACCGCTGCGTCACATCGGTGTCTTGATTTTCTCTTAGATCTATGAGCTCGGGGACAAGGCGCTTGTGGTTGGAACATCACAGGTGATAATTCCACGGGGAAACCAAGCATCCTTTAACAAAACAACTCACAGCTACCTCATGCACACAACAAATGGTTTATTGGGGGTAGAGGGAGAGAGAGACACAAGGGAAAGATTCAGACATCGGCTGAAGGCACGAGAAAGGTTCTGTAAAGGAATTAACCAGAACGAAATGGGAGAGGGAAAAGGGACTGAGCGAGGGATTCGGTTGTATCTCTGTTTCTGTGTCCATGACCTCCTTTAGATGTCGTGGGAACAAGATGCGACGAAAGTATCTGGGCGATCAAGCAGACGAAGAGTGAAGGTATTCTGGTTTGAAGTTTCATGGTGTGTGGCAGTCCAAAGGGCGAATAGTGTCAGGGATCAAGGGGTCCAGCTGAAGAGTGCACGGATCTGTCAGTGATGTACAGAAGGTACGGTGTTCAGCGGTTCACGTGGAAATGTTCATTCAAAGGGTTCTCGCGGTCACAGGTGGGGAACAGATTCAAGGGTGGGGAAGTATTTCAGCCAGTGAGCACCGAAGGGGAAGGCATCGGTCGTGGATCAGGAAAGGGTGAAATAGACGGGAGTATCCTGGAAAGGGATGGTCGTCGAGGAGAGGAGTTCACGGGAAAGGGGCGGCGTAGGAAGATTTCAGGGTGGTAGTGGGTTGAAGCGTGGAATGATTCACTGGGTGTGGGGTAAATCCAGGGTTACTGAGCCAGTGGAATGGCGTCCGTGGTTTCCCTTAATGCACCGAGTCAGATCAAATTCTTCGCAGATGAAGAGAGGGGCAGCGCTGTCCTGGAGGGGCTTCACTGTGGCGTCACACCCAGGTATGGAGCCCAGGCATCAGCTCTGCACCTCACCATGGTTCACCTCCTCTCATTGAACCGAAATTACTTGGGTAGGGTTTTGACCACAGTATGTGTGGCAAATGCCCTCAGCTCCCCTCCAGTACCCCGCAATTAACCTCAGCAATGAAATCTTCCTCAGCCGACCCCACGCGCATGCACTGAATTTCTGTGCAGAGATTATCCTTAAAGGTGGAACGTGCAGAGGACGCGAATCTAAGTTGGATTGTGGTTTGTGAGGAGGATGCAAAGAGGCTGCAAGTCAATGTAGACATTGGGACAGAACGGACACATAAATGACGGATACGTGTGAAGGTGCCACTGTAGGAGGGAAAACAGGAAAACGGAATATCATTTGATGAGTTAATGGATTGGGGAATGTTGATATACAAAGGGTGTCCAGGTGTCAGTTACTGAAAGAAAGCATACATCGAAACAAACAGTTAAAGTAAATGGTGTGCAGAAAGCCAGACAGCCCTGAACATAATTAATAAACCACTTTAAATACTGCTCGCAAGGAACTGCAATTCAGAGACATTTGCAGACAGCTTTAATCACATTGTTCACTGAACAGGTTTCACAACTGTCTGCGGCAGCTCCCTGCACCCGGCTGCAGGCGAAGATTTCATCATTGACTGTATATCACTTTGGGGTGAGCGAGCTGCTGAAAACTGGGCCATTCCTGACTCCTGTCTCTCAGTATCTGTCTGTCCTTGAACAACATTTCCCAGTGCATCGCTGGTTAGTGCTGTACCAATGAGCAGACGCTCAATTCCTCCGTTGCCCTTTGCTGAGAGTGTCTGTGTGTGCTTCTGAGTTCCCAGGCGTTGTCTTTAAGTCTCACAGCCTCTGACATTGAGTGCAGCTGCCTTTGAATGCTTTTCTTTCTCTCTCTCGTGTAAGAAAGCACCTGTCAAGGGGATGGTGCCGGAGGATTGGAGGGTGGCGAATGTTGTCTCCTTGTTCAAAAATGTAGTAGGGATAGTCCAGGGAATTACAGACCGGTGAGTCTCACGTCTGTGGTGGGTAAGCTGTTAGAAAGGATGCTAAGGGATAGGATCTATGAACGCCTAGAGAATCATGGACTGATTAGGGACAGTCAGCATGGCTTTGTGAAGGGAAGATCTTGCCTCACAAGCCTGATAGAGTTCTTTGAGGAGCTGACGAAGAAGATTGATGAGGGCAGTGTGGTGGATGTGGTCTATATGGATTTTAGTAAGGCGTTTGATAAGGTTCCTCATGGTAGGCTTCTTCAGAAGGTCAGAGGCCAAGGGATCCAGGGAAGCTTGGCTGTGTGGATTAGGAATTGGCTTGCCTGTAGAAAGCAGAGGGTTGTGGTGGAGGGAGTGCATTCAGATTGGAGGGCAGTGACTAGTGGTGTCCCACAGGGATCGGTTCTGGGACCTCTACTTTTTGTGATATTTATAGATGACTTAGATGAGGGGGTGGAGGGCTGGGTTAATAAGTTTGCAGATGACACTAAGATTGGCGGTGTTATGGATAGTGTGGAGGGCTGTCGGAGCTTACAGAGGGATATTGATAGGATATAGAGCTGGGCTGACAAGTGGCAGACGGAGTTCAATCCAGAGAAGTGTGAGGTGGTACACTTTGGAAGGACAAACTCCAGGGCAGAGTACAAGGTAAATGGCAAGGTACTTGGCAGTGTAGAGGAGCATAGGGATCTGGGGGTTCATATTCACGGTTCACTGAAGGTTGCCTCACAGGTGGATAGAGCAGTTAAGTCTCTGTCTGTCAGTATGGCTGTCTCTGCATGTGTGTGATCCTGCCTCCATGTGAATTCTTGCAGTCTAGGAAATTCCCTGACTGTCTGCTGGTGTACCTGTTGGTATGTGTTTGTTCCAACCTCTGACAGTGTTTGAACTGCAGTTGTCTGTGGGTTTCCGTACATGATTTTCTTGTCATACCATGTCATTAAGTGTGACAGTCACTGACAGTGAGTGCATCTGCCTCTGAAAATGTGTGTGGCTGCATCTCTCTGTACACATACCTACCCACATTTGTAATGTTGTCTGTTTGTCTATGTAAGTGCGTACCTGCCTCTATCCCCATGCATACTTGTCCTGTCTCTGAATGTACTTGTGTTTCTCTGTCTGTTCCTGCATCTGTCTCTCTCTGTCTCATTCTCTCACATTGCATACCTATTTGTTAATGACTATGTGCCAATCTCTGTAGGTGCATTGACCTGCCACTTCACTTGGGGACACCTGCTGTTGTCTGTGAATGTCTCTATTTCTCTGTTTGTGTCCAACACCTTTCAACATTGTACCCACCGCAGTCTCTGTGTATGTTTGCCTGCCAGCCTGTGTGTGATTTCCCCTGTCAGTGTGTGTACCAGTTACCCTCTTTGTGAATTCCTGCACCTGACGGTGAGTGTTCAAGCCTCTCTCTTATCTCTGTCTGTGTGTATGGTTCTGTTTCTGTCTCTGTATTAGGCCCTTTTTGTTTGAGTGAATTTGGCCTTGTGCACTCATATTACCTCCCAGCTATCAGTGTGCATGCCACTGTCCTTGTGTGTGTGTGTGTCTGTCTGTCTCATTTGTCTGTGTACCTGGCTGCCTCTGAGGAAATCCCTGCCTCTGTCTGTGACTGTACCTGCCTCTGTCTGTGTGCTCCTCCACTGCTTCTCTTTGTCTCTGTCACTGTGCCCAGCTCTCACTGTTTCCCCACTCTAGCTGTGTGCAGACCAGCTGACATGGTGCCTGTCTCTTTCTTTCTTCACCCACAGCCCTCTGTCTGCTTGTGCACCAGTCTCTGTACATTTGTGTGGACCTGACTCTATCTTTGAGTGTTCTTTCCCCAGTCTCGCGGTGCCCAGCATCTATCTGCTAGCGTGACTGTCTCTGTGTATTTGCTGCTGCCTTTGACTTTATGTCTAACTCTAGTTGTTGCTGAGTGTTCCTGCCCCCTGTCTGTGAGTGTTTCTGCCCACTCCCTGTGGGTGTTCCTGCCCTCTTACCGTGTGATCCTGCCCCACCCTGTCAGTGTCCCTGCCCTCTCCCTCAGTTTCCCTGCCCCCTCCCTCAGTTTCCCTGCCCCGTCCCTGTGACTGTCCCTGCCCCCTCCCTGTGACTGTCCCTGCCCCCTCCCTGTGAATGTCCCTGCCCCCTCCCTGTGACTGTCCCTGCCCCCTCCCTGTGACTGTCCCTGCCCTCTCCCTGTGAATATCCCTGCCCCCTTCCTGTGACTGTCCCTGCCCCCTTCCTGTGACTGTTCCTGCCCCCTCCCTGTGACTGTTCCTGCCCCCTCCCTGTGACTGTTCCTGCCCCCACCTCTGACCACCCAGCCGTTTAATTCTATTGAGCATGAAATAAACTGCTGGAGCAACTCAGTGGGTGAAGCAGCTTTGTGGTGACAATGGGACGTTTGAGGTTTCAGATCAAGACTCCGCATTAGGACAAAGATCCTGATGCAGCTTCTCAACCTGAAACATTTGACAGCAGTTTGCATCTTGCTGCAGATTTCAGCATCTGCACTTTCCTGTGTCTCTCTTTTACTTTATGCATTGGCTAATGAAGGCAACATTTCACCAGTTATGTTGCTGTTCACAGGGACATGAAGATGTGCATCAAGTCCCTCTGTTCCTCAGTGCTCTGTAATGCACTGTCATTCACTGTGTAGATCCAGGCATTTCCATTCTTCCAAATGCAGCACCCCATATGTTGAGGAATGAACTGCATCTGCCCCGCTCTGTCATTCCTACCTCACTCACCAATATTGTTCTGTTGGTGAAGGTTCCCCTGCAGACTGCTAACACCACTAAAATTCATGCCATCTGTGAAATTAATCCTTCCGGCCAGGTTGCTATCTCAGTTGTAACTGTACGTCACAGGCATCAAGGGCCCAGCACAGATTCCTGTGTGAAAACATGGACCACACATTCCCCCTCACTACAGAACCCTCACCCTCACCTTCTGCCAATATCCACCATGCCTGCTTTGGATGAAATTTGACAAATTACCCTGGATCCCATGGCTGCCTTAACTTTCAAACCATTCTCCTGTGTGAGACGTTATCAAAGGCTTCAATGAAGTACTTGCAGAGTAGACAAACTGCATTATCCTTATCAATACAGTTGGTCAACACTTCAAAAATTAAACAAATTAGTCAGACAGGGATTCACCTGATCAAAGCCATGCACACATCAAAACCATTCACCTGACCATTACTGCCTATACAAGTGTAGATTGAGCTTTTCCATCCAAAATGTTCCAGTTCCTTTCCTACCACTGATGTAAAACTCAGCAGCCTGTAATGACCTGGTTTAGTCCTGCTGCCCTTCTTGAATAAAGGTAACACACCTGATGTCCTCCAGTCATCCGGCACTTCTACACAGATAATTAGAGCATTTCTGTCAGACCCTGGCTGTCTCCTCCCATGCCACCCCCAGCAGCATGGGATACATTACATCAAGCTTTGAATATTTATCCACCTTTAATCTCTCTGGAACACCTAACAACTTCTCCTTTGTTGCAGTAATTTGTACTAGAATTCTGCTTTCCCCTTCCCTGAATTCTCCAGCTACAATATCCTTTGCCACAGCGAATACAGCTGAGAAGTATTCATTGAAGTGACCACCTGCCTCTAGACATGAGGGCCCCTCCTTCTATCATCAGTTTCGTCTGCCTTTGTCACTGAACATTCCCACATCTGTCTGTGTGTTTGTTCCTGTTTCTGTCTGTCTTTCTATATCTTTGCCTCTGTGGGTCTTCATGCCTTTCTTTCTCTGTGTATTTGCCTGTCTCCATATCTGTGTACGCCTTCGACTGCTTGTGTGTGGACATGCCTCAGTGAGTGACTGTAACTGCCTCCATATGTAGCCAGCCTGTCTGTGATTGTGTACGTGTGTGTCTGTAATTGTGTATGTGTGCCTCTGTGATTGCGTACGTGTGCATCTGTGTCTGTGATTTTGTAGGTGTGCATCTGTTTCTGTGATGTTGTACATGTGCACCTGTGTCTGTGATTGTGTATGTGTGTGCCTCTGTCTGTGGTTGTGTCCATGTGCACCTGTGTCTGTGTACCTGGGTGCCTGAGATTGCATACATGTGCATCTGTTTCTGTGATTGTCTATGTGTGCACCTCTGTCTGTGGTTGTGTACATGTGTGCCTGCATCTGAGATTGTGTATGTGTGCATCTCTACCTGTGTATATCTGCACCTGTGTCTGTGATTGTGTATGTATGCACCTCTGTCTGTGGTTGTGTACATATGCACCTGTGTCTGTGTCTACGTATGTGGGTGCCTGTGTCTGTGATTGCACACATATGCATCTGTGTCTGTGGTTGTGTATGTGTGCTTGTGTCTGAGATTGTGTATGTGTGCATCTGTGTCTGTGTGCATGTTGCACCTGTGATCCATAAGACAGGAGCAGAATTAGGGCATTTGGCCCATTGATTCAGCTCCACCATTCGATCATGGATGATTTATTTTTCCCTATCAACCCCATTCTCCTGCCTTCTCCCCATACCCTTTGATGTCCTTACTAATCAAGAACCTATCAACCTTTGCTTTAAATATACCCAGTGATTTGGCCTCCACAGCCATCTGTGGCAATGAATTTCACAGATTCAGCACCCTCTGGCTGAAGAAATTCCTCCTCGTCTCTGTTCAAATGGGATGTCCTTCTATTCTGAGGCTGTGCCCTCTGGTCCTAGACTCTCCCACCACTGAAAAAATCCGCTCCACCTCCACTCTATCCAGGCCTTTCAATATTCAGTAGGCTTCAATGAGATCCCCCTTCATCCTTCAACAAGTACAGTCCCAGAGCCATCAAACGCTTCTCATATGTTAACTCTTTCATTCCCGGGATCATCATTGTAAACCTCCTCTGGACCATCTCCAATGCCAGAACATCCTTCTTTAGATATGTGACCCAGAACTGCTCACAATACTCTAAATGTGGTCTGGGCAATGCATTATATGCCTCAGCATTACATCCTTGTTTTCATATTCTAGTTCTCTCAAAGTGAAGGCTTACATTGCATTTGCCTTCCTTACTACTGACTCAACCTGCAAGTTAACCTTCAGGGAATCCTGCACTAGGCCCCCAAGTCCCTTTGCACCAATTTCTGAATTTGCTCCCCATTTATAGAATAGTATATGATCATACACTTCCCTCCATGTCTGTGTACCTGTGTCTGTGATTATGAAGTTATGTACCTGTGTCTGAGATTGAGTATGTGTGTAGCTGTGCCTGTGACTATGCAGGCGTGTACCTGTGTCTGAGATTGAGTATGTGTGTAGCTGTGCCTGTGACTATGCAGGCGTGTACCTGTGTCTGAGATTGAGTATGTGTGTAGCTGTGCCTGTGACTATGCAGGCGTGCACCTGTGTCTGAGTGTGTACGTGTGTAGCTGTGCCTGTGACTATGTAGGCCTGCACTTGTGTCTGTGGTTGTGTAAGTGTGCATCTGTGCCTCTGTGTGTTATGGTTCTGCCTCTCCCTCTCTCATTCACCCATTACACTCCTCTGTGTTTTCCTGCTCTGTCTGTGAACTGAACTGGGGGTGTGGATGCCTCTCTGAATGCTCCTGCCTGCCAGTGTGTGCTTGTGTGCCTGTCTCCATCTGTGCATTGCCTTCTTACTGTTCCTTCCTCTATCTCGTGGTGTGCCTGTCTATGTGTGGATTTCTGCCTGCCTCTGACAGTGCCGGCATCTGGTGCTGCCTGAATATTCTGAAATGTGTCTCTGAGAGGGAGTGACCCTGTCTTTAAATGCTTCTCCTCTGACCTACAGAGTGTCAGCCTCTTTCTGACTTGTTTCTGACTGACCTGGTCTGCCCGCCTTTGTGTGAATGCACCTGTCTGTCTGTGGGGTGCTTATCCTGCACATATCTCTATGTATATTTATCCCTCGAGTTATGTGTGCCTCTCTCTCTCTCTCCTTTGCCTGTGTATGATTTCTTCTGTCAGTGTGTATTGCCGCCTTTGTCTGGGAGTGTTCCTGCCTCTGCATTTGTACAGTCTTCAGCCCTGTTTCATGTGAATGTGCTGCCTCTCTCTGTGACTGTGCTGCTCCTGTAAGTGAGCAGTGGGGGCTCTGTGTGTGGGTGCCACTGCCTCTGTGATTGCCCCTGCCTCTTGTCTGTGGTTGGCCCTGCCTCTGTCAGTTCGAGTCCCTGTCTCCATCTGTGCGTTTCGCTGCTTCTGTCTGTGAGCGTCGCTGCTTCTGTGTGTGCATGCTTTGTGTTTCTGTCTCTGGGCCCTTCTGCCCTGTGTATCTCACTGGCTATCAATTGCAAAGTACGTACATCCCATTCGCCGCACTGTCACGGTAGTGTTTTATGCCAGGTGTTCAAAGTCATTGTCAAAGACAACATTAGTTTTATTATCATGTGCACAAGTACATGTGAACACCAAGCGGCCGGCACTTACAGCAGATGCACAGACACAGAGCATTGTCAAGAAAGTATCAACATACAAACTCTTTGCTACAGCACTAAACTGCTTCTCTGTCTGTGCCCTTCTTTGCTCCTGTCTAGTCAGTTATCTTACCGTCCCTGTGAGTTTGCCTGTATCTGCCTGACTCTCTCTCTCCTGTGCCCACTTTAAAGTTGCCTCCGCCTGTACATGAACCTGCCCTGTCATCAAACACCTCCTCCTTTCAATGGTAATTTGACCTGGAACTCCGCCGCCCCTCCCCTGAATAGTTCAGCTACATATCCCTCTCCACTGTGAATACAGATGAGAAGTATTCATTTAAGTCGTCACCTGCATCTGCGTGTGTGGGTGGGGCCTCACCCTCTCAGTGTGTGTTCGCCTCTGCGGTCCGATCCATTCTATGCGCTGCCTCCCTGTTTATCTGCGTCTTTGTGCGCCGCTCCAGGAGACGCGACAATCCACCTGCCGCGTTTTCCTTCAGTTCGCATGTCCCATCAAGTGGCCCCAGTTTTGCTCCTGACGTCACTGGACAGACAGTTGCCCCGGGTTACGGCCATTGTGAACTTGCGGATCGGGAGCCGGGAGGAAGCTGCGGGGGCCTGGAACTGAGGGAGCCTGGAACTGAGGGAGCGGGGCTGCGGGGGCCTGGGGCTGAGGGAGCCTGGAACTTGAGGCTGCGGGGGCCTGGAACTGAGGGAGCGGGGCTGCGGGAGCCTGGGGCTGCGGGGGCCTGGAACTGAGGGAGCCTGGAACTGAGGGAGCGGGGCTGTGGGGGCCTGGAACTGAGGGAGCGGGGCTGTGGGGGCCTGGAACTGAGGGAGCGGGGCTGTGGGGGCCTGGAACTGAGGGAGCGGGGCTGAGGGAGCGGGGCTGCGGGGGCCTGGGGCTGAGGGAGCGGGGCTGCGGGGGCCTGGGGCTGAGGGAGCGGGGCTGCGGGGGCCTGGGGCTGAGGGAGCGGGGCTGCGGGGGCCTGGAACTGAGGGAGCCTCGAACTGAGGGAGCGGGGCTGCGGGGGCCTGGGGCTGAGGGGGCCTCGAACTGAGGGAGCGGGGCTGCGGGAGACTGGGGCTGCGGGGGCCTGGGGCTGAGGGAGCGGGGCTGCGGGGGCCTGGGGCTGAGGGGGCCTGGAACTGAGGGAGCGGGGCTGCGGGGGCCTGGAACTGAGGGAGCGGGGCTGCGGGGGCCTGGAACTGAGGGAGCGGGGCTGCGGGAGACTGGGGCTGCGGGGGCCTGGGGCTGAGGGAGCGGGGCTGCGGGGGCCTGGGGCTGAGGGGGCCTGGAACTGAGGGAGCGGGGCTGCGGGGGCCTGGAACTGAGGGAGCGGGGCTGCGGGGGCCTCGAACTGAGGGAGCGGGGCTGCGGGGGCCTCGAACTGAGGGAGCGGGGCTGCGGGGGCCTCGAACTGAGGGAGCGGGGCTGCGGGGGCCTCGAACTGAGGGAGCGGGGCTGAGGGAGCTGGGCTGCGGGGGCCTGGGGCTGAGGGAGCGGGGCTGTGGGGGCCTGGGGCTGAGGGAGCGGGGCTGAGGGAGCGGGGCTGCGGGGGCCTGGAACTGAGGGAGCCTCGAACTGAGGGAGCGGGGCTGCGGGGGCCTGGGGCTGAGGGAGCGGGGCTGCGGGAGCCTGGGGCTGAGGGAGCGGGGCTGAGGGAGCGGGGCTGCGGGGGCCTGGGGCTGAGGGAGCGGGGCTGCGGGGGCCTGGGGCTGAGGGAGCGGGGCTGCGGGGGCCTGGGGCTGAGGGAGCGGGGCTGCTGCTCCCCTCGCTGCGAGGCGAGGCGAGGCGAGGCGAGGCGAGGCGAGGCTTCGGCCGGCTCCGCTGCGCCGCTCTCTCCCCGCGGGGCAGACGGCGGCTCACAGCGGAGAACACCCACCACCACCTCTTTCGCTCCGGGACCACCGGTGCGCAGGCGCGTCGGTAGCGGAGTGATTGGCTGCGGCAACGTCACCCTCTTGTTCCTGGTGCGCAGGCGCAAAGGTTGCAAACTGTTGCACTCTGGGAATTGTAGTCAATCTGCGGTAAAAGGCGCAGGGAGAGACTGAGAACAGTGAGCCGCCTCCTTCCATCAGCTCACACTGTAAACCGCCTCCCAGCCATTAACGACTCATTAAAACATAGTCACCGTTCCAACGTATGTGTCAAATATTATACAGTTTGATTCCTCCCCTCCTTGGACTCTGTCTTTACCCCTCGCTGCCTTGGTGAAGCAGCCGACATAATCAAAGACCCCACCCACCCGGGACATTCTCTCTTCTCTCCTCTTCCATCGGGCAGAAGATACAGGTGCCTGGGGGCATGTACCACCAGACTTAAGGACAGCTTCTACCCCACTGTGATAAGACTATTGAACGGTTCCCTTATACGATGAGATGGACTCTGACCTCACGATCTACCTTGTTGTGACCTTGCGCCTTATTGCACTGCACTTTCTCTGTAGCTGTGACACTTTACTCTGTACTGTTATTGTTTTTACCTGTACTGCATCAATGCACTCTGTACTAACCCAATGTAACTGCGCTGTGTAATGAATTGACCTGTACGATCAGTTTGTAAGACAAGCTTTTCACTGTTCCTCTGTACAAGTGACTATAATAAACCATAACCAAACCACAACCACAAACAGCATCTCTGATCAGTGATTTTACTGACGATGTTTGAGAGATAAACATCGGTCTACAACAGAAAAGAGCGTTTGCTGTGACATCCGTCACTGCATTCCCCCCTTCATCCCTCTTCCTCTCCTGCCTCTCCTTCATCGTCGTCATCTCTCTGCTCTACTGATTCCTTGTTTTCTCCCAGACATCTTCCACTCCGTCTTTCCATTTTCTCACACGCAGCAAGTGAGCATAAATTTTCTCCCATAAAAATCCGGTTACATTCAAAACTCATCAATAACCGAACCTGCGCTTCCGTATGAAGTGGCCATGGGAGGGCGAGGGTGGGTGTGGCAGCTGATACCGGTAAGAACGGGGGACTGGATGGGGGATTACCTATATTTACTCGCCAATGAACAGCACAAGCAGTTCTGAGGGCACACTGACCAGCGCTGGGGCCAGAGCTCACAGGAAATGTGTGGACATTGGGGGTGTATAAACAGCCGGGACACAGCGACAGACCAGGACTCAAAGACATGCCGGGACCTCAGAAACTCGGAGATTCGGGATAAGAACTGGGCATTTTCTGGTTACCGGGAGTTGGTAAGTTGGCTGGGTATGGACATCTGTACTCAGTAACAGAGAGAGAGAGAGAATGAGACAGAAGGATGCTTCTTCCTTTACCCCTAACTGCGACTGACAGTGCAATGCTTCTTCTGATTGGGTCCCGCTCTTTGATATTACACATTCCTCATTGACATCCATTTTGGGGATATATGGGCCGAATCAAATCCGAGTGGGTTTACAGACCGCAGGGCTGAGCGCTCTGTAGCAGCAACGGCAAGGAACAGAACGAGTGAGGGAATGAGAAGGGGGTTGCCAGTCGACATTGACTCAGCGCAAAACAAAACTGTTTTAACGGCCGTACAAATGGAGATTATTACTCTGCTGGATGACAATAACAATGGCACCACAATAAAATCTGCCGTTGAACTTTAGATCATCTATTAGTTTAATTGGTATTGGTTTATTATTGTCACTTCTACCGAGGTACAGTGGAAAGCTTGTCTTAAAAACTGATCGTACAGGTCAATTCATTGCACAGTGCAGTTACATAGATTTAATGCAAAGTGCATTGATGTAGTACAGTTAAAAACAGTAACAGTACAGAATAAAGTGTCACAGCTGCAGAGAAAGTGCAGTGTCATAAGCAGCAAGGTCACAACAAGGTAGATCGTGAGGTCAGAGTCCATCTCATTATCACTGTGGGGAAGAAGCTGTCATTAAGTCTGATGGTACGTGCCCTCAGGCTCCTGTATCTTCTACCCGATGGAAGAGGAGAGAAGAGAGAATGTCCCGGGTGGGTGGGGTCTTTGATTATGCTGGCTGCTACACCAAGACAACGAGAGGTAAAGAGTCCAAGGAGGGGAGGCTGGTGTCCGTGATGCGCTGGGCTGTGTCCACAACTCTCTGAAGCATCTTGAGGTCCTGGGCAGAGCAGTTGCCATACCAAGCCGTGATACATCCAGATAGGATGCTTTCTATGATGTATGGGTAAAAGTTGGTGAGAGTCAAAGGGGACAAAACAAATTTCTTTAGCCTCCTGAGGAAGTAGAGGTGCTGGTGAGCTTTCTTGGCCGTGGCATCTACGTAATTTGACCAGGACAGGCTGTCGGTGATGTTCACTCCCAGGAACGTGAAGCTCTCAACCCTCTCGACATCAGCACCATTGATGTAGACAGGTGCATGCACACAGCTCTCTTTCCTGTAGTCAATGACCGGCTCTTTTGTTTTGTTAACATTGAGAGAAAGGTTGTTGTCATGACACCATTCCACTAAGCTCCCTATCTCCTTCCTGTACTCTGACTCATCGCTGTTTGAGATACGGCCTACAGCAGTGGTATCATCTGCAAACTTGTAGATGGAGTTAGAGCAGAATCTGGCCGCACAGTCATGAGTGTATAGGGAATAGAGTAGAGGGCTGAGGACGTAGCTTTGTGGGGCACCAGTGTTGAGAATTGCTGCCTATCCTCACTGACTGCACTGATTTAAACACCCCCATTGAATCCAAATTCTAAACATGTTTTTGAAATCATAATTTAATTCATAAATTAACCCTTCAAACCCCAATGTCTATCTGGTGAATCTAAACCCACCAATTCCAAGACCAATCAGTATCAGGTTTATTATCCTTGACATAAGTCGTGAAATGTGTTGTTTTGTGGCAGAAGTACAGTGCAAGACATAAAGACAAAAATAAGTGAAGAATGCAGAAGAGGAATAAGGAGCTGGTGTTCATGAGTTCATAGACCGTTCAGAAATATGACGGCAGAGGGGAAGAAACGTTGAGTGTGGCTCCTGCCCCTCCTCCCCAATGGTAGCAACGTGAAGAGGGCATGTCCTGGGTGATGAGGGTCCGCCACCTAAGATATGATGGATGCCGCCTTCTTGAGGCAACGGCTCTTGAAGATGTCGTAGATGGCGGGCAGGATTGTGCCCGCGGTGGAGCTGACTGAGTCTGCAATCTGGTCGACCAACCCAAGTTCCGAGATGAATAATTATTTCAGATGAGAGGCTGTGTGTGTGTGTGTGTGTGTGTGTGTGTGTGTGTGTGTGTGTGTGTGTGTGTGTGTGTGTGTGTGTGTGTGTGCGAGAGAGAGAGAGAGAGAGAGAGAGAGAGAGAGAGAGAGAGAGAGAGAGAGAGAGAGAGTCTGTGAGGAAGAGGCGGGTCCTGAGTCAGTGTGTGAGCGGCACCGGTAATGTGCCGGTCAGTAGTGTCAGCGGCCAGCCGCACCCAGGCACGGCTGCTGCGGGGAACAGCAGCTCCCCACCGGCAGTCGCTGTATTAGAGAGCGGAGATCTCACGCTGTTGCTGAGGCAATCCGACTGGTTCTGCCTCTTGCACTCCGCGGGCCAGGGCGGCGCTTTTACTGATGACAAATACCCAGAGAGTCCGTTTACATTCTCGCGCCCGCTGATCTGTCGAGAACGTTGAGCTCGAAATGAACCGACTGCTTCCATGTACGATTTGGAGTTTGTCCAGGGAAAACTCAACCCACTGGGAGAATCGGCGGCCGAAAACTTAGCAAAAGGAGAGCGGTGTATCCGCTGGAGCTGCTGAAACTCAAATGCAAAAACTGTAGCCTGCCGTGACTCGGATTCGAACCGAGGTTGCTGCGGCCACAACGCAGAGTACTAACCACTATACGATCACGGCCACACACTTCAGCTGTGTGCTTCTGCACTGTCAACCCTTCTGATACCTGTGGGACTCACCCACTGACTCCCGCCGTGACTCATCTGCCGACGCTCCAGCATGCAACAAACATGGTTAATTAAGAGGGTTTCACCGCTGTCCGCAGCTCTGTCTGTCTGTCTATCTCACTCTCTCTCGGATGTAGGTAAAGATGCCTTCATTGGCTGTGTGCCGCTTCGGACTCTGAAAACTACATTTCCCAGTGTATCGCTGGTCTGTGCGTGCTCAGAACTGCAGACGAAACCGCGCAGGTTCCGAACAGCAGACGCGCAACGCACAATTCTGCTGCCCTTCGGTGAGTGCCCCTGCCTCTGCCTGTGGGTGTAACTGCCCCTTCTGGTCTGTGTGAAGCCTCAGGCTGTGTATGGATGTGTGTGAGACGGCCTCTTTCGGTAAGCGTGCCCGCCTCTATCTGTGTGTGAGAGGCGGGCTTTGTCTTTCAGTGGGCCTGCCTCACACACGAAATTTCCCGTCTCTGGCTGGCAGTGACCAAACTCTGTGTGTGGTTCTTTCTTTTGTTTGTCTATCACCGCTGTGGCGCATTTTTATGTAAAGACGTTTGTTTACATTTTTATAGCAGTTGTATCGTTGGACAGTCTTCAAATTAAACCTTTGCCGTCCGTGTGCAGGATGCACTCCAGCCCCTGCGTCACCCGGAAGGACTCCAGTCACTGTGTTTTTCCAGCCTCTGGCTGTGAACGTGGGTGACACTCTGTGTGTGTGTGTGTTGCCTGCCTCAGTATCCGTGTGTGGCTGCACTGCCGGTGAGTGTACCTGCTCCACTCGTTGAGAACGCCTGGCTCAGAACGTTTGCCAGTGTGTCTGTGAGACCGCTCACCTTTGTAATCTGTGTGCCCCTGCCTCTGACACACTTGGCTCTGTCTGTGAGTGTACGTGTACCTCGTGTACCACCTTTGTGTGTGATTCATTCTCCCTCTTTCTCTCTGCCACTCTCTCACACTCACGCTCACACTCTCTTGCTCTCTCCATGGCCTAGCTGCCTGTGTGTGATTTTGCCGATCTCTATGGGTGCATGAACCCATATGTTCACTTGAGTGTATCTGCGTCTGTCTGTGTATGGTACTGTCTAACTCTGTGTTTACGTCCATCCATGTATCTACGTCAGACTTTGTGTATGAGTGCCTGCTGGTCTGTATGTGCTTTCTCCCTGTCTGTGTGTGCACCAGTCTCCCTCTCTCTGAATTTCTCACGAGCATGTGTGCAAGACTGAGATACTAAATGTGCAAGCCTTTCACCTTCTCTCTCCCCTCTCTCTTCCTCTGTGTATGGATCCCAGTGTCTGTATGTGTGGACCTGTTTTTATATTAAAGTACATTTGGCGTTGTCCACACACTGTGGCTACCTCGGTCTTTTAGCACACCTGCCGCTGCCCTTGTGTATGGTTGTGTGTCTTTGTCTGTCTCATTTGCACATGTTCCCGCCCCTAGCTCTGAGTGTTCCCACCCCGTCTGTGAGTGTCACTGCCTCTGTCTGTGAGTGTCACTGCCTGTTTGTGAGCTGTTGACACTGCTTCTCTTTCTCTGTCATTTTGTACACAACTATATTTTTCTTCGCTCAGGGCTGTGTGCATGTCAGCTTGACAGTGTGCTCTCGTCACCTTGTTAATTCACCAAAAGCATTGTCTGTGAGTGTCAGTGCTTCTGTCTGTGAGTGTCCCTGCCTCTGTCTTTGTGTTCAGATGTCTCTCTTGCTGTCTGTGTTCTGTGCACTGACCTCTGTGAGTGGCTTGTTCCTGTTTGCAGGTGTATTTGTTCCCATCTTTGTGCGTGCATGCACCTGTCTGTGAGTGTCCCTGTCCATCTCCTGAGAGTACTTTTTACTGACTATGTCTGCTTCTGTATTTGAATGAGCCTGGATCCATCATTGTGTCCCCACCTCTGGCAGTGAGTGTCCCCGCCTCTGTCTCTGTGGGCCTGCCTCTCTGCCAATCCTCCTGCCTTTGACCCTCTCTCTTGCCTTCATTCACCTTCTCACTCGTGTTCTCTCTCATTTCCCTCTCTCTCACTTTCTCTTTTTCTCTCTCCATCTTCTCCATCTTTCACTCTCTCTTGCCTCACTTCACTGTGTGTATCGCCCTGCGTCCTCCTGTGACTGTCCTGCTTATAACTATGTTTTTCTTTTATTTCTGTGTGTTATTGAGTTGAAGAGCCAGTCCATTCAGAAATAGGCCGTTCCAGTCACTGTGACCAGTTGGTTATCAATTATTCTACATTGAGGCCATTTTACAGTGCTTGACACGTTGCCTTGAGTGCCAGAAGTTTCAAGTATTTATCTAAATACTTCTTCACTGATGTGAAAGTCACTGCCCCCATCACCCCTCAGGCAGTGGCTGACAGATTTCAACCACTGTGAAAGTGAGACGTATTTCCTCCTCAGATTCCCTCTGAGCATCCCAACCCTGACAGTAATCCAATGCCATCTTGTTCTATACACATCTGCCAATGTGAAATGTCTCTTTACTATCTTTGTCCTCATATATTTCTTTGCTGCAATTGGACTTCCCCTCAGCCTCCTCTCTCCCAGGAAAATACACCCAGTGCATTCAATCTCCATTCAATGCTGAATAACTCCAGCTCAGGCCACATGCTGGTGAACCGCCTCTGCACCCTCTGTGGTGCAGTCACATCCGACAGTGTGGTGAATGGAACTGCTCACCGAGCTCAAGCTGTGGCCCCACCAATGTCTTGTGCAATTGGGCTTTAACCTTCCAGCTCTTTGATGTCATGCACGGGTGAATGAGGGCAAGTGTCCTGCAAGCCCACTTAGCCACTTATGCTGCTGCCTACAGGGAGAAGTGGATGTCCCCGTGTTCCTCAGTGCTCCTTAAGATCCTACAGTTCACAATGTACATCCAAGTCTTTCTGTTCTGCCAAATGCGTCAGGTCACATTTTGAAAATTAAATTCCATCTGCCGCTGCACTGCCCATCCCACTGAACTCATCAATATTGTTCTGTTGGTGAAGTTCCCCCCCCCCCCCCCCACTGCCAACATCATCAATTTTCATGCCATCTGTGAATTTAGTCATTCCTGACAGATTGAAATCCAGATCATTATGTACATCACGATCATCAAGGGGCCCAGCACTGATTAAATCACGGACCACTCACTTCCAATCATGACACTACACTCAGACATCTTCCTCTGCCAACACTCAACAGGCTTGTTATGGATTAAATTACCCAGGATCCATCAGACTTCTCAACATCTGGACATTCCCAGGGCCCTGTCACCTTTAGGTCATTCTCCCATGTGGAATCTCTTCAAAGCCCTAAGTGAAGTACATGTTGACTAGATGAACCACATTGTCCT
This sequence comes from Pristis pectinata, assembly GCF_009764475.1. NCBI lineage: Eukaryota > Metazoa > Chordata > Chondrichthyes > Rhinopristiformes > Pristidae > Pristis > Pristis pectinata. Next base: position 2,383,373 of record NC_067448.1, on the reverse strand, counting down.
CAATGACACAGTTGGTTAACACTTCAAAACATAAACAAAAGAGCCAGACAGGATTTCCCCTGAGCAAAACCACACTGACTATCCCTGTTCCTCACAGTCAAAGGAAGTGTAGATTAATTGTGTCCATCAGATTTATTTAATTCTGCCACTGAGATAATACTCAGGTGCCTGTGATTACCTGGTTTATCCCTGCTGCCCTTCTTGAATAAAGCTACCTCTCTTCTTATTCTCCAGTTATCTGGAACTTATTTAAAGATGAATTGAGCATTTCTGGCTGACCCCACACTACCCTCCACTGCCTCCTACAGCAGCCTGGGATACATCTCATCAAGCCTGGGAGGTTTATATACTGTTATTACCTCTGGGACATCAATCACCTTCTCCTTTCCCATAGTAATTTGCACCAGAACCCCACTCTGTCCTTTCCCCGGATTCTCCAAATACAATGTCCTTCTTCACAGGAAACACAGATGAGAAGTAACCATTTAGTTGGCTACCTGCCAAAGTCTGTAGGCGTCCCTCCTTCTGTCTGTGCTTCTTGGCCTTTGTATCAGAATGTTTCTGTGTCTGTGTGTTTGGTCCTATCTCTGTCTTTTTGCACCTCCTGCCTCTGTGTCTGAGAGCCTCCATCAACGATTGTCGCTACCTCTCTTCCTCTATTCCCTTATTGCTATGGATTCTTGACTGGTGTGTGTGCCTTCCACTGCCCGTGTGTGTGACTGTACCTACCTTCAGATGTGTGCCAGTCTGTCTGTGTTTCTGTTTGTGATATGCTGACATTCTTGTCTGGGTGTTCTGGCCTCGGTGAATGCGTACATGTGTATCTGTGCCTGTGTGTTCCTGCCTTTCTATCCCCTGTCTCTCTGTCACTTCTCTCTCTCTCTGACCCACTCTCCCTCCCACTTCTCTCTCTCCTCTCACACTCTCTTCCCATTCTCCCCTCTCTCTATTCATCCCTGCTCTCCCCTTTCTCTTCCCACTCACTGTCCCTCCTTACTCTCTATCTCCCTCACCACCCCTCCTTCCCCACCCCCTCTCCTCTCTCTCCCTTCTTTCTCTCTGACTTCTTCGGGCTCTATTTGTGGTTCCCTGCTCTGTCTCACTGTGTGCCGGCCTCTCTCTCTGAACACCTTTCTCTGAATGTATCTGCCTGCCACAATGTTGTTGTTGTGCCTGTCTCTGTTTGTGACTTGTCCTGTTTCTGTCCCAGTGTGTGAATATTCCTGCCCCTGTCTGCAGGTGTTCCTCCCACACCCCCAGCTTCAAGGGCAGCTACTTTCCTTCATGACAGTAGAGCAACATTGTGACTGATTTGATCGCTTTGCACTAAAATTGACTTTCTTCATTCTATTTGTTTTTATTTCTTGTAAAAATTGGGTAAAACAGTTTAATGGATGTTTCTTTTTCTTGTCAGTGCTGCTCATGTGTTGTTATGTGCCTGTGGTCCTGTAACAAATAAGTTTTTCATATTATCTGTGCACAAGTCTGCATGTGCAAATAACAATAAACTCAGGTTTAACTTTGACTTATCACCTGCCTCCCTATTTCTGCATTTGTGCCAGCCTTTATGCTGTATGCCTCAGCAGTTGTCTGTGAGTAATACTGCATGTGTCTCATAGTGGGACTGGCCCTATCCTTCAGTGCTACAGCCTCTGACATTGAGTGTGCATGCCCCTGAATTTGCTTCTGACTCCCTGTGTCTACATGTGTCCCTCCTTATGTGTGCAATTATATCCGTATCTCTGTCTGTGGGTGTACCTGCATCCGTCTGTGTACCTGCCCTGCCCTGACTCCTAGTGTACATCCCTCGCTTTGTGTCTGCCTGCAGCTGCATGCCTGTATATGCAGGATTGTCTCTGTCTGCACATAATCCTACCTTAAACTGCGAGTGTCCTTCCCTCTTTGAGAGTTACTTACTCTCTCTGTGACTGTGCCTGCTTTGCCTTTCTGTATTTCTGGTTCTGTCTGTGTTTGTCAACGATACACAGACTCATACACTGCATATACATGCCCTCATCACTGTGACAGATTGAGTATCAATTAAAATCCACTCAACTCGCATTTTCAACTCTCCGTCCATAGCTGTCAATATCAGGTTTTCAAATGTTCATCGAAATATTTCTGTGTTATGAAAGGACCTACTTCTCTCCGTCAGTGTGTTCCCTCATGTCTGAGCGGGTACCTTAACTTTTCTTGTGTGTGCCTTTATCTGCCTGGCAATTTCTCTCGTGTCCCTGCATGTGCATGACTGCCTCTGTCTGTACATGAGCCTGCTCCGACAACTCAACTCCTCTTCCTTTCAATGGTAATGTTACCTCGAATTTCACCGCCAGTTCCCTGAATAGTTCAGCTGCATTACTCCTCTCCATAGTGAATACATACGAGAAATACTCATTTCAATTGTCACCTACATCTGCCCGTGTTGGTGTCGGCTTCCCCTTCACAGTGTGTGTCCTCCTCTGTGGTCCGTTCCACTTTATCCGCTGTCTCACGTTTTTTGTTTGCTACTTTGTGCATAATCCCAGCGGATTCGACAATTCCCCCTTCGCTACTTTACTTGGACCGGCAACTGACTCAGTGCACCTGCCCCATCAGGCGGCTGACCACGGAGCCGGAGCTTTGCCCCTGATGTCACTGGAAGGACAGTTGCCCACGGTGACGGCAGACGGATAGAGAGCCACCGCAGGGTGGCGCAAGCTGTCTGGGAAGGAGGGGAGAAACAAGGGTGCAGGGGGGATGGAACAGAAAAAAACATTGAGAAAGGAAGAATGTGGTTCCTCGCACCTGTGGCCCATATAATCTCAGCAGTGGGATTCCAACCCAGTGAAGGGCTCCGACATGAACGCAACGCCTTCGACCGCTCAGTCAGGCTGATGAACAGCCACTTTCACCGACCGATGTTAGTCTCACCACTGAGGCCAATGAACCCATTTATCTGGAGCTGCGTGAAGTCGCCTCTCAATTTCAGGCTCTTGCTGTGTGTGATTCCGGATATTTGTAATTACTGTAGTACAGCCGACATCTGAGTGGTGTTTGAATGTGGACAGTATGGAAAATGCCTTCAATGTGTCGCCATTCGGGAGTCGGTGAAATTCGTAACATTTCCAAAGTCGATATGAGTTTACTCCCATATTCACAAGTCCAGGTTCAAGGACAAAAAATACTTGCAGCAGCATCACAGGTACATCGCATCACATAAACAGGATTCAAAATAAAAACATAAATGAAACACAGTTTTACGAGAAAAAGAAACAGAATTAGAACAAAGGGAAGTCAATTTTATTGCAAAGTGATCAAAGTGGTCATTCTGTTGCTGCACGGCAATGACTCAGGTTGTGTCGGTTGGTTCAATAGCCAAATGTTTGAAGGGAAATCTCTGTCCTTGAACCTGGTGGCATCGGTCTTCGGGCTTCTGTACCTCCTGACTGATGGTAGCAGCGAGAAGATGGCGTGTCCCATCCAGGTTGCTCACCGATCTCAATTTCCTTAATTCCAAACACCGAGAGAAGTGGAAGGAGATATATCTCACTGAGTAAATCTGCACAAACACAGGGACTGCAGGTGGGGAGTGGGGTGGGCTGGGGAAGCGGCATACATTGTACCGCTGTGTCACTGTCGTTCCGATAACGGACTTCCGCTCTTACGGAAGACACAAATCAATGCACATTTTGTCTCTTTTTTTTCAGGAATTTCACTCGTCTTTCTTGACGCAAGCGCAGATGATATGGTGGCTTTTATAAAATTCAAGTAGAGCGGCAGGTTCAATTTGATTCCCCCAGATAGAATTTATTTTCGAGGATCTTTCTACTTATTTACTCACAAAATGTCTAAAAGGAGGCCAGCACATACAGGGCTAAGAGGTAAACCGAAACGACCACGTAAAGGGATTTCATTGGATGTGAAACTCGATATTTTACGAAGGTTTGATGCTGGAGAAAAGCTTAGCGCGATTGCTAAAACTCTGGTGCTCGCTAAGTCTACAGTGGGAACAATAAAAGACAACCGAGACAAAATTGAGGCAATTGCTCAAGTTGCAACACCAGTAAGTGCCCGGACTCTTTATCTTCATCGCAGTGAAGTGATGCTTAATATGGAAAGACTGCTGAGTGCGTGGATAGAAGAGCAGACGCAAGGTAACGTGCCATTAAATCCGATGGTTATTCAAGCTAAGGCCAGGAGCTTATATAATAACTTAGTGAAAGAAAAAGGTAGCGATGCGCCAGAAAAGCGTTTCCTGGCAAGTAAAGGTTGGTTTGACAGGTTTTGTAAGCGATTTAACCTGCATAACTTTAAAATAAGCAGTGACGCTACCGGTGCTGATGTGGACGATGTGATAAATTCCCCGAGAGCATTGAAAAAGATCATTTACGAAGGAGGGTACCTGCCAGAACAGGTGTTTAATGTGGCCGAAACTGGTCTTTTTTGGAAGCGCGTGCCAGATCGGACATTCATTTCGAAAGAAGAGAAGTCTGCACCGGGTTTTCAAGCTTCCAAAGATCGTCTGACGCTACTTCTGGGAGGCAATGCTGCCGGTGATTTTAAGTTAAAACCCCTTCTAGTGTACGGCACTGAAAATCCCAGAGCTCTCGAAGGTTATGCAAAACCTCACTTACCTGTGATTTGGCACTCGAACAGGAAAGCTTGCATGACTGTGGCTATTTTTCATGACTGGTTCATCAACTACTTCTGTCCTGCTGTGGAAAGGTACTGTGCCCAACGTAACATTTCCAACAAAGCATTACTCGTTATAGATAATGCACCAAGCCACCCACTAAATTTAAATGATCTTTCCGATAGCGTGAGAGTTGAGTACCTGCCAAAGGAAACATCCGCCTTAATTCAA